>NW_028145717.1:1375000-1583143 GCF_977016875.1 Pavona decussata
CTTAACCGTTAAACGAGAAAATCATGAAATTTAGTTATTGCTGAAAAAGGAAAAAGAGTCAAGTTTAAGCGATAATGACTGACACACCTCAAGGTTTCATTGTATAGGGACACTTTGGGCCCGTTTCTTAGTACTTTGCATATGGCAAAAACGGCAAAAAGTGCCTTTTAGAAATTTAACACATATTCATCGGATTTACAGGAAAAACTAATAGTGATGGTTGTTCTAATATGAGAAAGCAAACAATGAATTAATTCACTTGATCAGCACGATTAAGTTAATGTTCAATGAGTTTCACTCTGAAATCCTAACACATTAAATATTTGAAGCAAGATTGCGCCATAAAAATTCAATGGAAACTACTAAGTGGTCTCGAACAGGATCCACCGTTTAGCTACACAAATGGAAAGCGTCAAAATTCCAAGAGGGTGAAGGGATATTGAGAGCAATAAGCAATTTTCTTTAGTTGAACAACGACAGTAAACGATGTGGCTTATAGAAGATACGAACAAACGATTTTGTGAAGTGAAACCAGTATGCGATGAAATCAGGCCGCGTATCTGATATAAACTTAAATATCTATACAATATGTGTGTCACGTGCTTATTCTTTTTGTTGCCTGGTTTTCGAATTTAGGACCGCTCAGTTAAGCTTGAAACAGAAAGTCTTAGTATCCGAACCAAGGGACCGACTATTTAAAGGAAGTTAAAACCGAGGCTGAGAAGGTCGTAGTCTAAATACCACCGCTTTGCCCAAGATTCCGCTTATTTAAACGAAGTTTAGTCGTGGATTGAGATGAAGCTTACCCTTGGTTTTCGGAGTAATCTTCAAAGCGTGATTTTGGCTTAGACAAGGTCTAACTTAACCTCTGTTCAAACGTATGGCGCGTTTTTAGTGTCAAAATTCAAACTATCAATTCAAACATTCGATCCTTCAATTCAAACATTCAATCCTTCAATTCAAACATTCGATCCTTCAATTCAAATCTGCAATTGTTCGGTTCAAACTTTCGATCCTTCAATACAAACATTCAATCCTTCAGTGCAAAAATGGAATGGGTCGATTCAAACATTCCATCATTCAATCCAAATATGGAATTGTTTGTTTCAAACATTCGATTCTTCAATCCAAACACCCTTTTCTTCAATCCAGAAATGCGATTCTTCAAGTTAAACATGCATTCATTGTATTGCCTGGCCTATCATTCAGTTCAAGCATGCATTTCGTCGATTCAAACATGCCATTTTTCAATTCAAACATTTGATCATTCAATCTAAACGTGTATTTCTTCAATCAAATCCTGAAACTCAAACACTACACCATAAATTCCGCGTTCAATTTCGATAGAAAAAGCTGAAATCCTGCTGTTGAAACATTTTGCACTTTAATTTTAAGATATAAAATCCAGATTATAAATTCAAATATAGTCTCACAATGTAGTTGTGTAGTGGCTCGATTCAAACGGTCACTTCGGCGATTCAAACATTCACTTCGGCGATTCAAACATTCAGCTCAGCAGTCCAAACTTTCAGTTCCTCTCCAGTAGTCTGGAACCGAGGGGACTCTGTAAAACAAGGATACGGACGGGCGGATGCGGATAGCCTGCAGTGCAGGCGTTTTTCATGGGCGAGCGCTGAATAATAAATTTAGTTCGCGTATTTGAAGGAGGCTGAGGGGGAGGGGGGGGGGGGAAGGAAATGAGAGCGAAAAAAAACGCCTGCCCGCAAACCCTGTGTAATCGCCAAACGCCCCTATTTATAGTTGCGCTTGATCAGTGCATTTCCGGCTTCATTCATCACAGCTTGTGCAGTCATGTCACGTACTTCGCGTGATCTAAGTTTCTACTTTGAAATCAAGCATAATAAAGTGAAAGTTGTCTCTGTCTCAAAACAAAAAGAATCATGAAAGAATAAAGCTACTGTGTGACGGTCAAATTAGTAAATTTAGTAAAGTTAATTTTCTGCGTTCGCTTTCAGAAGATTTACAAGTGTCACGCTGTGCGCCGCAAAGGTCAAATACAGAATATCAAGCACAGATCAGTTCACAGTTTTATTCGGGGCTATGCGAATACAAACCTTTACCCGGTCCAACTGAACGGTATGCGAGTCGTCCCCAGTTATCACACAAAGCTGCTGGTCAACTAGTGTATCAATCTTTTTCAGCGATCGAAAAAACGGACAGTACTCCTCCGCTGAAGCAATGATAAACGGTTTTTTGCATCCTCAATATCTTTTTAGTCGGTATCCCTATTTTGCTAGTCCCATTGAAGTTGCTTCTTCACAGCACTTTTCAGCGGACAGACAAGGATCGCATTCGCACTTTTGCTCGATAAAATCAATTTAAATGCCCTTCAGTCGAACCAACAACGGAAAGGTAAGGCTTTTTCCAAAGGCGGTAGGAAAATCTGCCAATACATCTTGTCTCGACAACAGTGAAACAATTATTTCTTTTTGTTCGGAGCTCAATTCAAGTGATATTCCAATTTCTGAAAGACACGGTTTCATTGAGCACAGTGGTAGTGGAGCTAGAATGAAATGACATGGGGACCGATCTGCCGTGGATTGTCATGTATCAATCAATTTGTGACCTACCGCACCAATCAGAGCCCCCGTCTATCCAGTGTACGGGTTCTGCAAACAAACAATGAGTGCGGGCAGGCGTATTTTTCCCTCCTCTCCCCCTCCCCCCTCCTTTATTTCTCAGCCAGTCGTCTTCTCCCTTAGGGTCACTTTTGACTCGCTCCAGCCCTCTCGCGCTTCCTCGCCCAAGATGACAACAACGAAGGATTATTTAGTGCTCCCGCTCCAAAAAAACGCCTGCATTGCAGGCTAGGATGCGGACGGCGGATTAAATTTATTGGTTAATTGTCACCTTCTAAGAAATGCTAGCTTTGGCTTTTTTTTTAATTTATTTTTATTTATTTATTTTTTAATTTGAATTGATTTTATATTTTATTGTCAGTCAAACAGCGAAAACGCTATGGAATGTTTCTTCTCGTTTTTCAACCAAATCAGTCTGAGTTTGCAGTGGAACTCGGTACATTAGTACGACACACCATCCGGAAAAACAACAAGTTCACATTCATGAACATTTACAGGATAATCTGATTAACAGGTAAAGTACTGTACGAGCTTTTGTTAGGCATTAAAGATTGGAAATTGTGGTTATTGTTCGAATAGACAGATCGATACAAGTTATTAAAAAATTATTTTAAGATGTCCAAAGATTTCCCGGCGTAGGATTTCTGAACGTGTCATTTTCTTCCCTTTAAATTTGTACACAAGCGAAATTTTCCTTGCAATATGGGGGCTTTTTTTGATCGGGTTTTGCGTCTTTTCGGTTTTAATATTCATTGCGGATTTTGGTTTTTCTCATCTTGGAACATTCAGATTATTTTATCTGACAGAAAAACATGTTTTTTTCGGTCAGTTTCTGGTTTTCCTCCGGTTGCCTCGGCGGCGGCCTTCAGTCCCCAGTCAGGTCAGGGGTCGTCTTCTCCGTGAACTTGGTACAGTCGAACCTCGATTATCTGGACTCGTTGGAACTTGAATAAAATGTCCGGATAATCGAAAATATGAATATTAATGAGACAGGAATGTAAAAAAAATGTAATAAAGAAAGCAGAATTTGTCAAACAAACCGGTTGATGCTTTGAAGCTTTCGCGATCGGTCGACTCCGCGTTCAACTACGCTGAGAAATGTTTCGCTTTTCTCCTGAAGAAGCGGACTTAAAAATTGGTGTTCCACTGCTGAGTAAACCAGGCCCCAGTTGTTCAAAGAGTGGATAACTTTATCCACCGGATAAGTCGCTATCCAGCGGAGCAAATGTACTCCAACTACCGGTAACGCCTTTTGGCAAGTTTTCCACACAATCCCATACTTAAATTTGACATATGTTTCTACTCTATCCATAAATTATAGGGCTATTGGGAAAATCTTGCACGCATTTCATCTGCTGGATAGCAACCTATCCAGTGAATAAAACTATCCGCTCTTTGAACAACTGGGGCCAGGCGTATAAGGTTTTATCCAATTGCTCTGACACGTTCGCAAATCTGACGCAGGGAAATCTTTGGACGTCTTAAAATAATTTTTTAATAACTTGTATCGATCTGTCTGTTCGAACAATAACCACGATTTCCAATCTATAATGCCTAACAAGAGCTCGTACAGTACTTTACCCGTTAATCAGATTATCCTGTAAATGTTCATGAATGTGAACGTGTTGTTTTGCCGGATGGTGTGTCGTACTTATGTAGGGAGTTCCACTGCAAACTCAGGCTGATTTGGTTGAAAAACGAGAAGAAACATTCCATAGCGTTTTCGCTGTTTGACTGACAATAAGATATAAAATTAATTCAAATTAAAAAAAAATAAAAATAAAATTTAAAAAAAACCAAAGCTAGCATTTCTTAGAAGGTGGCAATTAACCAATAAATTTAACCGTATCAACATCCTATTTTCTTCCACTTCTCCTTCTTTTTTTTTTTTTTTTTTTTTAAAGCCCCATCCGCCGTCCGCCATCCGCCGTCCGCATCCGCCCGTCCGTATCCTTCTTTTACAGAGTCCCCCCGTTTCAAGACTACTGGAGAGGAACTGAAAGTTTGGACTGCTGAGCTGAATGTTTGAATCGCCGAAGAGAATGTTTGAATCGCCGAAGTGACTGTTTGAATCGAGCCACTACACAACTACATTGTGAGACTATGTTTGCATTTATAATCTGGATTTCATATCTTAAAATTAAAGTGCAGAATGTTTCAACAGCAGGATTTCAGCTTTTTCTATCGAAATTGAACGCGGAATTTATGGTGTAGTGTTTGAGTTTCAGGATTTGATTGAAGAAATGCACGTTTGGATTGAATGATCAAATGTTTGAATTGAAAAATGGCATGTTTGAATCGACGAAATGCATGCTTGAACTGAATGATAGGCTAGGCAATACAATGAATGCATGTTTAACTTGAAGAATGGCATCTCTGGATTGAAGAAAAGGGTGTTTGGATTGAAGAATCGAATGTTTGAAACAAACAATTCCATATATGGATTGAATGATGGAATGTTTGAATCGACCCATTCCATATTTGCACTGAAGGATTGAATGTTTGTATTGAAGGATCGAAAGTTTGAACCGAACAATTGCAGATTCGAATTGAAGGATCGAATGTTTGAATTGAAGGATTGAATGTTTGAATTGAAGGATCGAATGTTTGAATTGATAGTTTGAATTTTGACACTAAAAACGCGCCATACAAACGCAGATGGAGTAAAGTACCTGCTACATCCGATTTAAATTCTCTCTGATTTATGATTTATTTTCTCTCTGCTTTACGATGCAACCTGGTAATTATCTCGAGCTGAGGTATTCCACTCCAAAAATAGAGTTAACAGTTTAGCCTTAAAATGATGTTTTGAGCAATTTCTGTATTTTAACATCGGTGATTGAGGGTACTCTTAATAAGAAATTCAAATTGTGACTCCATTTTCTGATTATATGATTCAAGGAAAGTTTGCTATTTATCGAGCAAAGGTAACTCCAATACGGGTTTAAGAACATCTCTTTGGAGTTATAATCACTCCAAATATGGTAGGGCCACAACGGTGAGTCAAATCAAAGAGTTATTCTAAACCCTTCAAAATTACTCCAGGTTAACACTAACTAAACATATTGTGAGGTAAATAAAGTCACTTACTCCAAGAGATACTGGCGTATCCTCCAAATATATACTGGCCAACCTTCATTATCGTCACAGTAGGACCCTTGTTATCGCACCGGGAGTGAAAGGTAGATGCAGCCCAACCATCAACGGACGCGTGCCAACAGCTCGTCCAGCAAGAAGATTTACTCTGGACGACAGGTTTAAGCCAGTTACTTAAAGTACCCAGGTAATTATCGTTGTTTTGCAGAATGGATGAATGTCGTAAGCCTTTAATTGTGAAATTATAAAAATGACAGTTTAACAGGCAAACATAAACGCTATACTTATTTTTTAGGAATGTAGCGTACAAGAGAAAGACTGGCTGATTCGATATCCAAACACTTCCGAGGTGGTTCAAAAAGGAACTCGGCGCAATAGCTTCTCCAACCATTAATAATTTAAGGAGGAATTCAAAGCAAACGTTTACTGAATTTGATGATATTAATTTAAGGTCACATTTCATATTTCCAAAAAGACAACATTTTAACATTTTGTTGTTTATTTGTTTTTATACAAGTTTCAACCTCCATTTAAATCTTGCTACTTCACGCGGGATAGGTAACTGAATAGCTAAGAGCCTTATAAATAGATAGCCACTTGGAAGTGAAGGAAGAGAAAAATGTTTTTGCGGGCTGGACTATTCTTTGAGTACTGGGCGGGCTATTTGCTAACAAAACTAGCTAAAATATCGTTATATCGTATAAGTGTCTGCTTATTAAAAAGATCGTTTGATCGGCTACAATGTTAGGATACTAACCGGCATATTGATAATAGCAATCAAAGCCATTTCCCACATATCCACTGTTACACTTGCAGGAATAGGATCCACGTTTGTTTGTACAGGTGGCGAGCTGATGACAGTAGGATGTCTCTTTGGTGCATTCATCAAGATCTGAAAAAATAACTTCAAATATTAAAAATAAAGTAATAGAATTTAAGCAATCTATAACTGTTACTTGTTTATTCCAAAACAGCAGTAACATCAGTTGTGTATTTGAACTCCTGGTTTCTCAAAAGTGGAAACATGCACCACTGATGGTCTTAAACACGAAGGCGCATTGTTAAACAGGCTTACTCTTTCTACATTCGCCAGTATTCGAGTTCTTTATTTCCTTCCAGAACCACTCCATTACATAAAAAGTAGATTTTTTCGAAAACTACTGTTTTGCAGGGACTCACACAATTTCTAAGCCAACTATCATTTGAACCTGCTCGTAACTAGACAACTGTCATCTTCGGTACCTCACTCTATTTGATCAAAAGGTGAAGTATCCTGTTGTAAATGATAAAGGCCCCTTATAATTTGACACTGTTGGTAAAATGTTTTATTCTCATATGTCACGCTTTGAATCTCAGTACATTTTGTTTGGTCACGGGTGTCTATTAATCATACTTCACCAGCTTAACTTGCAATCAGCCTACCTTTCTTACAAGTATACTGATGGCAGTCACTGCATTTCACGTCATTCCATTTGTAGTTGTGCTCCACGCCAAGTGCATGCACGCAGTCTTCTATTTTAAAATTATTTGGTTGATTTTTAGCCCAAGCTGTGAAGTTTCCAGCCCCGCGATCCGCCCAAGTGAAGCTACCCTCTGTGGAGATGTCATTCAATCCCAGCCAGGATTTTTTGCCATTATGGCGACGTTGTAAAAACACGTTTTCTTCATTGTTGTTAACGTCAACAAGGACTGAGTTTTCTTGACGGCATTTTTTCAGCGCTGTGGTCCAGTTTGTGCATGTTTCACTCGTAAAGTAACAAAAGCCATTGAAATAGCTCCAGTCAGGATCACAGACATCTGCAAATTATTAGAAGAGATTATGAAATCCAGAACTGTAATAACCAAAGAATTAAACTGATAACAGGGGCACCCAACGGATCGTTTCGGTAAATTATCTTTTCGGAAGGTCCTTAATCCCCTGCAATTTTCTAAAGGGAATTTTCACCTCGAACGTTCGTGATATGGGAAATTTAAGGCCTAGTGTTTTCGGATTGATAAAAATTTGGTTTCGGGTACCGAAGAAAGGTCACTGCTAAGATTTTCGGAAAGGAAATAAGACCTAAGGTTTTCGTGAAATGGACATAAATGCCCTAGTAATTTTGAAAAGACTCAAGTTCCCCTAGAATGACCGAATAGATAAAAATATTATTGCGCGGCCTAAAATGAACCCACAGAGCTTAAAGGCACTCCAGATACCTTAGAATTGCGTTGCAAAGGATTTGAGAGAAACCTCTAGTTGGGCGTCCCTGTGATAATGAATAATAATCATTATTAGCCAAAAATCCGGCCGTCGATTGTCCTTAATAAAGCTAATGACACATCAATATATTCATGAATACAATTCAGTGAGGCAACTTTCGTTCTTCAACGAATGGCTCTAAAATGGAATTAATTAGAAACCGAGGTTCTATTCTGTTCCTCTCGTTTGCTTCTGCTGAGTGATCCGTATTTCACACATTTTACTTCTCATCGTGCTGCACATGATAATGCAGTATTTTTTTTGTCTAGGTTACTATGCATTATTAAGTTAAATATACCAGGCAAGGGCTAAGTATTTACTGACCTGTAAGCACCGCATAACTCACTGACAGCGGATCATATCTGGTCTGGTACAATTCCTTGACACAGACTCTGAATCCAGAGGAATTCATGTTCTGCAGAGGAAAAATTTAATCAATGCTTACTTGCTTCCTTAGTTAGCGTTAAGATTTTTTCCGAACAATAAATCTATTCCCGAAAGATTTCCAATAATTTATCTCATGATTTAATGACTAACGTGGCTGAAACATGAATTGCGAAACCTTTATTGCCGTAATTTTTAATAAAGGACGATCCGTGGAACCTAAATTGTTTTCACCATTTTCAAATTCACAGGTTTTGTCTCTGACATGGCTTTGTTAAACTAGCAAGGGAACAAAGGTTAAAGGGCAATTTTTTTTAATAAAAAAAAGAAACGAAAAAAAGTCAACAAGTTGGACAATATTTTCCTAAGTTTCCCTTTGATTCGTTATGCCGGAGACAGTTACTTGAAAGGTAATTTCCCATTGGTATAGTTACAGTTTCGTAATACTTTATAAAAAAAATTGCATATATAAAACCAAGCCTTACCTCGATCCAAGCTGTGATGCCGTTGTGCACTGGAGCCGAGTTTCCACTTACCGTCGTGCTGTGATTAGCGGATATTAAAATCGTTGGCGTTGAGTTATAAGCTCTTGTAAATGAAACAAACTGCAAAAGAAAAGAAATGTTATTACAACAGGTTTTATTGTTTTGTGTTTTATTTGTTTATTTTTAATTAATTAATCTGTTTATTTATTTATACATATGAGTGTAAAATTAATCGTCTTTCTATCTTACTTTCATTCTCATCACACCTCTTACAGGGAAAATAATCATTTCTTATAGAGATATATGCTGATTTTCTATTTTTTTTTTTCAACACCCTGTTTAAGTGGTTCTTCTCATTCTTTCCTTAAGGACATTGACTCTTAATTAATACAGAGTTTATGACTACATGAAAAAACAAGATCGTACTAAACCAGGCACCGTGACACAGTTTTCTTGATATACCGTGGCACGCTGAGCTTCGACTGCATCCCATGTGCCAGCGGCTAGCGTGAACATCACATGAAAACAGTAGATCACAGCCAGATATGAAACAGGGCTGCATGTGGGAACCTATGGTGAATGTATGTACTTTGCCATATGAAATACAAATCCAAGTACTTTTAGATATCATACCGGACTCCATTCGTATATATCGTAAGCAACACTCGACTTTGCAGAGTGTCTTACACAGGGCTCCATATACTTGCATGATTTGACAATGGATGTAAGCCCTCATGTTCCGCGAAAGAGTTCCATGCAAACTGCAACTTCTTTATTAAGAAATTGGCCACGTAAACTCGTTTTAATTTTAAGGCCCTTGCTTTCTGGTTCCGGTGAAGTTTTTCTTACCTCACAGTAAGCGTTGTTGTTTTCATCAGTTGGTGGGTTTGTGTTTGGAAAACTGATCGTTCCGTGCTCGTTAAACAGCGGTTTGTGGAGTTTGGCGAAAGCGAACCAGTTCTGTCAAGAAAAATAACAGTCTGAAATGGAACCACTGAATACCAACCAATGTGAGAAGCCAATGCCAGATCTGTGAGACGTGTTGTTGAAAGTGAATGTATTATTTACTCAGTGACACAGGCAAGCCAAGTTAATTTAGAGAAGGTCTTGCCAGGAAAAGCGTTTTATCACTTAAGTATGCTTTTTTCCTTCGGCTAGAAAACGTGGTGCAAAAAGCCACTTTTAGAAAACCGAACAGTGCAGCCCTTCGGCCTGAATCTCGAACTCATGATCACTCTTTTCACAAAAACCCAAAAACGCATAAGCAGAATATCATAATTTTTCTAAAAACGAAAGAACCTCAATTTTCTAGGTAATAATGATATATTTGTTAAAGCTTCTTGTTTTATTGAAAATTTTGATAGTACGCTGTAGCACTCGTGCAACTTTCACCTTGCATAACAAATTCGCAAAAACGGCAATAACTTCAACCAATCAGGGGATTGAACATTAATGGTAGTAGCTTTGTACAAAACACCTTTAGTTAAGAACATACCACGTTAATATCCTCATGCTTTCCATCAAAATTCTGCATTTCTCTAAGGCATGCCTTAAAAGAACTCTTTGTAGTATCTTCGAGCCAAATGAGAGCGGAATCATACTCATTCCCTGTCCTTAAATGTTCTGACGTCACAAGAACCACAGGCGCCTCAGCAAACTTGTCCTAGAAATTAAGAGAAAAGAGGTAGTTGAAAATAGCGAAAAACAGTCGGTTAACAACTTTATTTAAAATTTAATGTTTTGGATTGTTTCCTGAGATTCCTGGCAAAATAAACATCAAACGTATAATATTTATACATATATTTAAATTCCAAACTACTAATTTAGTTGTTTACACGAAACGAAACTGTGGCATGATTCAACTTAGACAATTGCTGATTGTATATTAGAGTTACCTAGAGTGCGGTTTTGGTTTGTTATTTAATGTTGTTTTCTTAAGTCCTACCTTGGGAAAAGTTACATCTGCACAGTTTGTCCCAGACCACCACTTTTGCAGCTGAATCTTTCCGGTCAAGCCCTCTGGTGGAGCTCCTTGGTACGCAATCCAGTCGACAGTTGCAAATGGGTTGAAATTCTCCTTTTTTCTCCCAGTTTGCATAACGCAAACAGTGAAATTTTTGGGACTGACATTTTCACTCCACGATGTCACTGCGTCGTGGACTGTTAAGGAATCGTTAAGTTTCATGTGATTAACGGTGACTTGAACGTAAACCTGTTTGTCAGGATAGAAGCGGTATGGCGGAAAAGCGACTGTTTTGCAGCTGGAATCGGACCATTCTGGAACATGGAGGAGTTCTACTCGGCCTCGAACAATAGGAAAACCTGATAAACATTTAAACGTGTATAACATTAGTTGGTCAAACTAATAACTCACTCTTTGGTTGGTATCTGATCTGCAGCACCTTTTGCAATGTCATGTAGTTGCTACAGTGACTGTTGTGTTGATTAAAATCGCATTTTTTTTTAACTTATAGTTCGGTATTTTAGGTTAAAACCTCTCACCAGTTTGGTAGGTCCCACATACCCGATTAACTTGTGGTCTGGCACACGAGACCCTGTTTTTTGGTTATTACGTTTCTGCTTTTGTTGTTAGCTGTCCTTTGAATATTCTGCAGATAGCCGAGTGAGTTCTTCGCAGAGTATAAGTTTCTCATTTCACAAAAGGAGCATGTACAACTGTATAACATGGTCTTCTGTGGAGCTTTCATGCAAGGTATTATTATAGAGTATCTCTCTTACCTTCACAACTTCCTGGATGGTAAACAAGGTTATTTTCCAGTCCTTTACAGTAACTTAACTCATGCCAGCATTTGTTGTCGTATGTTGTTCCATTCGCAGTGCACACTGGATCCTGATAGGAGGGACATTGTTCAAAACACTCACAACGGGCGTCATGCGCACTGTACGTCTTGCACGCTCCAAACCGTGGACAATGCACATTAAGGCAGGGATTGAGGTCTGTAAAAAAAAAATAATAAAATAGCTCAATATTTTCTTTAATGTTATACTTGCGTGTAAAATGAGAGATTTCTTGAATGTCTTGTTTCTTGACATTGTAAAGAAAGGTTAATAACTTTGGTAATAATGTAATAAATGACTAGAAATAAATTAATTTATTAAAAAGTTACTTAAACAAAAAAAAAATTCAAGTATAACAAATGAAAAACCAACCTCCAATAACAGCATAGCTGACTGTTAAAGGGTCGTGACCGCTTCCTGATCCCTGTAAGTCTTTAACGCAAATCTTCATACCCTTAAGGCCAACTTCCTGCAAAAAATGATAACAATATGATAACGGCTTACTCCCCTTTTCACTTTTAGGTAAAAAAGACAGAGCCTTATAATTAATAACTTTAATGATATTTTGAATTTTTTCCAGGGTCGTTCGAGGCTCAAGTCCCACAGAAGGAATGTTTAACGTGTCTAGCTAGTTCAGCCGTTCATCTCCATTTGGAACAAAGTACGTTCTGATTCTTATCCTTGGCTCCACTTTCAAAGGAGGATTGTTTAACTTGTCTAGTTCATCCGTTCAACTTTATTTGGAACAAAATGTGTTCTGATTTTTTCCCAGGGTCCTTTCCCAAAAGAGGATTGTTTCACTTGTCTAGTTCAACTCCATTTGGAACAAACTGTGTACTGATTCTTTTCTCAGAGTCCCGTCTCAAAGAAGCATTGTCCAAATTATCTAGATAATCCGTTCACCACACTTGCAGCAAAGTGCGTTCTTATTCTTAACCCAGGGTCCCTTTCCACAAAAGGATTGTTTCACTTGTCCAGTCAGCAGTTTAAACCCATTTTGAACAAAGTGCGTTCTCATTATTTTCTCAGGGTCTAGTTCAGCGATTCAACACCATTTGGAACAAAGTTTGTTTTGATTCTTTCCTCAGGATCCCTTCCCTCAGGAGGATCGTTTAACTGTTCTTGTTCAGCAGGTCAACCCCATTTTGAACAAACTCTGTTCTGATTCTAGTCTTAAGTTCCTCTTCAAAAAGAGGATTCTTTAACTTGTCTAGTTCAGCAATTCAACCCAATTTGGAATAATTACGTTCTGATTTTTACCCCAGGGTCCCTTCCCACTGGAGGATTCTTTTACTTGTTTAGTTCATCCGTTCAATAACATTTGCAACAAAGTGCGTTCTGATTCTTTTCCCAGGGTCCCTTCCCACAAGAGGATTCTTTTACTTGCCTATTTCAGTAGTTCAACCTCATGTGGAACAAAGTGCTTTCTGTTTCTTTTCTTATGGTCCATTCCCACAGAAGGATTGTTTCAATTGTCTAGTTCAGTCGTTAAGCCTCATTTGAAACGAAGTCGTGGTCCCCTCCCACAAGAGGATTCTTTTAATGGTCTATTTCAGTAGTCCATCCCCATTTGGAACAAAGTGCGTCCTGATTCTTTTCTCAGTGTCCCCTCCCACAGGAGGATGCTTTTACTTGCCTATTTCAGTAGTTCCACCCAATTTGGAACAAAGTTCCCTTCTGATTCTTCTCTCGGGATCCCTTCCAATACGAGGATTGATTCACTTGTCTAGTTCAGCAGCTCCACACCACTTGAAACAGTGTACTCTGTTTCTTTTCTCAGGGTCCCTTCCTTGAGGAGAATTCTTTTACTTGTCTATTTCAGCCTTTCAGCATCATTACGGACGAAGTGTGTTGGGATTCTTTTCACGGGGTCCTTTCGAACAGGTGGATTGTTTAACTTGTCTAGTTCAGCAGTTCCACCCCATTTGGAACAAAGTGTGCTCTCTTTCTTATTCCAGGATGGCTTCCGACAGGAGAATTGTTTCACTTGTCTAGTTCAGCACTTAAACATAATTTGGAACAAAGAGCGCTGTGATTCTTATCCCTGGGTCCCTTCCCACAGGAGGATTTCTTCACTTGTCTAGTTTAAAGAGCGTTCTGATTCTTTTCTAAGGGTCCCTTCCCACAGGAGGATTGTTTCATTTGTCTTGTTCAGTCGCTCAAACCCATTTTGGAAAATAAATGCGTTCTGATTCTTTTCTCAGGGTCCCTTCCCACTAGAGGATTGTTTCACTTGTGTAGTTTAGTAGTTTAAACCCATTTTCAACAAAATGCATTCACATGTTTTTTCTTTGGGTCCCTTCCCACAGGAGGATTGTTTCACTTGTCTAGTGCAGCCGTTCAAAGCCATTTGGAACAAATTGCGTTCTTTTTCTTTTCCCAGGGTCCCTTCTCACAGAGAAAAATCCCGTCCTATAAAGCGAAAATAAGACAGCTGCTAATATCATACCTCAACCCAGGCCGCGATGATGTTGTTTTCTGGGGGAACAAAGCTTTTCGCTTGACGGTCATATTGGTGATGAACGGACACAAGGACAACTGGTGACGCATAGAACGTGGTGTTAAAAAGCACTTCCTGAAAACGATAGATCAATGAATAAACAAACAACTGATTAGATTTATAAATCAATACGGAAGTTTTAATTAATCTTATCTAATGGTGAAGTAACTCAAACAGTCATTAGGAAAGAAAGTTTTTTCAGGAAATTTTTTTAGTAACTATATGTTTTTTTATGTTTATTTATTTATTTATTTATTTATTTAATTATTTATTTTTGTTTCATTAAAGTGCATTTTACTCTCTAATTTTGTTTAATAGTTTATTTAAAAGAGCTGTGAGTTTTCAGAGTGCTTTGCAAAGGAATATTTTGAGATAATGTATTTTGTTTATTCTCAATTTGTGCCTGCTGGGTAATGTATTGATAGTATTAAAAGAATAGAATGAAATAATCACAACTGGTAATATTTTTTTGAGTGACATATATTGATGATATTATAATAATAAGGCAAGTTCTAATTTGCTTCATAATAAAGCGAGGTGACTGACAGCTGTCACTTACCTGACAGAATCCATAGTTGTCGTTAGCTGAGGGTTTGCCTTTGTTGGGAAAAACTCTTTCTTCAGTGATCGTAAAATTGAGATGAGAGCCATTGCCGAGGAAAGCGAACCAGTCCTATAAAAAAGAAACATTTCCATTATTATAACTAGTTTTTCCACCTAAGGTGAATTAAAATTAGTGTACGTTTTGATGTTACTGCCAAGTACAGGATGGTAGTCAGAGAAGCGACTTACCACAATTGTATCCTTGTGTTTTCCGTCAAAAGGCAAGAATTCTCGTAAACAAACTTCAAATCCACGACTTTCTAGATTTTCTAACCAAACATAGACGGCATCATTGGGTTTAGTACTTCGAGAGTATTTAGCGGTGACAAACACAGTAGGTCTTCCACCAAAGCTCTGCAAAACATTTTTTTGCATCAGTCAAAAGATGATTTAATTTATACGTGTACTCAATGCCCATTATTTGAAAGAATATCAATTGTTTCGGAAAGGTAACGTTTCATCGAATGCAAAGCTGGACGGGAGGGAGGTACAAATTTCGATGGGGGTGTGTCCTCCCTGACCTTCAACCCCTGACACAATCTTCGACCAATGTATGCAATCTTTATATACCCGCGGCGTGGTTAGGACTACGTGGACAATAAAATCCATTCTTGTTTTCAGGTATTGAAATCTTTGTCCGTTTTCCGCATCAGTTATCAACTCTCATTCCCGCACTTGTATGGGTGTCCTTTGTAAGCTCTTGACGACCCACAGAACCACTCTGCAACAAACAGCCATCGGTGTGTGGGAGAATTCTGAACAAAATGAAACAGCTAGAGACAGCTATAGACATCTTGGGCCCCGATTATTCGTTATGACAATTATCTTCTTGAGTGTAGGAACTGAGGCAAAATTGAATCCCTCAGTTAACGAACAAACATGAGTTAGGGGAACATTTTTTTACTAATTGGTATTGTCTGGCCGAGCATTGTGAATTTGTCAATGAATCTGGAAGATCTCATCCGAGATAGCATTGTCGTGGGGGTGGAAGACAAACAACTCTGTGGACATTTGCAACTGGATTCCTTCCTCACTTCGGAAAAGGCAATTGCAAAGTCCAGGCAGTCTGAAATAGTGAAAAAACAACAAAATTTCCCACAGCTGAAGGAAAATTTTCAGGACGATTTGGACCTTCACATGCAGACACTCTGTCTAGCTACAGAATCTAAATACATGAAGAACTCCAAAGTGCACAGGCAAAAGCTTGCAGATCTCAGCAAGAGATAGAGCATAATAACGAATTCTTCCTGGGTGAACTTACTGAACTAGCTGCTGTTCAACGAGGTGCAGGAGATTTATGACCAGCAATAGTCGCATTAAATGGGAAACCAGCTGAATTTAAAGTGGATACAATTGCAGATGTAACCGTAATTCCGCCAACTCTGCACTACAATCTAAATCCAACCCCATTGCTAAGCAAGACAACCAGAAACTGAACTGAACTTTCACAGCAGAGTGACATGTGCAAGAAACGTTTGCTCGAGAACAAGTGAATTTTCATAGAAAATTCAGACAGAGCTCTGTTAGGAAGGGACCCAGCTTAGCGTCTGAAGCTGACTCGGCAGCTTCAGCGGTGATGACTACAAGACTAATGTACCAAACAAACAATCTTAGCTGTTCATTTGACTGGGCGTCATGAAGAAAAGCTCCATTCTCACACTCAAAGAGGATGCAAAACCGTTCCAAGTGACTGTTCCAAAGACAGAACCCGACAGCTCTATCAGACAAATTAAGAGAAGAGTTGGATAGAATGTAAGAGACGGGCGTCATATCCATAGTAGACCAACTTATTGATTGGTATGAGCCCATGGAGGTAACTCCCAAGAGTAGCGGAAAAGTTAGGGTCTGTGTAGACCTGAGCAATATTAATGAGTAAATTAAGAGCTTGTGAGAACCACCCACTTTCAGCGGTAGACAAAACACGAGGACCATTGCCAGGTTCCAGAGTCTTCAAAAAACTCAGATTCAGAATTCTGGCAGAATAAGCTAGCCTGGGAATCACAAGACCATTGACAACGTTTCACACTACATAGGAACGTTTCTACTTCAATGTCTTACCATTTGGCATCCGTTCTTGTTCAGAGAAATTCCAAAAAAGCGTGAGTCAGATTCAGAAGGGACCAGCGGGCGTGAAATATTACATAGATGAAGTCTTGCTCCACAGGAGAAACCAGGAGTAACAGAAGAGTCAAGAAAAGAGAGAGAAGAGAGAGAAGAGTGGCCTGAGAAGAGTGGAGAAATTGAACAAGAAGTCAGAACAGTGAAGAACCTGATCACAAAAGAAAATGGTCCCGCTAAAGGATTGCTAAGGCCATAGTTCTCGGGAAAAAATAAAAATAAATAAATAAATCAAAGGGGAAGTGATAAGTTGTAGTCAAATGTAAAATAAAACAAAATAAGTCAAAACAAGATTAAAATTTGGCTATGAAAACTCCTACACCCCCCTCCCCCCGCCGCCCCCTTTTTTCCTTTAAAAGACTTGCCAATGAAGCATGAAGCATGCCAAGACTCAAGTGCGTCTACTTTCCTTAAATAACCTTTGACTGAGTAAACATACATCCGACACAAACCGCAATACTTGGATAAATGAAACACAATTGCAGGAAATAAAGCTTTGGTGACCAAAATTTGTGTTGCAACAATAAAAAATTGAAACCCTAAACAAAAAAATGCTCTATTTTGATTTAATTACTGTATGACTTTCAGGTCACGCAATTAACATTGAGAACTTATTTAAGCTTAATTCTAAAAGCAATGAGAAGCTATGAGAAACAACAATATCATGACAGATTTCCCAATGAACTCAAAGCAAATCATCAAAGCATAAAATTCGAGTTAGAGGTCAATCCTTGATGATCGTTTAAAAAAACACTTTTTTAATTCTAAAACGAAAATAGGGTTTATTTCTGGATAAAATCTCTTATGGCTCTTTCGATTGTTGATAAAAAGAATAACGTTTAACTTGGGTTAAATGCAACAATTAAATTCGTTCTATAGGTCCATAATCTTTTCTCAATAGAGGTTTTTTTTTTCGTTATTGATAATTAAATTTAGGTGATGTTGAGACTAGTCAAGGTAGAGCATTATATAAATAAAATAACCTTGGACACTTCTACTATTGGTGAATGACACTACGCTGTTGAAGTTCATTCTGACCCTTGAGTATAAACGGCGCAAGGTGGTTCTAGCTTTTGAGTCTATGGATCAGACGAAGTTCTTCATAATATAATATATGAATGGCCTAAGAGTAGTTCTACGTTTGAGTTTGTGGATAGGACGAAATACTACTACGTAACCTTTCAAATGAAAGCTACTAAGCAGAAAACATTTCCGGAATATTTCGATGTACGAAGGAATATTCAAGTGCAAGTGTCCAGTTTTCAGGTGAAGTACAAGTGTGGAAGTATGCAAGTGTTAAGTGTACAGTGGTGCTGCTTGTTTTGCTGAATATATCTGGTCAATTCTGAGTAGTTTAGCCTGTGGATAACTTCTTGCGTACTTTATTACGGTATTCCTGGTGCTGTATGCTTCCCTGAAAGGTGTCTCTAAAATTTGACTCGGAAGACAAAATTTCTTAAGTACATCCTTAAGGTAGAATTGAGAAGCATTTTCCACTTGTGCTGATTTCCTGATTATTATGTTGCACTGTTTTGCACACTTTCATTCTAACTGATTTCCATTCCCTAAAACGTTTCGGGAGTATAACGGTCAAAGTTGCACTTTTCTGTGATGATGGTAGTAATTTTCTGTGCGGCAGAAGATGCTTTTTACTTTTCAGTTTGTGCCTGGTAAATACTCAGTACGTCTTTTTATCAGCGTTCTCCTGTAGTTCTGTTTACTATGCTGCATAATAATTTCACTTTCAATTTCTGAATGAAATGTTTACGACGGTTTTGGGACCTAGTGCAAATTGTTTTTTTTTTTTTTAATTATTTTTCTTGGTGCTGCTTTTCTCGATCATTGACATCAAGTCCCAGTTTTGGAGAGGCTGCAGAAGGATTTCACCATTTAAGTGATATCTATTGCCATCAAATGACGTAGTTTTCTGAGCTGAAGGGATAAGCATTGTTGTTTAGTGCGCACTAGAATGGAAAGACATTGAGTATGGACAGAACTGCTGAGGAAGTTTCATTGATGACATTTCCTGTGAAACATTGGTTCTGTAAGATTCGATAGCTCTTTCTTCTTGGTTGTTGTCTCATATAAAAGGGAAAATGGTAACGAAATCCGAAATGGCAACATTTGACACCCAACGGAACACCCTATTTACTTGATCTAACTGGGCAGGGCAGGCGGACCTGTTGGTTTTAAGCGTCAAACGGGCAACGTGAAAATTGAAGAGTGAATGTATCGTTAGCTCTAACGTCACTACTATTGTCTAACCTTAGAAAAGGTGACTTTATCACACTTGGTTTCTGTTGTCCACATTCCACTGAAAGTTAAACTTCCATGTGATATCCCTAGTTTGTCTTGGAAGGCCACCCAGTTGATTGTTCCTGTGCCATTTGTGGAGCCTGTTGCACGCTGACATAGCTGAAATCCTGAGGTATTTATCTCGGTTGCCCAATAGGCAGACGGTGAATGAACAATAGAGGAATCCTCATGACTCAGTGACACAAAAACTCGAACCTAAAAGTTGAAAGGTAGAAGAGTACAAGAACGTTGAGCAGGAGAGTAACGTCTTACAAATGAAGATGATTCGTTTGTTTGGATTTCACAAATTGATGCCGGGAGCAATGCCAATGGAGGTCAAGGAGCTCATTTGAATAGATTTTTCCGTGTATTGCGAGAGGACTTTTTAGGGGGCCCCTTGTCACCACCCGCCATCACATGGCATCGTTTATTGTTTTATTTCAGTTTTATTTTGTTTTCTCCTTAGCCATTCACTATCCCTGCCACGCTCTATTCCGAACGGTTTGTTTTTGCCGTTTTTGTCTTTTTGTCTAAGAATAAAATGACCCAACATAAAATAACTTGTAACCTTCTAAGAGACCATGCAACTTGATTCTACTGGAGCCTTATAGTTTGGAAATGCATGCAAGGAAATGTAGGCTAATGACTGGTACACAATCACAGTTCTGTATTTCACAGGATTCGTGTGCTTTTTGTATGCTTTATTCACTCACGGATTACGAAGATTATCTTTACTTAACGTAACAAAGCAAGTGAAGAATTTTAGACTGAATGTTCCATTCATTTATTTAAGGTTCAATTGACGACTGTAACCCAGCAATGGCAAATATATTTTCCTTTTTCAAACAATTCTGTCTCTCATTCGATGTAAAAACAAACTTATATTTGTCGGAATCAAGCGAAAATTTGTATAATGTGTCTCATTAATCTGTGAAATAACATGAAACGCAGCATCAAAATAGTAGGAAAACTAGATTTCCTGCTGTATATAAAACACCAAATTCTTCTCTAGTTGTTGGACACAGCATATTTCAGTAGGGGAATTCGTTCCCATTCCATATCCTGGGGTTCAAAAAAAAAATTAACCTCCCCAAGGATGTGATAAACAGCAAGTTGCCCCGGAATCACCATGAAGCTCATTGTTATTCTTAGAGTTATAAACTTACCGTTCCCAATCCACTGAACGTCTGAGGGAATACCACATTTGTGCAACGTGGCAATGTACAGTGATCAGGTACATCACAGCCGCTGTTGCAGTTCCACCCCTGTGGTGTCTTGGTTGAATTTATTCTTCCTCTCTGCATGGTGACACCTAAGGATTCAAAAGATAATCCGGTATGAAGATATTGCGTTTAAGGAGAGAATAGAGGAAAGGAGGTGGGGTGCTTATAGTGGGAGTAAAGGTGCACCACACGGAAAGATAGTTAAAAATAATGATAATAATTTAATGGAATAAACGGTGCATCACAGAGAGCACCACGTACAGAAGTAAAACAAGTATTAAGCAACCAAAATCGATTTCTTATCATGTTACAGAACATGAAAGTAACCAGGCACCATACTGTTTTGCAATCTGACAAGCTACTCGTGTAACAATGAACCCGAAATAGAACAAAACCTTTCTGCAAGTAAGAACTTGTACCAGCCCAGCAGGAAATCCCATTAATTGTTTTTAAAAGAGCAGAGGTCGCAAATTTGCTAAAAATATATTAAGGCTACATAACGAAGTCACGAACGTTGAGATACAACTGTCTCAATGCTGACTATTCCATTCCCAAATGACGATTGAGAATCCTTCCAAGCAGCGTTTACATATTCAATGTTTTTGACGAATGTCAAAATATTCTAGCCCACACTACACACTATTCATGAAACGTAAAACCCAAAATGTAAAACCCCAAATAGATTGAGACTTCAGAGAAGACTTTCTTAGTTGGCCATAAAATCCTGCAACCGTTTAGCAAAATTACATGGTATATTCTCACCGAATTTATTTAATTTCCACTGTTGAACTTCATAGGTGACATATTTAGCGGTAAGACTATTAAATTCGAAAGGGGGTGTGTACAGTCTTTATTTTGAGAACGCTATAGGAGGAAATATCTCCTCTAGTTGGTAAATATTCGCTATTCATTTAATGTACTCGGGACGGAGAGAAGATTGTCTGCCAAAAGAATGCTCTTGTGCTGAAAGTTATGCTTCAAGAGGGTAAACTGAAATAAAAACCTTATAAGCAAGTTTGGTCGGCTTGTAGACAGTTTCGATTTTTATATAAATAGGTTAACTACAAACGTGTTATCGTTGCCAATTTCAATGGATGCTGACATCTGTTGTGTTGCCAAGTAACTGCAAAACATGCTTGTCTACGCAACTTTGCAAAAGTGAACTACACGAGACAAATAACGGAATTCGGTATCAATGTTGTCGGATCTTTCAAACGGAATTTAAGATTGGAATTCTCCAAGGACAGCGCAGGTTCGGTAAAACCCGGAAATCTCTGTACATATTCTTTTATAAATGGTACGAAAAGCTATTGTTTCATGAGTACTTCTAGAAGACGACGGACATGTCTGAGAAAGAACTAAATTTCATCGCGTTTTATGTTTTTGTTTCGTCTTCGTGGCAATGCATGAAAATTTGGGATCTTCGTGCGGCGGGAAAGGGGGGGGGGCGTGTCCTTGATGTCCATTTACTTAGTAAAATTCTAACATTTCCTCAAATTATCAACCAAAAACAGAAACTGAAGTCACAAAAGAATAATTGAAATGCATGTTTAACTTTTCCTTGCAAACGAAATCTAAATTACGTCTCGAAAAGTCTCGGAACACTTCGATGTCTACGAATGCACATGAACGTTATGGTACTCTAGCTTACCTTTCACGGTAGATGCAAAATTCCCCAGGTATAAGAGAAACACCAATGCTGATATTTTCCAATGATCCATCTTGCAGCAATATTGGGAAATCTAAAGGAGTAATCCTTGACTTGGACCTATACACGAGCTGTTTTATAACCCCTGTTTGACAACCCACGTGATTTCTCATACGTTAGCAAGGGTGTATCAATTCCTCTAAAACAATGATGGCATTTTTACAAGTAAACTAATTAAGAAATAAAATCTTGGCAAAGACACCTCACCTGTGACATTTTTTGGGAGCGCAAATTTTAACACCTCACATTTTGTTTGGAAGGATAAAAAATATGGCTTTATTGTCTGCATGAACAAAAAAAATTCATCATTAATAATATCGTGCAATTTTTACTGTTTTACTAATCAAAGTATAGACCATTCTAAAGCGCGAGATAACACAGCTAGAAAAGAAGTTTTCCCGCCTTAATTTGGAAGAGCGCAAGGCGTTCTGGACGACATCTGCTTATAAACATAGCACTGAAACTGAAGTTGTTTCAGCGCAATTTAAGTACCACTTATTCATAACAGCTAATAGATTTGTGATAAAATAACTGAGCAGCTTAATGTGAGAATAGATTTTATATCACAATGTATCACGTGAGAATCATTTGCCGGTCTGGTGGAAACTCACTTACTCCGCCTGTCCCTTGTTTTCTCTTTGTGAGTTCTTCACTTTCTCCTACCCCTCCCGTGTATTTTCAGCTCCCTCCTTTTCCTCTGTGGTTCAAGTCTCATTGCCCCTATTTTTGCTGTTGCAAAGAATTGGGCAAGGCTCCCATTTCTTTGTCACATATCCGTATCAACGTCACTTTTAATATTCTGCATCTTGTGTACTCTTTTCCTCCCACAGTCGACTTTTCTCTCTCTCTTTCTCGTTTGGGTTACCACCCCCTGTTCTCCTCATGAAGTAAACATTCATGAATGTGACCCTTGTCGTTAGACCGTGAAGTGTATTAAATTTAGTCTCATTTCTATAGTACAATAGAAAAAGTCAACTTGCGACCCTTATTGTCTGTAAATACCATAAACAATACTTCAGGATTGTAAATGGAAAACACGTATCACGAATAAATGTTTAAGTGGAAATATTTTCATTCTCGTTGTCGTTATTTTATTATGCGCAGTAAAACTATCTGTATGCACAGTATCAGAAAGCAACACAGGGCGCATAGCGTAACCTGTGAGCCAAGCGAAACTTAAAATAGCAGGTGAATAAATCAATAAAATATATATACATATATAAAAGTCATAGTCCAGATGTCTGGAAATCTAAAACTCATAAAAATAACTATTCATGGCTGGTCTATCAATCTTGGTATAATATAACATTATCATGTTACTACTTTGAAAGTTCTTGCAATGTTCAGCGTCGCCGATAAAACTGCCTTCTGCATTCCCCCTAAGACTTTAGTAGTCTTTCGCCCAACTAGTGATCGCACACTAACTATTATTATTATTATTATTATTATTATTATTATTATTATTATTATTATTATTATTATTATTATATTTATTATTATTATTATTATTATTATCATATTATTATTATTATTATCATTATTATTATTATTATTATTATTATTATTATTTAAATGACTCGCCTTTTCTGAAAGTTCACATTACGATCCCACTTTAAAGAAAGTTTCACCCAGAAACTGTTAATAAGAGTCCCTAAAACACAAATAAAGTGACAGACATTTCCTTTTAGGAACTTTAGCTTCAGCAAAACATATGTTCCTCTGCATTCTAAGGAAATCTGTCCCACTTTGTTTGATATCAGAAAGAGAGCGGAAGGCTAGCAGATGTCAGCCGTAACTTATTTATAAGTGACCGTGGATGACAGTACACTTAATTTGGTTATTTTGATAAGGATTCCGCCAAGCTTTGCACGTGCTCAACTTTTGTTCTAGAGAAGAACGGTATTTTACTATGGATATTGTCTGTTTATATCTCTGTCAACTAATGGCAACAGGTTAATTGCCAGACGAGCATTGTTCTGCTGAAAGTTATTTTTGTCACCGTAAAGTAAAATCAAAGCTATAGGTAACGTTTTAATCGTCTGTTTTGTCAACTGTCACTTTCACTATTCAAGTGAATTACAAAGTAAGCCTCTTGACTTTGGCTAATTGACTACAAACTGAATTATGGCGGCGCCGATCACAACAATTTTTATAAGCTGCAGCGCTGACATCACGTATAGCAAGTCAGAACTTGCTCAAGCTACTTTAGTATTTTTGTCCAGTACTTGAACTCAGAGGTCAGTAAACTTTGCGAAAATAAAAATAGCTGCACGAAACGAAACAAGAACTTTCTTTGACAATGGAGTATGTTGTTATTTTGTAATCGAAATAGAGCTGTCATTCTATTAAGAACTTGTCTAAGTAGGATATATCCTCTTCGCACGGAGGGCTTTCTGAAATTAATCAAATTAAAAAATACTTCTTCATTAACTTAACGTGATGAAAGGTGTCTTAGACATTTTTGAAGTTACGATCAAATAGATTAAATAACTAACCGAAAAGCAGTGCTTGAGATTTATTTGTTTTAGGCTGTAAAAATAAATAAATAAATAAAAAATAAATTAGTCAAGTTTACTTTTCATGTGACATGAAAAGGCAGACGTGTTGATATTTCTTCCGCACGGTTATTGTTTAATAGCCACAAAATCATTGCGGAAATTGATATTGTTACACTAACCTCCGGTTAATTCAGTTGACCCTCAGCGGTTTGCTGAAAGAAACACTGTCTAGTGAAACAGGAAAAGCGGTCAGCAGATGGAAAATAAAGTATCCTTTCCCCAAAACACAAAACTGAAACAATTTCCGCCACGGTCTGATTATTATTATTATTAACTCTCGACTTGCGGACACCTCGCTATTACGGAAACCCCAGTCATGCGGACAGCAGCTAAATCCCCGGCAAAAATTAAACTACCTTTTTTTCTCGATTAAACGCACCCGGGGTTTTTTCGACGCCGGCGTTTAATCGAGAAAATATGGTACAAACGTTTAACTGAAACAAATTCCCGCTATAACGGATTCTGTCTACTAAGGACACTAACTCGCTGTCCCGAGGGTGTCCGCATTAAAGGGAGTTGACTATAAATAGGGCAGGGATGCGGGAAAAGTGAAGGGGGAGGAAGTCAATTTGGACATCTCGATTTCCCATACTCTTTTTGTTAACATCCCTGGCATCTGTTGCCAGGTTCTCGCTTCAATCCCTGTTCTCCGGTTTAAGTGTCAGCAAATACTTGAGGCGGTTCATAATATTTTGCTATTTAACGAACCTGGATCCAGTTTCTTTGTTCGACGGACTGTACTTAAAGTGCTACTACGATCAAAACTTCATGTCACGTATGAAACAAAAATACGTTCTTTACAGCTTATCCGATGTGGCTGTACCTGTCTTGGTCACTGAAATGAAGTTTGGGCCCCGTAAATTGAAAATATTGAGCCTTGAAAACTGGTGTTTTCGAGTCCGCCATTATGAATTTATGTTCCAGTGAGCCCGCGGTATGAAAGTGATTGGAGTTGCGGTATTTTTGTTCAAACCTATTGTGTTTTTGTCGTGACGTAATACTCTCAACTCGCTGATCGATCGAGTACTGTAGTCGTCCTTCTGGCGACGAATTTCAGAGCTGTTTTGGCCACAGAAAGCTCTCCTGGATCGTCTTTGCATGATATAGGCAAAGGAAATTAAGAAGTCCTGACTCTGTAGAGCTAGTTCCGTGTGAAGAAGAGGCAGCCGAATAAGTTCAGCAGCTAGCGCTTTTGCTACAAGAGAAGGAAGAGCAGACTTTGCTGAGTCGTTTATCTCTCGGGTAAGATATTAGAGATAGAGATTGATATTTAGATGTGTTATTTGCTGTATTAACAAAACAGGCAAGCTTTAAAAGTGTAGTGCCTGAGAATCCTCAACAATTTCTCTTGACTACTAGCCAGTTCATTCCCCGGAGGGAGGCTACCGGAGACTCAGTTGAATTGAAATCGAAGTCAAGTTTAGGTTTTTAGCTTTGCTTTCGAAAGTTTGCCTTGGTGTTAAATTAGAGTGCACAGTTAAGTTTCGGTTCCGAGTAAGTTTACTGTTTTTGCACTTTTTTACCATGGAAAAAGAATATATATTGTAGTGAAAAGCGCTGTGCAATGGCTTGAATTTAAGCTGATCGTTCCCTTGTAATTGATGCTAAGTTTCCTCTTGGTTCAATATTTTCTCAGGTGCAAATGTTCAAATTGCTCCCTTGAGCGACTTACCAAGCCTGGAGAGTGCTGGTGCTGCATGGACATCATTGTATCCAGATTTGAATAAGTACAGTAATCGATAAACAAATAAATTTGCAAGGCAACAACAATTTGCAATGATTTGTTTTCTTCCCTTGCACCATCATGAACAATGTAATAGTATTAACAGTCTTTTCTGTGTACATATATATTTCTTTAAGGTGGCTCACGTCAGGTTAAACACCACTGCACTGGATGCTTTAACGCACTGAAGAAATGACTAGCTTTATAAATGAAAATTTATTAAGGCATGCTTTCTGGTAACAAGCATCCACCTAGGCAAATGAGGGGAGGAAAAGTAGGAATTTTGCAAATATAAATTGAAAACAATATTCTTGGGAGTTAAAGTTTGTGATTCAGGTATTGAAATGTTTTTGCTTATTCTAATGAAGGGTCAAATCAACCTAACAACAAACATCCTTTGTCCTACATGTCTAAGGGCAAACCCCCAAGCAAGTGTTGATGGGTTTGATACACTGTTGCTGTGGTAACAGTTCTTGTTACTTTCACTTTTGGTGCAGTGAGAGATGGGCAAATGCATGCTACCAAAATGAAGTAAAGTTGAGACTGTTGTGAGCCACCTTTGATTTTTTTCTTAAGGTTGTTCTTCTTGATCAGTGTTTATTCTTAGAAAATGTAGATTCAATATCATTTTGTACAACAACAAATTTATTGGTGAAACAAGATTCTGGCACTCTTTTTCAAATGAACATAAAAATAAAATTATTAATGTACTGCAGACAATGAACCATAAACCTTATTCCAAAATGGCTACCATATTAATATTGTTTATATTCAAATAAGTATTCATTTAAAACCACACCAAAAGAGAAAACATTTGAGTTCTGGTTGCTATACATCGCTCAGGAATGTCTGTGCTTCAGCTCCCTATTAGCAGGGAGGAGGGGGTGGGGAGGGGGGAAGGTGGAGTGTCATGAAAGAATAAGCAGTGAAAACAGAGGGTCACATAAATTTATGCTCTTGCAATCATAATTTATAGTATGACAGGGAGAGCGAGTTATATACAAAAGACAAAATAAAATTTGTTAATTTTAAGTCATTATTTAACAAAAGCAAGGCAAGGATTAAGTATTAAAATATTAATGTAAAGGAAATGTGTAGCATAATGGAGTTATGTGATGCCAATGGGCTCTATAGATGATTTGAATTATGTTGGGGCAAAATGTTTCCAGTAAGTAACTTACAGTTTGCCTCCATTCTTGTTTTCTTTTTCTGGTATTTGAGCTACATTGTATTACCTGTTCAGGGGGAGGGTCGTGAAATTTCATTTGCATCGCTATGGAGGGTCACATCATTTTCATTGCTCAATTTAAAATCTCCACCTGACTCTCCCCCCCCCCCCCCCCCCCCCCGTCCCCACTAATTTCTGACCATTCCCTAAAACAGAAACCTATGTAATGGAAAGAGTTACAAAGAGGAGGCATGATGAATGAAGAGAAAACAGTTCTTTTATTGATTCTATTTGTCAACTGGTGGTTGATGACAAAACATCAAGAAAAGCCCTTGAGAAAGGTCAGTGCTCTTCAACTGGCCTTTTCTTGGCTGTCCACATTTTTCACGTGTTGTGCTCTGCAAGGCTTGTTTTGCCCTGTTTTTAATAGTAAGAGCTGGGTTTTGACGTTGTTGCCACTCAGTGTCTGAAAAATAAATCAAAATTTAAAATACATTACCAATTGAATCTAATTGATAAGAAACAACTGAATGTGAGGTTTTCTTAAAACCTTTCTTAAACCAAAAATTCAAACTATTTCTTCAAGAAAACCACTTAAAAGAAAGAAGGAACCCTTTTATAAACGCCAAAGACCACCTTATCGAAAGCTGAGTGAAAATGGATTATTAAAGTGGTTTTCTTCGCGTTTGTTTGCACAGTTTTTGCCACAACCTTTTGCACAAGCAAAGTAAACACAAGCTTACTCTTATCGCACTGAGATGTTTTGGAAATGCTTCGGAGGGAAAAGCTAGTTCCGGGAGCTAGTTGCACTTACATTATTTACTCGTTCAATCAAAGTTTAGTACTTTAGAAACGCAATATAAAATGTGTATAAAAATTTGTGATTGCTATTTGTATGGGTGCTGAACAAGGTATCGAGGAATCACCAAAGATAAAAAACAATATTCACACATTTCGCCCACTTTACATAAGCTTACCTTTTGCCGCTCCTTCCCCTTCGGAGATTTTTTTCAGGTTCACGATCTCCTGATCGCTTACCCTTTTCAAAAGATCAGGTTTAATTTGTGTTCACTGACTTGGGTGGAATGCCCAAGTGTCCCTCGAACTAAACCGAGAAAATAGCAAAACGTGCAAGACAACAAACTGGACCCACACATCTCTCGTTCTGTCGGCCGGACTCGCATGCAGCGCAATTCCTGCCGCTCGATTAGAGCAGTTGTTATACCACTGAACAACACAGCGACTTCCCACCATTGAAAGAACGAAACATTTTTCGAAAACGTGTTCGAAACCGTATGAGAAGTTAGCCTCGTAGGGCTCGCCTGGGCTTCGAGTTGAGAGTCTGACGTCACTTGTTTTTCCCGGGTGACCCGGCCTCTGTTGTCATTGGACACCATCTGCCTTTGGTAACCAGGCCGCAGGAACATGGCGGTTCAATGGCGGATGAAAATTCGTGGAGTTTGAGCGCAAAAAAATCGCACTTTCCTTCATCTTATGAGGATATAACTTGGAGATCATGTACTTTAGGACATAAACTACCAATCAACCGCAAATAAAAGGTATTCGAAAATTTGATCGTAGTAGCACTTTAAATCCTTATTTCTAATTTCAAGGCCTTAAAGGACTTACACGTGTTATGAGTAATTGATGTCTAAGCCGAATTATTTTCTTTCCCTGTATCCTGGAAGTTCACATTAGTGACTCGCCATAAGACAAAAAATTCGCAGGTTTGACAATTGCGTAAAATTCTAACTTTTGAGAAAAACTTTTTAAAAGTTGAAGTTTTCGTTCAACAAGAATGTTAATACGAAATATGTGACTAAAAATGCCTTAAACCGTCCAGAAGCATAGTACACACTCTCTTTTTCCTTCCTTTTGTTTTTGCTTTATCTTTGCTTTTTCTTAGGCCCCTCAGTACAGCCAACTTCATTTTTTGCGGACACTGTCGGGATCGCGAGTTAGTGTCCTTAATAGCGAGAGACCGAAATAGCGGGAATTTATTTCAATCAAACGTCTGTAGTTTATTTATGCCGGGGATTTAGCTGCTGTCCGTAATAGCGAGGTGTCCGCAAAGCGAGAATTGACTGTACTTTTCTTCTCTTTTTTTTTTCTGTTCTCTTGGCTTTTCCTCTGTGCCAGGTCAACTGGTGCTTGATCCTGTTCCCTGAGTCCGTTTTCTGTAAATTTTCCCGAGGGAATGCCTAGAGTATTAAAAAGCTTCAAAACAG
This sequence comes from Pavona decussata, assembly GCF_977016875.1. Lineage (NCBI taxonomy): Eukaryota > Metazoa > Cnidaria > Anthozoa > Scleractinia > Agariciidae > Pavona > Pavona decussata. The sequence continues at coordinate 1,404,728 of NW_028145717.1, forward strand.
CCGAAGTGCGAATGTTGAAGTGTGCAACAGCAGCATATAGACTCATTTCAAGAATTTCTCGCCCAACATACACTTCCTTAGGGATGCGTTGCGGTACCATGCCGTTCAAAGCCTTGCTCCGGTTTTGGGTTTTCCGACGCAAACACTTTGCCAGCAAGGTGTCATCACTCAGTCTCACGTACTGTGGTTTAACTTTAGCAATAACTTGCAAGGGAAGTCCAGGTCCATGTTTATAGAGACTTGTCCTGTTCAATTTACCTTACTGGTACTTGTAACAACTTGTGCTGCCAGAGGAGAGGGACTCGCGGGAAGCACGGTGCATGAAACTGACACGCATGGCGTTTTCTCATTTCTGCCAAATTCCCCACATTTACTCGAACGGTAATGCCATAATAATTTTGAAGCTTATCAACTGTTCTATCAGTTAGTTGCCCTTCCCTCCCAGTCCCGGGTGCTTCAACTTCCGAAGAGCTGTGTCCACCCTTTTTCTGCACATGACCAATGCACTTTTTTTCAACAGTAATTCGAGAAGCTTGATACACATTCTGTTCTCTGCTAAAACATTTGCTATATCCCTCTCCATAAAGCCTGGTTTACACGTACGACGAAAGCATAAGCATAAGCACAAGCACAAGAAACCGGTGCGACGCAAGCGTAAGCACCTTGTGCTTTCACTTGTGCTTATGCTTGCGTCGTCCCGGTCCACACGTACGACGCAACAACGCAAGCATAAGCACAAGCCCAAGGAAAGAGAACTGAAAAGTAGTGACAAGTTGTCACTAGTTCGCCATATTTGAATCAAATCTCGCGCCAAAAGGCAGTCCGACCGCGCGATTTTTATGCTTCTGCGCTTGCGTATGTCACTGTATACTCTGTATACCGCAAATTATGCAGTTCCACAGATCCCCTGAAAATATGGTCAACACTTTCAGTTTCCATGGCAAGAGCCCAACCTTTAAAAAGGTTCCTAGATGTGTAAGTACCTAAAGTACCTAGATGTGTATTTTCCACCTGTTAGTATTGCTTAATGCTGCTTTTTGTTTGTTTTTCTGCCGCTTTGACTAATTATTATAAAATGTAAATTTTCAATTCAATGTTATTTCGAAGTGAGCCCCCTCGATTTTTTTTCTCTTAGGGCAAACTTCGACATTAAAATATGTTTATAAAAAAAGAACCTTTAAAATTTGCTTTGCATGTGTTGTGATCTGCTCTCCATCTACGGTATTTCTCACCGTTCTTGTCTAAATGTTTATCTGGCGCACACTGCTTACATTCCTGACTAAGCACATCTACATCAAGTACCCGGCTGTATCAATAGAGATGGCAGTTACACAGCCATTCCTTGATGAAAAGCCTCGTTTCTGCCATGTCCCATCGCAAGAAACAACACAATTCACAGGTTCAGTCCCATTAGAGTCATTTAGCCTCTCCAGAGTTCTAACTTCCTCAGCTGCTTTACGCATACTTTCTTTTGCAATGGACCAGAAACAAGTGGTGATCACGCTTGAAATTTTTGCATTATTTTTTTGCAGCAGGAGGAGGATTCATGTTCATCATAGTGCAAAACTTTTTGGCTCCATCATGCTCCTTTCCATCAGTCAGTCCACCGCATGAAAAAAGATCGCGACTGGTACATTTACCCATAATTGTTAGCGTACGAAAACCCCAAAAAGGGTTCTTAAAAAAGCACAGAAAAGTTTTAAAAATTTTAAACCTAGTATACAAAATATTGTTAGTAAAGGGACAAATTTCGCAAAAAAAAAAAATGGCAATTTTTGTGCCTATTGGTTGTTAGGTTCGGAAAGTATTGTGGTGAAATGTACAGCCGCCATCTTTTTCCGTAGGGTAGATTGAAATTCCAGGTCCCCGATCCCCGGGATATAGCGGGGATTTAACAAAGGAGTTGGCCCCATGGGGCGGGAAAATTAACAACATGTGTGTTTCACCAGGGCCGTCAACCCGGGTTAACAGCGCGCGTCACTAGCAGCGGGGATAACATCAACGGTTTCGTGTCGTTATGAGAGAAGACTGGATACACAGGACAAGCGACACTTAGACAAATCAAATCACAGAGATAAGAAGTGAGCTCGTTATATGTGCTGAATCACCTGTTCGAGTTCGTACTAAATCAAAATCTACAATGTGCTAACAATTTAATAATTTTAATGAAAAATCTTATAATACCATGCAAAACGTTAAGTCCGTCACAATGCCAATTTTTATCAACCAACCTAAACTTATTTTGTTTTATTTGGTTCTGAAATACGGTACTGATTCGCCGCTATGCGATGCTTTTAACAGTCTACTTAATCCCAGGAGTGGGGAAATTAGCTGTGTCTCAACACCGGGCCAATGTAAAATTCCCCGCTATGTCCAGGGGGTGGGGGACCGGGGTTTTACTTAAGTGATGCATAAACAATGCGTCTGTTCACCTCGTAGCTCTTTCCTTGTTGCTTGGAGATGTAAAATGAAAGTTTCCAACCACAGTACTCACACAATAAACGCAAACTTGAGGTTCATCCCCATCTATTTCTATCCAAAAACAATAGATTCAGCTCACCGCGTTCGTGACACCTCAACTGCACGAGTACATCGTACAGAACTTCCATATCAAAAAGCCCTGAACCCTGTAATCGATGGATCAGTGCTATCAGTAGATTCTTTCCTTCTTTCTCTTCATTTAGTTTCCGGTAAAATGCAGACAACGTTTCCTTCGTTTTATCGTCATCTACAAGCAAAGCAGAACTGTTTCATCCATGTACACAGCCTTAGTGGTTGTAATTCCTGCAATTTGTGAACTATTCCCGTAAAATTTTCGTTTCTTTCGTCTGTGAGAAGCAAATCTAGCTGGGCTTTTCGCATCATGTCGACAGAGATTTATAAATCAAAATGGCAGTGATGTGCTCAAATAACACCAAAACGAGGTCAAAAGCTCAGAATAGATCCCAGTCTTCCAAAGGAGAAGTAGGCTGGAAATTCAGGAGAAAATTCGGTTAGTTTTCCTGGTTCCCGACCCAAACAGTGACCACACAAAGCGTGAACACACAAACCTGTTTCTATGGCAACGAAATGACATAACTTTATTTTAGCTAAGTCATTGCATTTCAAGACAAGGCATTGGGACAAAAGCCCCCTAAAAATGAAAACAAAGGGAAAGTGCTTGTTTTTGATGCCCTTAGCCAGGCATATAAGCAGTGTGAGCTACATGAACAATTAGGCAAGAACAGTGAGGAATACCGGAGATGGAGAGCAGACCAAAACACATGCAAAGCGAATTTTAAAGGTTCTGCTCCTGCCATGGAAACTGAGGGCCTTGTACCCGTCTGTTGGATCGTTCTTATTGAATGGGTGTAAAATCGTTCGGGTACAGTATGAATTCATGTTATTGCAGCGGCATCCAAATTTTTAAATAGTGATAACCGCCAAGAAGGAAAGAAACAGGAAACATCAGTCCGAAAATGGCTATATCGTGTCCTTGTTCTAGCTGGGATAGGAAAGGGATGGAGTAGCGAGGGAGACTTGCCACTTTGTCAGGCAGAAAAGTTAGAAGGGTAAATTATTGGAAAATAAGGCAACCAGCATATCTTCTACAGTGCGTCCTTAACTTCCATACATTCTTCACTTGAATGAGAGAGAGAAGAGGGAGGGGATGGTGGAGAGGAAGAAGGGTGAGGGGTTGAGGGGAGAAGTTCGTCGAAATGTCAAACTACAGAGGGGGAGGGGGTGAGTCGAGAACTCAGTGAAAATGTCAAACTACAGGGGTGGAGTAGTTTAACAGCTCTCCCAGTGGTGATAGAAGTAAAATAACGGCAGGATAGTTCAGCTGATGACTCAGTATTAGTACATTAGTGTTGTGGATCACTTCACGGAATTTCATTTTGGACGACAATGACGCATAAGCTCAGAAACATTGCACAGGTAACTCTTAATCTTTATTTTATACCTCCACACGTTTACAATTTCGCGTTTAAAAATATTTCCGAAATTTAAAAATACCCAACACCAAATGAAGATCGTCAATGATCAGTTTTGATTATGATAATTATACCGGAAACATGACTTTCAATTATCCCGATGCTTTTCTGTGGCTGACAGAAAAATCAGCTAAATTTTCAACTACTTCAATTGAAAACCTTACTAAAAAAATGAGTTCGAAAATTGTTCCCAGCAATTACCTTTAGCTTTATTTTCAATTACTTCCATTAAAACCTTACTCAAAAACTAAATTCAGTTCGAAAATTGTTACGTTCCCAGCGATTACCTTATACAACAGTAAAGTCACTAGATGATTACAGGTTCAACAGTCTTAAAATTGGTCCGCTACAACAGTAATTCAATTCAGATTACTTTCAAGTAAAATCCATTAGATTTGTTTTATCTTTTTTAATTAAGTTCTTTTCGGTAAGGAGAATCTGCATCCAATCAATTTCTTTTTAATTTGCCGGCTTTAATAGTTACCTTGTCGTAAAATTATTTAAAGGTCATTTTCGCTGATCAGTTTTTTAAGCAACATAATTGGACTGATGCCATGAAAGACAGCAATCAAGTTAACGAAACTGAATACTGATTGATTGCGATCTTAATAGAGGTAACAGCATTGCCTAATGCCGGTTAGAAGATAACGTTGTCTCACCTATAAACTAATGTTTAATCTCATGGTCGACATTCAAGTGATTCATGATCCTAGATAGAAGTCAATCAACGACTTCAAACCATAAAAAGAATACTATGATTTCCTTCCAATGCATCATGGTATTATTTTAAAGTTTTTAGGAGTGTTCACACTCAACTGCCACTGATCGCCAGAGAGACAGAAAGCTATTCATTGACCGTGAAGCGATCATCAGTAATATTTCTGTGACTACCAGACCATATAAGCGGGAAATCGCGGAGTCTGAATTCAACTGAAAAATAACAGCTAGAGTGTAAATTACATGGATTTGTTACGCCCATTTTGAAATCACTGGTGATCCTTGCAATCTGATTGGCTCTCAACAGTGCGATTTATTCCCAAATTGCACCCTTTTTTGCTCTAAATCGCATCCTTTCTTTAGCCCATCAAAATGGAAATGAAGTAACAAAAATAGAATATTAAAATTGACAATAAAACTCTGTGATTTCAAAATAGATGTAATAAAGTGGTAATTGAACTTTGTGTCGTGCAATTCTGGTCTGAAATCATACTTATGATTTCAAATCAAACTCGCGCTGCGCGCTCTTTCGATTTTGAAATCACGCGTATGATTTTAGACCAAATTGCACTCCACTCAGTTCAATTACCATCATATATGGCTATTTTTACGCTTGAATTTGAGTAACAGTAACATTTAGGCCACCCATTGTAGTGTTCCTTAATGTAATCTATGTCATTGCACCTCAACGACTACAAATGAAGTTATCTTTTAGGAGCATGTAATCTGCAATGTCGATGGAACTTTTAATAATCGCTTTTCACTTAGTGTGAAGAGATAATCGATTGCTGGAGATCGACTGCAATAATTAACATTGTCACATTACACAAATTGACTTAAACCATTACGTTAGTCAAATGCAAAAGGCCCTAGTTGTTTGGGTGAAGAAAGCTGTTTAACTCTTAGTTGGAAAGCTACTCTTGCATTTTAGCCTTACTTTTGTGCGACGCTGGAGATAGATCGTGGAAACATTAGTTGACGTAATAAATTAACTCCATCGAGTGCGTGAGAAAGTCAGGCGCAGTGTAATAGCTATCGCTTCAAGTTCATTGTAAGACCAAACACGTGTCTGAACAATGTTTGAAATACTAATATAACACAGCATTTGCCGCTCCGTGCAATTCTAAAGTTTCTTTGCCGTCCCGTAATACCTGTTACGTGTTACCCTATCGCCTCACTGAGAGCAGTGCTTTGAATATTTCTGTCCCCTTTTGTTTTCAAGGGCATCCCCTATCTTCAGTTACAAATTCTTTGATTATCAGCATTTTTCTTAAACCAGGTAAGGAGCTAACTCAGGACTGGTCACACACCCGCGTGACAAAAGTCCTTTTTATAATTCGTAGGGGGAGGGGAGGCTAGCAATCGACTTTAGATCACTCAAGATTGACAAACTTTCACAAAACCCCCTTCGCTTCCCCGATTAAAAACATCAAATCAAAGTTAAAACAAAAAACTAAAATAACACAAGTAGTGCCCGTGATCCACAGAACTCCTTTTTTAAAATATTTTTATGCGCACCGAAGGGCAGTACTGCACAGGATAGGAATAGTTACTGCTATGGAACTATATATGAATAAAATGTTCTTGTAATGACATATCATTCTGCTACTTGAGTTCTAGACCTAGGAAAATGATTTTTTCCTACGTCCTTTCATTATAGAAACATAATAATTCATATTTGTGATATTTAAAGACTGTAAGCTGGGATCGATACCTCAACGCCAGTTTGCATATTTTAAGTTGTTTCGTAGAAAGTTTCTACTTCATCCGGTTGAAAGTGATAACTTCCTGCCAGGAATGTGTATGCGAGGGTGCTCTGATAGCTGTACCCACTCGGGGGCCCGTAGATGTCTCCAAGGTCTGTGTATGAGTTTGTATTTAATGATGCGTAGTCAGATACGTAAATATCATGATCCCATCCGAAAGTAGGTCCATAAGAGGAGCAGCTGTATGTGGAATAAGCCCTGCCAGAACTATAATATCCTGTTTGAGTCAGTTTCACCGGCGCCCAACCTGGCTTGTTTACCAATGAAAACAGGAAAGCTTTCGAATCATATCGATAACCACAACTGGAAACTAACAAGAAAATATAAAAATTAGAAAACAAAAAAGCTGACACATGCCTCTGATGATTACCGCATGGGATAAAGGTAAGGTCGCACTTCAGGTCTAAGTGGTCCACCCAGCGGGTCGGAGATTAAACTGATCACCTTAGTATGAAACAACTAGGAGTACTACTCCAGCCGACGTACATAACCCCTCCCCCTGATTAGCTATGCGTCCATCACAGGACTAACCCAGACAGTCTTTTGCCGGTACTCACTTATACACTAAGGAAGATAGTGAGACAATGCGGAGTTAAGGCTACTCTCTGATGAAACTACGCCACAATATAGAGATCAGCTTAGCCTCGAACCACTGACCCTTTGATCAACCGATTAAAAATCCAACCCGCTTACCATTTCCAGTTGTCACAAAGAATCACCCAGTAATACTAGTTAACGAAAAAGCTTGCAAACAAAGAGGCGCCTCATTGCTCACAACTGGTGCTTCAGTTAGGGATTGATTCAAGGCTAACAACAAGGTGGTCACTAATCGTTGGAGCACTGACATATTTTTTCGGGTCGGCATTCCTTGCCCTTGAATAATTATAAAACTTTTAGCGCGTTTCCACAAGTGAACCCTTTGAAAATTGCAAACGTTGGTGGAGGGGGAAGGGGGGGGGGGTTAATACAATGCAACCATCTAAAAAACCTCTGTTCAAGGTTGTAAATACTCCTTTGGTGTAATGAACTTAGCAGTTTAATGAGAAACTCGTGAAGTTAAGTTATCACCAGAGATTTAAAAAAGAGTCAAGTTTTAGCAATAGAGTGTGTCCACGACGGCCATGTTGGAGGACCCGTCCGAAACAATACAATGATTTTCCTTTGGGAAATATATTCTATTTTTATGCAAATATCTTCTATTGTTTTAGTCCTCCAACATGGCCGCCGTGCACACACTCTATAATGACTGACCAAGGTTTCATTGCATAGGGACACTAAAAGCCCGTTTCTTAGTACTTTTGCATATGGAAAAAACGAATTTCTTAGAAATTTAACACATATTCATCGGATTTACGAGAAAAAGTAGGAGTGATGGTTTTTCTAATATGAGAAAGCAAACAATGAAATACAGAAGTGTTTTTTTTTTAATTCACTTGATCAGTGCGGTTAAGCTAATGTTCAGAAGCTTCACTTTAAAATCCTGACGCATTAGATATTTAAACCAAGATTGCGCCATAAAAAATCAATGGAAACTACTAAGTGGTCTTGAGCAGGATCCAAAGTTAAGCTACAAAAATGAAAAGCATTAAAATTTCAAGAGGGTGAAGGGATATTGAGAGCAATTAACCGTTTTCTTTAGTTGAACAACGACAGTAAACTATCTGGCTTATAGAAGACATGAACAAATGGTTTCGTTAAGTGAAACCAGTATGCGATGAAATCAGGCAGCGCACTTCAAATATCTATACATGTTTGTCATGTGCTTATTCTTTTCGTTGGCTGGTTTTCGAATTTAGGACCGTTCAATTGAAACAGAAAGTCTTATTATCCGAACTAAGGGACCGATTATTTAACCGAAGTTAAACCGGTATTGACAAAGTTGCAGTATAAAAACCACCCCTCTGCCCAAGATTCCGGTTATTTAAACGAGGTAAAGTCGTGGATTTAGGTGAAGCTTACCCGTGGTTTTTAAAGCAGTCGTCAAAGCCTGATTTTGACTTAAACGATGTCTAACTAAAGCCCTGTTTAAACAATTGGCCTAACAGGTCTAACACGAATGGAGTAAAACACTTTCACCTGTTACATCCGATTTATTCTCTGATTTACGATTTATTTTCTTTCTACTTTACGAGGCAACCCGGTAATTAGCTTTGAGATATTCTACTCCAAAAAGGGTTAATTAATAATAGGGTTAACTGACAGTTAAGGCTTAAAATGACGTTTTTAAGAGTTACTGTCTTTTAACATCAGTGATTGTACTCTTGATTAAAAATATAAATTATGATGGAGTCCATTTCTTAATTATATGCCTCAAGTAAAGTTCATGCTATTTATCGAGTAAACGTCAACTCCAATACAACGTTAAGTACACCTCCTTTGCAGTTATAATCACTCCAAACAAGGTAAGGTCACCACCAGGAGTTAATTGCTTTTCATAGTGTTATTCTAACCCCTGGAAAACTACTGCGCGTTAATATAAAGTTAACGATATACAGAAGGGTAAATACAGTCACTTACTCCATGAGTCACTGGTGTAACCTCCAAATATATACTGGCCGACCTTTATTATCGTCACAGTAGGACCCTTGTTATCGCACCCGGAGTGAAAGGTAGATACAGCCCAACCATCAACAGACGCACGCCAACACCGCTTCCAGTAAGAAGATTTACTCTGGACGACAGGTTTGAGCCAGTTACTTAAAGTACCAAGGTAATTATCGTTGTTTTGCAGAATGGATGAATGTCGTAAGCCTTCAAAAGAGAAATTATAAAAATGACAGTTTGACAAGCAAACATAAACGCTATACTTATTTTTAAGTAATGTAGCATACACGAGAAAGACTGGGTGATTCGATTTCCAAACACTTCGAAGGCGTTTGCAAAAGCCGGAACTCGGCGCAATAGCTTCTCCAACCATCAATAATTTTAGGAGGGATTCAAAGCAAACGTTCACTGAATTTTATAATATTTTAGGTCACATTTCATTTTTCCAAACGGACAACATTTTAACATTTTGTTGTTTATTTGTTGTTATACAAGTTTCAATCTGCATTTAAATCTTGCTACTTCACGTGGGATAGGTAACTGAATAGCTAAGAGCCTTATAAATAGATAGCCACTTGGATACGGGAAGTGAAGGAAGGGGAAAATGTTTTTGCAGGCTGGACTATTCTTTGAGTACTGCGCGGGCTATTTGCTAACAAACCTAGATAAAATAGATTTTATATCGTTGAAGTCTCCGCTTATTTAAAAGATCCTTTGATCGGCTACAATATTAGAATACTTACCGCCGGCATAACTATGATAGCAATCAAAGCCATTTCCGATATATCCACTGTTACACTTGCAGAAATAGGATCCACGTTTGTTTGTACAGGTGGCCAGCTGATGACAGTAAGATGTCTCTCTTGTGCATTCATCAAGATCTATAAAAAAGCTTCAAATATTAAAAATGAAATAATAGAATTCAAGCAATCTATTACTGTTACTTGTTTATTCCAAAACAGCAGTAACAGCAGTTGTGTATTTTGAACTGCTGGTTTCTCAATAGAGGAAACATGCACGACTGATGGTCTTAAACACGAAAGGCGCATTGTTAAACAGACTTACTCTTTCTACCTTCGCCAGTACTCGAGTCATTTATTCCCTTACAAACACACTCCATTAAATAAGAAGTAGATTTTCTTCTCGGAAAACTTTTCTACAAACCATCTTCTTAGAAAACCTATAGTTAATAAGCCCCCGGCTTCTATATAGGCTTCCTAGCCTTTAACACATTTAATATTGTAAATAGTCAAGTATGAATATTGTAATAGTAAGAATATTGTGTGTCGTCTATAATGTATTTATGTTGTATTTTTTTGTTAATGGCAAATAAATTGAATTGAAAAAAAAAACCACTGTTTCGAAGGGTCTCACAAAATTTCTAAGCCAACTATCATTTGAACGTGCTCGTAACTAGACAACTGTCATCTTCGGTACCTCACTCTATTTCATCAAAAGGTGAAGTATCCTGTTGTAACTGATAAAGGCCCCTTATAATTTTCCCCTGTTGGCAAAATATTCTGTTCTCATGTGTCCATTTGAATCTCAGTACATTTTGTTTGGTCACGGGTGTCTATTGATCATTCTTCACTAGTTTCACTTGTAATCAACCTACCTTTCTTGCAAGTGTACTGATGGCAGTCACTGCACTTGACGTCATTCCATTTGTAGTTGTGCTCCACGCCAAGTGCGTGCACGCAGTCTTCTTCTCTAAAATTATTGGGTTGATTTTTGGCCCAAGCTGTGAAGTTTCCAGCTCCACGATCCGCCCAAGTGAAGCTACCCTCTGTGGAGATGTCATTCAATCCCAGCCAGGATTTTTCGCCATTATGACGATGTTGCAAAAACACGTTCTCTTCATTATTGTTAACGTCAACAAGGACTGAGTTTTCTTGACGGCATTTGTTCAACGCTGTGGTCCAGTTTGTGCATGTTTCACTTGTGTAGTAACAAAATCCATTGAAATAGCTCCAGCCAGGATCGCATACATCTACAAATATATCAGAAGAGATTATAAAATCCAGAACAGTAATAACCAAAGAATAAAATTGATACTTGGTGATAATCATTGTTAGCCAAAAACCGGCCGTCGATTGTCCTTAATAAAGCTAATGGCATATCAATATATTCATGAATACAATTCAGTAAGGCAACTTTCATTCTTCATCGAATGGCTCTAAAATGAAAAATTTATTGAAAAAAACCGAAGTTCATTCTGTTCCTCTCGTTTGCCTTTAAGCTTCTGATAAGTGATCCTTATTTCACACATTTTACTTCTCATCGTGCTGCACATGATAATACGGTATCATTTTTTCTAGGTTACTATGCATTATTAAGTTGAATATACCAGGCAACAAGGAGTATTTTCAGACCTGTAAGCACCGCATAACTCACTGACAGTGGATCATATCTTGTCTGGTACAATTCCTTGACACAGACTCTGAAGCCAGAGGAATTCATGTTCTGCAGAGGTAAACTTTAATTAATGTTTGCTTGCTGCTTTAGTTGGCGTTAAGAGATTTTTCCGAACAATAAATCTATTCACAAAAGACTTTCAATAATTTATTTCATGATTAACTGACTTACGTGGCTCAAACATGAATTGCAAAACCTTTATTGCCGTAATTTTTAAGAAAGGACAATCAATGCAACCTAATTTTTTTTTTCACCATTTTCAAACTCACAGGTTTTGTCTCTGACAAGGCTTTGTTAAAAGAGCAAGAGAACAAAGATTAAAGGGCAAATTTTTAATATATAGAAAAAAAAAAAAAAAGACGTCAACAAGTTGGAAAATATTTTCCGAAGTTTCCCTTTGATTCGTTCACTGCCGGAGACAGTTTTTGAAAGGTTATTTCTCATTGGTATAGTTAGAGTTTCGTTATACTTTATATAAAAGTTTATTCTATAAAACAAAGCTTTACCTCGATCCAAGCTGTGATGCCGTTGTGTACTGCAGCTGAGTTTCCACTTGCCGTCGTGCTGTGATTAGCAGATATTAAAATTGTTGGCGTTGAGTTGTAAGCTCTTGTAAATGAAACAAACTGCAAAAGAAAAGAAATGTTAATACAACACGTTTTATTGTTTTAAGTTTTATTTATTTATTTTTAATTAATTAACTTGTTTATTTATTTATACATATGAGTGTAAAATTAATCGTCCTTCTCTCTTATTTTCATTCTCATCACATCTCTTACAGGAAAAAATCATTTCTTTCAGAGATATATGTTGATTTCCTATTTTTTTCAACACCCTGTTTAAGTGGTTCTTCTCGTTCTTTCCTTAAGGACATTGACTCTTAATTAATACAGAGTTTATGGCTACCAAGGAAAAGAACATCTTATTAAACCAGGCTCCGTGGCAGAGTTTTCTTAATACACCATGGCACGCAAAGCTTCCACTGCATCTCACGTGGTGACGGCAAGCGTGAACATCACGAGACAACAGTAAATCACGGCCAGACATGAAAAAGGGCTCATGTAGGAACCTATGATGAATGTATGTACTTTGCCATAGAAAATACAAATCCAAGTGCTTTTAGATATCATTATACAGGACCCCATTCGTATATATCGTACCGCGACACTCGATTTTGCAGAGTGTCTTACACCGGGTTCCATATACTTGCATGATTTGACAATGCATTGTAAGCCTGCATATTCCGCAATAGAAGTCAATGAAAACTACAACTCCTCCATTGAGAAATTGGCCAAGTAAACTCGTTTTAAGTTTTAAGGCCCTTGCTTTCTGGATCTAGTCAAGTTTCCTTACCTCACAGTAAGCGTTGTTGTTTTCATCAGTTGGTGGGTTTGTGTTTGGAAAACTGATCGTTCCGTGCTCGTTAAACAGCGGTTTGTGGAGTTTGGCGAGCGCGAACCAGTTCTGTCAAGAGAAATAACAGTCTTAAATGGAACCACTGAATACCAACCAATAAATGTGAGAAGCCACTGCCAAATCTGTGAGACGTGTTATTGAAAGTGAATGTATTATTTAGTCAGTGACACAGGCATAGTCGGAAGTCAAGTTAATTTAGAGAAGGTCTTGCCAGAAAAAGCGTTTTATCACTTAAGTATGTTTATTTCCTTATGCTAGACAACGGGGTAAAAAAAGCCACTTTTAGAAAACCAAACAGTGCAGCTCTTCGGCCTGAATCTCGAACTCATGATCACTCCTTTCACAAAGTACTCAAAAACGCATAAGCAAACAGCTGAATATCATAACTTTTCTGAAAACGAAAGAACCTAATTTTATAGGTAATAATTATATATTTGTTAAAGCTTCTTGTTTTATTGAAAATTTTGATAGTACGCTGTAGCACTCCTGCAACTTTCACCTTGCATAAAATTCGCAAAAACGACAATAACGTCAACCAATCAGGGGATTGAACATTAATGGTAGTAGTTTTGTACAAAACATCTTTAGTTAAGAACATACCACGTTAATATCTTCATGCTTTCCATCAAAATTCTGCATTTCTCTAAGGCATGCCTTAAAAGAACTCTTTGTAGTATCTTCGAGCCAAATGAGAGCGGAATCATACTCATTCCCTGTCCTTAAATGTTCTGACGTCACAAGAACCACAGGCGCTTCAGCAAACTTGTCCTAGAAAATTACAAGAAAAGAGGTAGTTGAAAATAGCGAAAAACAGTTGGTTAACAAGTTTATTTAAATATTTTGGATTCTTTCCTGAGATTCCTGGCAAATTGAACATCAAACGTATAATATTTATACATATACATATATTTTTTTTCAATTCCAAACTACTAATTTAGTTGTTTACGAAACTGTGGCATGATTCAACTTCGACAATTGCTGGTTGTATATTAGAGTTACCTAGCGTGCGGTTTTGGTTTGTTATTTTATGTTGTTTTCTTACGTCCTACCTTGGGAAAAGTTACATCTGCACAGTTTGTCCCAGACCACCACTTTTGCAGTTGAATCTTTCCGGTCAAACCCTCTGGTGGGGCTCCTTGGTACGCCATCCAGTCGACAGTTGCAAATGGGTTGAAATTCTCCTTTTTTCTCCCAGTTTGCATAACGCAAACAGTGAAATTTTCGGGACTGATATTTTCACTCCACGATGTCACTGCGTCGTGGACTGTTAAGGAATCGTTAAGTTTCATATGATTAACGGTGACTTGAACATGAACCTGTTTGTCCGGATAGAAGCGGTATGGCGGAAAAGCAACTGTTTTGCAGCTGGAATCGGACCATTCTGGAACATGGAGGAGTTCTACTCGGCCTCGAACAATAGGAAAACCTGACAGACAATTAAACGTGTATAACATTAGTTGGTCAAACTGATAACTCACTCTTTGGTTGGTATCTGATCTGCAGCACCTTTTGTGATGTGACCTAGTTGCTACAGTGACAGTTGTTTGATTAAAATCGCATTTTTGTTTTAACTTATAGTTTGGCATTAACCTCTCACCAGTTTGGTAGGTCCCACGTACCCGATTAACTTGTGGTCTGGCACACGAGACCCCGTTTTGCAGATAGCCGAGTGAGTTCTTTGCAGAGTACAAGTTTCTCGTTTCACCAAAGAAGAATGTACACCTGTATAATATGGTCTTCTGTTGAGCTTTTATGTAAGGTATTATTATAGATTATCTCTCTTACCTTCGCAACTTCCTGGATGGTAAACAAGGTTATTTTCCAGTCCTTTACAGTAACTTAACTCATGCCAGCATTTGTTGTCGTATGTTGTTCCATTCGCAGTACACACTGGATCCTGATAGGAGGGACATTGTTCAAGACACTCACAGCGGGCGTCATGCGCACTGTACGTCTTGCACACTCCAAACCGTGGACAATACACATTAAGGCAGGGATTGAGATCTGTAACAAAAAAAAAACAATAACAAAAATAGCTCAATATTTCCTTTAATGTCATACTTGGGTGTAAAATGAGAGATTTCTTGAATGTCTTGCTTCTTGGCATTGTAAGTAAAGATTACTAACTTTGGTAAGATTGCAGTAGATGAATATAAATAAATAAATGAATTAAGAAGTGTATTAAAACACAAAAAACATCTAAATATAATAAATGAAAAACCAACCTCCAATCACAGCATAGCTGACTGTTAAAGGGTCGTGACCGCTTCCTGATCCCTGTAAGTCTTTTACGCAAATCTTCATACCCTTAAGGCCAACCTCCTGCAAAAATAATAACAATTTGATAACACTTACTCTCCTTTTCATGTTTAGGTAAAAAGCCAGATCTTTATAATTAATAACTTTAACAATAATTTGAATTTTTTCCAACGTCCAAATCCAAATACTACAGAAGGAATGTTTAACGTGTCTAGCTAGTTCAGCTGTTCATCCCCATATGGAACAAAGTACGTTCTGATTCTTATCCTTGGGTCCACTTCCAAAGGAGGATTGTTTAACTTGTCTAGTTCATCCGTTCAACTCCATTTGGAACAAGGTGCGTGCTGATTTTTCTCAGGGACCCTTCACAAAAGAGGATTGTTTAACTTGTCTAGTTCAGCAGATCAATCCCATTTGGAACAAACTGTGTACTGATTCTTTTTTCAGAGTCCCCTCCCAAAGAAGAATTGTTTAAATTGTCTAAATAATTCGTTCAACCCCAGTTGCAGCAAAGTGCGTTCTTCTTCTTAACCCAGGGTTCCTTTCCACAAAAGGATTGTTCCACTTGTCCAGTCAGAAGTTTAAACCTATTTTGAATAAAGTGCGTTCTGATTCTTTCCTCGGGATCCCTTCCCACAGAAAGATGTTTAACTGGTCTTGTTTAGCAGTTCAGCCCCATTTTGAACAAACTGTGTTCTGATTCTAGTCTGACGTTCCTCTTCAAAAAGAGGATTCTTTAATATGTCTAGTTCAGCAGTTCAACCCAATTTGGAATAATTACGTTCTGATTCTTACCCCAGCGTCTCTTCCCACTGGAGGATTCTTTTACTTGTTTAGTTCATCCCTTCAATAACATTTGCAACAAAGTGGGTTCTGATTCTTTTCCCAGGGTCCCTTCCCACATCAGGATTGTTTGACTTGTCTAGTTCATCCGGTCAATCCCATTTGGAACAAAGTGCGTTCTGATACTCTTCTTCCCACAGGAGGATTATTTCACTTCTCTAGGTCAGTCGTTCAACCCCATTTGAAACGAAGTGTGTTTTGTTTCTTTTGTCGTGGTCCCTTCCCACAAGACGATTCTTTTACTTGTCTATTTCAGTGGTTCATCCCTACTTGGAACAAAGTGCTTTCTGTTTCTTTTCTAATGGTCCATTCCTACAGGAGGGTTGTTTCACTTGTCTAGTTCACTCGTTCAACCCCATTTGAAACGAAGTGCGTGCTGTTTCTTTTGTCATGGTCCCTTCCAACAAGAGGATTCTTTTAAATGTCCACTTCAGTAGTCTAACCCTATTTGGAACAAAGTGCGTCCTGATTCTTTTCTCAGTGTCCCCTCCAATAGGAGGATTCTTTTACTTGTCTAGTTTAGCCTTTCAACCTCATTTGGAACAAAGTGCGTTCTAATTCTTCTCTTAGGGTCCGTTACTGTAGGAGGATACCTTCAATTGTCTAGTTCAGCAGGTACACCCCATTTAGAACAAAGTGCGTTGTGTTTCTTATTCCAGGATCCCTTCCGACAGGAAGATTGTTTCACTTGTCTAGTTCAGCACTTAAACGCAATTTGGAACATTAAAGAGCGTTCTGATTCTTTTCTTAGGGTCCCTCCCCACAGGAGGTTTTTTTTACTTTTCTATTTCAGCAGTTCCACACCATTTGGAAAAAAGTGCATTCTGATTCTTATCCCAGGGTCCTTTCCGACAGGAAGATTGTTTCACGTGTTAAGTTCAAAGAGCGTTCTGATTCTTTTCTGAGGGTGCCTTCCCACAGGAGGATATATTCACTTCTCTATTTCAGCAGTTCCACACCATTTGAAACAAAGTGCGTTATGATTCTTTTCTCAGCCGTCGCTTTCCACAGGAGGAATCTTTCCCTTGTCTTGTTCAGTCGCTCAAACCCATTTTGAAAAAAGTGCGTTCTGATTCTTTTCCCAGGGTCCCCTCCCACTAGAGTATTGTTTCACTTGTCTAGTTCAGCAGTTTAAACCCATTTTCAACAAAATGCATTCAGATTATTTTCTCAGGGTCCCTTCCCACAGGAGGATTGTTTCACTTGTCTAGTGTAGCCGTTCAAAGCCATAGGGAACAAATTGCGTTCTTTTTCTTTTCCCAGGGTCCCTTCTCACAGGGAAAAATCCCGTCTTATAGAGCGAAAATAAGACAGCTGGTAACATCATACCTCCACCCAGGCCGTAATGATGTTGTTTTCTGGGGGAACAAAGCTTTTCGCTTGACGGTCATATTGGTGATGAACGGACACAAGGACAACTGGTGACGCATAGAACGTGGTGTTAAAAGGCACTTCCTAAAAACGATAGATCAATGAATAAACAAACAACTAATTAGATCTATAAATCAATACGGAAGTTTTAATAAATCTTGTGTAATGTTGAAGTAACTCAAGCAGTCATTAGGAATGAAAGTTTTTTCAGGAACTTTTTTTAGAAACGATATGATTTTTTATATTTATTTATTTATTTATTTATTTATCTAATTATTTATATTTGTTTCATTAAAGTTCATTTTACTATCTAATTTTTTTTAATGATTTACTTAAAAAAAAACTGTAAGTTTTCAGACTGCTCTGCAAAGGAATATTTTGAGACAATGCCTTTTTGTTTATTCTCAATTTTTGCCTGCTGGGTAATGTATTGATATTATTAAAAGAATAGAAATACTAATCACAACTGGTAATATCACTTTGAGTGACATATATTGATGATATTATAATAATAAGGCAAGTTCTAATTTGCTTCATAATGAAGCGAGGTGACTGACAGCTGTCACTTACCTGACAGAATCCACAGTTGTCGTTAGCTGAGGGTTTGCCTTTGTTGGGAAAAACCGCTTCTTCAGTGATCGTAAAATTGAGATTGGAACCATTGCCGAGGAAAGCGAACCAGTCCTATAACAAAGAAAACTTTCCATTATTATAACTTGTCTTTCCACCTAAGGTAAATTAAAATTAGTGTACGTTTTGATGTTACCGCTAAGTACAGGATGGTAGTCAGAGAAGCGACCTACCACAATTGTATCCTGGTGTTTTCCGTCAAAAGGCAAGAATTCTCGTATACAGACTTCAAATCCCCGACTTTCTAGATTTTCTAACCAAACATAGACGGCATCATTGGGTCTAGTACTTCGAGAGTATTTAGCGGTGACAAACACAGTAGGTCTTCCACCAAAGCTCTGCAAAACAATTTTTTTTTGCATCAGTCTAATGATGATTTAATTTATACGTGTACTCAATGCTCATTATTTGAAAGAATATCAACTGTTTCGGCAAGGTAAGGTTTCATTGAATACAAAGACGGACGGGAGGGAGGCAGAAATTTCGATGGGGCTGTGTCCTCCATGACCTCCAACCACAGAATCTCCGACCAATGTATCCAGTCTTTCTATACTCGTTGTTAGGACTACATGAAAAATAAAATTCATTCTCGTTTTCAGGTATTGAAATCTTTGTCCGTTTTCCGCATCAGTCATCAACTCTCATTCCTGCACTTTTGTTAAAACTTGTACGGGTGCCCTTTGTAAGCTCTTGACGACCCACAGACCCACATTACTATAAACAGCCATCGGTGTGTGGGAGAATTCTGAACATAATGAAACAGAGGCAGCTATAGACATCTTGGGTTTTTTGTGCTGCTCCGATTATTCGTTATGACAATTATCTTCTTGAGTGTAGGAACTGAGGCAAAATTGAATACCTCAGTTAACAAACAAACATGAGTCAGGGGAACTTTCTTTTACTAATTGGTATTGCCTGGCCGAGTATTGTGAATTTGGCACTGAATCTGGAAGATCTCATCCGAAATAGCATTGTCTTGGGGGTGGAAGACAAACAACTTTGTGGACATTTGCGACTGGATTCCTTCCTCACTTCGGAAAAGGCAATTGCAAAGTCCACGCAGTCTGAAATAGTGAAAAGCAACAAACTTTCCCACAGGAAAATACATTAGAGCCCCAACCAGCTAGAAAAGGAACAACAAGTGCATGCTGAAGACAGGAATGAGAAAAAGCAACCCAAAGCAAAGCACAAGGCTTAAAAGAATGCTGAAGAAAGATTTCCAGGATAATTTTGGCCCTCCACATGCAGAGACTCTGTCTAGCTACAGATCAAATACACGAAGAGCACCAAAGTGTGTCACTGAGCAAGAGCTTCCAGATCTCAATCATCAAGAAAGTGGGTGTGGTAAATTTCTCTGACATACAGCATGATAACGATTTCTTCCTGGGTGAACTTACTGAACTAGCTGCTGTTCAACGAGGTGCAAGAGATTAATGACCAGCAAGGTCACATTGAATAAGTAATTAGCCGAATTTTAAGTGGATACAATTGCAGATGTAACCGTAATTCCGCCAAGTCTGCACCACCGTCTAAAGCCAACCCCATTGCTAAGCAAGACAACCAGAAACTGAACTGAACTTTCACAGTAGAGTGACAGGTGCAAGAAACGTTTGCTCGAGTACAAGTGAATTTTGATAGAAAATTTAGAGAGAGCTTTGCTAGGAAGAGAACCAGCTTAACGTCTGAAGCTGACTCGGCAGCTTCAGCGGTGATGACTACAAGACTAATGTAGCAAACAAACAATCTAAGCTGTGCATTTGACTGGGCGTCATGAAGAAAAGCTCCATTCTCACACTCAAAGCGGATGCATAAACCGTTCCAAGTGACTATTCCAAAGACAGAACCCGACAGCTCTATCAGACAAATTAAAAGAAGAGTTGGATAGAATGTAAAAGACGGCCGTCATATCCATAGTAGACCAACTCATTGATTGGTATGAGCCCATGGAGGTAACTCCCAAGAGTAGCGGAAAAGTTAGGGTCTGTGTAGACCTGAGCAATATTAATGAGTAAATTAAGAGCTTGTGAGAACCACCCACTTTCAGCGGTAGACAAAACACGAGGACCATTGCCAGGTTCCAGAGTCTTCAAAAGACTCAGATTCAGAATTCTGGCAGAATAAGCTAGCCTGGGAATCACAAGACCATTGACAACGTTTCACACTACATAGGAACGTTTCTGCTTCAATGTCTTACCATTTGGCATCCGTTCTTGTTCAGAGAAATTCAAAAAAAAGCGTGAGTCAGATTCAGAAGGAACCAGCGGGCGTGAAATATTACATAGATGAAGTCTTGCTCCACAGGAGAAACCAGGAGTAACAGAAGAGTCGAGAGAAGAGAGAGAAGAAGGAGAAGAGTGGCCTGAGAAGAGTGGAGAAATTGAACAAGAAGTCAGAACAGTGAAGAACCTGATCACAAAAGAAAATGGTCCCGCTAAAGGATTGCTTCGGCCATAGTTCTCGGGAAAAAATAAAAATAAATAAATAAATCAAAGGGGAAGTGATAAGTTGTAGTCAAATGTAAAATAAAACAAAATAAGTCAAAACAAGATTAAAATTTGGCTATGAAAACTCCTACACCCCCCCCCCCCCCCCTTCCCCCCGCCGCCCCCTTTTTCCCTTTAAAAGACTTGTCAATGAAGCATGAAGCATGCCAAGACTAAAGTACGTCTACTTTCCTTAAATAACCTTTGACTGAGTAAACATACATCCGACACAAACCGCAATACTTGGATAAATGAAACAGAATTGCAGGAAATAAAGCTTTGGTGACCAAAAGTTGTGTTGCGACAATAAAAAATTGAAACCCTAAACAAAAAATGCTCTATTTTGATTTAATAACTGTATGACTTTCACGTCACGCAATTAACATTGAGAACTTATTTAAGCTTAATTCTAAAAACAAAGACAAGCTATGAGAAACAACAATATCATGACAGATTTCCCAATGAACTCAAAGCAAATCATCAAAGCATAAAATTCGAGTTAGAGGTCAATCCTTGATCATCGTTTAAAAAAACACTTTTTTAATTCTAAAACGCAAATAGGGTTTATTTCTGGAGAAA
The DNA here is from genome assembly GCF_977016875.1 of Pavona decussata. Lineage (NCBI taxonomy): Eukaryota > Metazoa > Cnidaria > Anthozoa > Scleractinia > Agariciidae > Pavona > Pavona decussata. Next base: position 1,425,725 of record NW_028145717.1, read on the forward strand.
ATATCTCATGGCTATTTCGATTGTTGATAAAAAGAATAACATTTAACTTAGGTTAAATGCAACAATTAAATTCGTTCTATAGGTCCATAATCTTTTCTCGATAGAGGTTTTTTTTTCGTTATTGATAATTAAATTTAGGTGATGTTGAGACTAGTCAAGGTAGAACATTATATAAATAAAATAACCTTGGACACTTCTACTATTGGTGAATGACACTACGCTGTTGAAGTTCATTCTGACCCTTGAGTATAAACGGCGCAGGGTGGTTGTAGCTTTTGAGTCTATGGATCAGACGAAGCTCTTCATAATATAATATATGAATGGCCTAAGAGTGGTTCTACGTTTGAGTTTGTGGATAGGACGAAATACTACTACGTAACCTTTCAAATGAAAGCTACTAAGCAGAAAACATTTCCGGAATATTTTGATGTACGAAGGAATATTCAAGTGCAAGTGTCCAGTTTTCAGGTGAAGTACAAGTGTGGAAGTATTCAAGTGTTAAGTGTACAGTGGTGCTGCTTGTTTTGCTGAATATATCTGGTCAATTCTGAGTAGTTTAGCCTGTGGATAACTTCTGCCGTACTTTATTACGGTATTCCTGGTGCTATATGCTGCCCTGAAAGGTGTCTCTAAAATTTGACTCTGAAAACAAAATTTCTTAAGTACAGCCTTAAGGTAGAATTGAGAAGCATTTTCCACTTGTGCTGATTTCCTGATTATTATGTTGCACTGTTTTGCACACTTTCATTCTAAATTTCCATTCCCTAAAACGTTTCGGGAGTATAACGGTCAAAGTTGCACTTTTCTGTGATGATGGTAGTAATTTTCTGTGCGGCAGAAGATGCTCTTTACTTTTCAGTTTGTGCCTGGTAAATACTCAGTTCGTCTTTTTATCAGCATTATCGTGTAGTTCTGTTTACTATGCTGCATAATAATTTCACTTTCAATTTCTGAATGAAATGTTTACGACGGTTTTGGGACCCAGTGAAAATTGTTTTTTTTTATTACTTTTCTTGGTGCTGCTTTTCTCGATCATTGAGATCAAGTCCCAGTTTTGGAGAGGCTGCAGAAGGATTTCACCATTTAAGTGATATCTATTGCCATCAAATGACGTAGTTTTCTGAGCTGAAGGGATAAGCATTGTTGTTTAGTGCGCACTAGAATGGGAAGACATTGAGTATGGACAGAACTGCTGAGGAAGTTTCATTGATGACATTTCCTGTGAAACATTGGTTCTGTAAGATTCGATAGCTCTTTCTTCTTGGTTGTTGTCTCATATAAAAGGGAAAATGGTAACGAAATCCGAAATGGCAACATTTGACACCCAACGGAACACCCTTTTTACTTGATCTAACTGGGCAGGGCAGGTGGACCTGTTGGTTTTAAGCGTCAAACGGGCAACGTGAAAATTGAAGAGTGAATGTATCGTTAGCTCTAACGTCACTACTATTGTCTAACCTTAGAAAAGGTGACTTTATCACACTTGGTTTCTGTTGTCCACATTCCACTGAAAGTTAAACTTCCATGTGATATCCCTGGTTTGTCTTGGAAGGCCACCCAGTTGATTGTTCCTGTGCCATTTGTGGAGCCTGTTGCACGCTGACATAGCTGAAATCCTGACGTATTTATCTCGGTTGCCCAATAGGCAGGCGGTGAATGAACAATAGAGGAATCCTCATGACTCAGTGACACAAAAACTCGAACCTAAAAGTTGAAAGGTAGAAGAGTACAAGAACGTTGAGCAGGAGAGTAACGTCTTACAAATAAAGATGATTCGTTTGTTTGGATTTCACAAATTGAGGCCGGGAGCAATGCCAATGGAGGTTATACATTAATTTCCGCCCTCTTTACACAATCAAAAGAGTCTCAAAATAATAACAACAACTATTCCGAAGTCTGCTTAGAAATATAACTATAGTAAAGCATGTATGATTGGAAAACAATCACTGTTTTTCTTTGACGTCGTCAAGAAGCTCAGTTGAATAGATTTTTCCGTGTATTGCGAGAGAACTTTTTAGGGGCCCCTTGTCACCATTCGCCATCACATGGCATCGTTTATTGTTTTATTTCAGTTTTGTTTTGTTTTCTCCTTAGCCATTCACTATCCCTGCCACGCTCTATTCCGAACGGTTTGTTTTTGCAGTTTTTGTCTTTTTGTCTAAGAATAAAATGACCCAACATAAAATAACTTGTAACCTTCTAAGAGACCATGCAACTTGATTCTACTGGAGCCTTATCGGTTTGGAAATACATGCAAGGAAACGTAGGCTAATGACTGGTACACAATCACAGTTCTGTATTTCACAGGATTCGTGTGCTTTTTGCATGCTTTATTCACTCACGGATTACGAAGATTATCTTTACTTAACGTAACAAGGCAAGTGAAGAATTTTAGACTGAATGTTCCATTCATTTATTTGAGGTTCAATTGACGACTGTAACCCAGCAATGGCAAATATATTTTCCTTTTTCAAACAATTCTGTCTCTCATTCGATGTAAAAACAAACTTATATTTGTCGGAATCAAGCGAAAATTTGTTTAATGTGTCCCATTAATCTGTGAAATAACATGAAACGCAGCATCAAAATAGTAGGAAAACTAGATTTCCTGCTGTATATAAAACACCAAATTCCTTTCTAGTTGTTGGACACGGTATATTTCAATAGGGGAATTCGTTCGCATTACATATCCCTGGGGTTCGAAAAAAAGAAAATTAACTTCCCCAAGGATGTGATAAACAGCAAGTTGCCCCGGAATCACCATGAAGCTCGTTGTCATTCTTAGAGTTATAAACTTACCGTTCCCGATCCACTGAACGTCTGAGGGAATACCACATTTGAGCAACGTGGCAATGTACAGTGATCAGGTACATCACAGCCGCTGTTGCAGTTCCACCCCTGTGGTGTCTCAGTTGAATTTATTCTTCCTCTCTGCATGGTGACACCTAAGGATTCAAAAGATAATCCGGTTGGAAGATATTGTATTTAACGAGAGAATAGAGGGAAGGGGGTGGGGTGCTGTTAGTGGCAGTAAAGGTGCACCATACGGAAAGATAGTTAAAAATAATAATGATAATTTAGTGGAATAAATTGTGCATCACAGAGAGCACCACGTACAGAAGTAAAACAAGCCAAAATCAATTTCTTATCATGTTACAGAACATGAAAGTAATCATTGCACCATACTGTTTTGCAATCTGACAAGCTACTCGTGTAACAATGAACCCGAAATAGAACAAAACCTTTCAGTCTGCAAGTGAGAACTTGTACCAGCCCAGCAGGAAATCCCATTAATTGTTTTTAAAAGAGCAGAGGTCGCCAATTTGCTAGAAAGATATTAAGGCTACATAACCAAGTCACAACCGTTGAGATATAATTGCCTCAATGAAGACTATTCCATTCCCAAATGATGATTGAGAATCCTTCCAAGCAGCGTTTACATATTCAATGTTTTTGACGAATGCCAAAATATTCTAGCCCACACTACACACTATTCATGAAACGTAAAACCCAGAATGTAAAACTCAAAATAGATTGAGACTTCAGAGAAGACTTTCTTAGTTGGCCATAAAATCCTGCAACCGTTTAGCAAAATTACATGGTATATTCTCACCGAATTTATTTAATTTCCACTGTTGAACTTCATAGGTGACGTATTTAGTGGCAAGACTATTAAATTCGAAAGGGGGTGTGTACAGTCTTTATTTTGAGAACGCTATAGGAGGAAATATCTCCTCTAGTTGGTAAATATTCGCTATTCATTTAATGTACTCGGGACGGAGAGAAGATTGTCTGCCAAAAGAATGCTCTTGTGCTGAAAGTTATGCTTCAAGAGGGTAAACCTATAAATAGGTTAACTACAAACGTGTTATCGTTGCCAATTTCAATGGATGCTGACATCTGTTGTGTTGCCAAGTAACTGCAAAACATGCTTGTCTATGCAACTTCAATTTTAGTTGTATTATTTTAACCAAGAGGTAAGTTAACTTTGCAAAAGTGAACTACACCAAACAAATAACGGAATTCGGTATCAATGTTGTCGGATCTTTCAAACGGAATTTAAGATTGGAATTCTCCAAGGACAGCGCAGGTTCGGTAAAACCCGGAAATCTCTGTACATATCCTTTTATAAATGGTACGAAAAGCTATTGTTTCATGAGTACTTCTAGAAGACGACGGACATGTCTGAGAAAGAACTAAATTTCATCGCGTTTTATGTTTTTGTTTCGTCTTCGTGGCAATGCAAGAAAATTTGGGATCTTCGTGCGGTGGGAAAGAGGGGAGGGGGGGGGCGTGTCCTTGATGTCCATTTACTTAGTAAAATTCTAACATTTCCTCAAATTATCAACCAAAAACAGAAACTGAAGTCACAAAAGAATAATTGAAATACATGTTTAACTTTTCCTTGCAAACAAAATCTAAATTACGTCTCGAAAAGTCTCGGAACACTTCGATGTCTACGAATGCACATGAACGTTATGGTACTCTAGCTTACCTTTCACGGTAGATGCAAAATTCCCCAGGTATAAGAGAAACATCAATGCTGATATTTTCCAATGATCCATCTTGCAGCAATATTGGGAAATCTAAAGGAGTAATCCTTGACTTGGACCTATACACGAGCTGTTTTATAACCCCTGTTTGACAACCCACGTGATTTCTCATACGTTAGCAAGGGTGTATCAATTCCTCTAAAACAATGATGGCATTTTTACAAGTAAACTAATGAAGAAATAAAATCTTGGCATAGACACCTCACCTGTGACATTTTTTGGCAGCGCAAATTTTAACACCTCACATTTTGTTTGGAAGGATAAAAAATATGGCTTTATTGTCTGCATGAACAAAAAAAATTCATTATTAATAATATCGTGCAATTTGTACTGTTTTACTAATCAAAGTATTGACCATTTTAAAGCGCGAGATAACACAGCTAGAAAAGAAGTTTTCCCGCCTTAATTTGGAAGAGCGCAAGGCATTCTGGACGACATCTGCTTATAAACATAGCACTGAAACTGAAGTTGTTTCAGCGCAATTTAAGTACCACTTAATCATAACAGCTAATAGATTTGTGATAAGATAACTGAGCAGCTTAATGTAAGAATAGATTTTATATCACAATGTATCACGTGAGAATCATTTGCCGGTCTGGTGGACACTCACTTACTCCGCCTGTCCCTTGTTTTCTCTTTGTGAGTTCTTCACTTTCTCCTACCCCTCCCGTGTATTTTCAGCTCCCTCCTTTTCCTCTGTGGTTCAAGTCTCATTGCCTCTATTTTTGCTGTTGCAAAGAATTGGGCAAGGCTCCCATTTTTTTTTCACATATCCGTATCAACGTCACTTTTGATATTCTGCATCTTGTGTACCCTTTTCCTCCCTCAGTCGACTTCTCTCTCTCTCTCTCTTTCTCGTTTGGGTTACCACCCCCTGTTCTCCTCATAAAGTAAACATTCATGAATGTGACCCTTGTCGTTAGACCGTGAAGTGTATTAAATTTAGTCTCATTTCTCTAGTACAATAGAAAAAGTCAACTTGCGACCCTTATTGTCTGTAAATACCATAAACAATACTTCAGGATTCTAAATGGCAAACACATATCACGAATAAATGTTTAAGTGGCAATATTTTCATTCTCGTTGTCGTTATTTTATTATGCGCAGTAAAACTATCTGTATGCACAGTATCAGAAAGCAACACAGGGCGCATAGCGTAACCTGTGAGCCAAGCGAAACTTAAAATAGCAGGTGAATAAATCAATAAAATATATATATGTATATATATTTTATTGATTTTATTTAAAAGTCATAGTCCAGATGTCTGGAAATCTAAAACTCATAAAAATAACTATTCATGGCCTAAGATTGGTCTATCAATCTTGGTATAATATAACATTATCATGTTACTACTTTGAAAGTTCTTGCAATGTTCAGCGTCGCCGATAAAACTGCCTTCTGCATTCCCTCTAAGACTTTAGTAGTCTTTCGCCCAACCAGTGATCGCACACTAATTATTATTATTATTATTATTATTATTATTATTATTATTATTATTATTATTATTATTATTATTATTATTTAAATGACTCGCCTTTTCTGAAAGTTGACATTACGATCCCACTTTAAAGAAAGTTTCGCCCAGAAACTGTTAATAAGAGTCCCTAAAACACAAATAAAGTGACAGACATTTCCTTTTAGGAACTTTAGCTTCAGCAAAACATATGTTCCTCTGCATTCTAAGGAAATCTGTCCCACTTTGTTTGATATCAGAAAGAGAGCGGAAGGCTGGCAGATGTCAGCCGTAACTTATTTATAAGTGACCGTAGATGACAGTACACTTAATTTGGTTATTTTGATGAGGATTCCGCCCAGCTTTGCACGTGCTCAACTTTTGTTCTAGAGAAGAACGGTATTTTACTATGGATATTGTCTGTTTATATCTCTGTCAACTAATGGCAACAGGTTAATTGCCAGACGAGCATTGTTCTGCTGAAAGTTATTTTTGTCACCGTAAAGTAAAATCAAAGCCATAGGTAACGTTTTAATCGTCTGTTTTGTCAACTGTCACTTTCACTATTCAAGTGAATTACAAAGTAAGCCTCTCGACTTTGGCTAATTGATTACAAACTGAATTATGGCGACGCCGATCATAACAATTTTTATAAGCTGCAGCGCTGACATCACGTATAGCAAGTCAGAACTTGCTCAAGCTACTTTAGTATTTTTGTCCAGTACTTGAACTCAGAGGTCAGTAAACTTTGCGAAAATAAAAATAGCTGCACGAAACGAAACAAGAACTTTCTTTGACAATGGAGTATGTTGTTATTTTGTAATCGAAATAAAGCTGTCATTCTATTAAGAACTTGTCTAAGTAGGATATATCCTCTTCGCACGGAGGGCTTTCTGAAATTAATCAAATTAAAAAATACTTCTTCATTAACTTAACGTGATGAAAGGTGTCTTAGACATTTTTGAAGTTACGATCAAATAGATTAAATAACTAACCGAAAAGCAGTGCTTGAGATTTATTTGTTTTAGGCTGTAAAAATAAATAAATAAATAAATAAATAAATTAGTCAAGTTTACTTTTCATGTGACATGAAAAGGCAGACGTGTTGATATTTCTTCCGCACGGTTATTGTTTAATAGCCACAAAATCATTGCGGAAATTGATATTGTTACACTAAACTTCGGTTAATTCAGCTGACCCTCAGCGGTTTGCTGAAAGAAACACTGTCTAGTGAAACAGGAAAAGCGGTCAGCAGATGGAAAATAAAGTATCCTCTCCCCAAAACACAAAACTGAAACAATTTCCGCCACGGTCTGATTATTATTATTAACTCTCGACTTGCGGACACCTCGCTATTACGGAAACCCCAGTAATGCGGACAGCAGCTAAATCCCCGGCAAAAATTAAACTACCGTATTTTCTCGATTAAACGCACCCGGGGTTTTTTCGACGCCGGCGTTTAATCGAGAAAATATGGTACAAACGTTTAACTGAAATAAATTCCCGCTATAACGGATTCTTTCTACTAAGGACACTAACTTGCGGTCCCGAGGATGTCCGCATTAAAGGGAGTTGACTATAAATAGGGCAGGGATGCGGGAAAAGTGAAGGGGGAGGAAGTCAATTTGGACATCTCGATTTCCCATACTCTTTTTATTAACATCCCTGGCATCTGTTGCCAGGTTCTCGCTTCAATCCCTGTTCTCCGGTTTAAGTGTCAGCAAATACTTGAGGCTGTTCATAATATTTTGCTATTTAACGTACCTGGACCCAGTTTCTTTGTTCAACGGACTGCACTTAAATCCTTATTTCTAATTTCAAGGCCTTAAAGGACTTACACGTGTTATGAGTAATTGATGTCTAAGCCGAATTATTTTCTTTCCCTGTATCCTGGAAGTTCACATTAGTGACTCGCCATAAGACAAAAAATTCGCAGGTTTGACAATTACGTAAAATTCTAACTTTTGAGAAAAACTTTTTAAAAGTTGAAGTTTTCGTTCAACAGGAATGTTAATACGAAATATGTGACTAAAAATGCCTTAAACCGTCCAAAAGCATAGTTCACACACTCTGCCTCCTTCCTCTTGTCTTTGCTTTATCTTTGCTTTTTCTTAGGCCCCTCAGTACAGTCAACTTCATTTTTTGCGGACACTGTCGGGATCGCGAGTTAGTGTCCTTAATAGCGAGAGACCGAAATAGCGGGAATTTATTTCAACCAAACGTCTGTAGTTTATTTTTGCCGGGGGTTTAGCTGCTGTCCGTAATAGCGAGGCGTCCGCAAGGCGAGAGTTGACTGTAGCGAGAGGCCGTAACAGCGGGAATTTATTTCAGTCAAACGTCTGTAGTGTATTTTTGCCGGGGATTTCGCTGCTGTCCGTATTATCAGGGTGTACGTAATAGCGAGGTGTCTGCAAGGCGATAGTTGATTGTAGTTTTCTTCTCTTTTTTTCTGTTCTTTCCTCTGTGCCAGGTGAACAGGCGCCTGATCCTGTTGCCTGCTTCCGATTTTTGTAAATTTTCCTGGGGGAATGCCTAGAGCATTAAAAGCTTCAAAACAGCAGAAGTGCCAATGTTGAAGGGTGCAACAGCACCATATAGACCCATTTCAAGAATTTCTCGCCCAACATACACTTCCTTAGGGATATGTTGCGGTATCATACCGTTCAAAGCCTTGTTCCGGTTTTGGGTTTTCCCATGCAAACACTTTTCCAGCAAGGTGTCATCACTCAGTCTCACGTACTGTGTTTAACTTTAGCAATAACTTGCAAGGGAAGTCCAGGTCCATGTTTATAGAGACTTGTCCTGTTCGCTTTATCTTGCTGGTACTCGCACCAACTTGTGCTGCCAGTGGGAAGGGACTCGCGGGAAGCACAGTGGATGAGACTGGCATAGATGGCTTCTTTTCACTCAAGCCAAATTCCCCACATTTTCCCGAACAGCAATTCCATGATAATTTTGAAGCTTGTCAACTGTTCTATCAGTTAGTTCCCCCCTTCCTCCCATGCCTGGGTTTTCGTGCTTCAACTTTCGAAGCGCTGTGTCCACCCTTTTCTGCACATGACCAATGCACCTTTTTTTTCAACAGTAATTCCAGAAGCTTGATACACATTCTGTACTCTACTAAAACTTGCTATCACCCTCTTCATAAAGCCTGGTTTACACGTACGACGCAAACGTGAGCAGAAGCACAAGCAGAAGCACAAGAAACCTACGTGTAAACCGGTGCGACGCAAGCATAAGCGCCTCGTGCTTGCACTTGTGCTTATGCTTGCGTCGTCCCGGTTTACACATACGACGCAACGACGCAAGCATCAGCACAAGCGTAAGAAAAGAAAAATGAAAAACAGTGACAAGTTGTCAGCTAATCTCGTTCCCCGATCTCAGTAGTCGGTTCGGGAATGTCGAAATGTGAGATCTGGTAAAGTTCGATACAACGCCATTTCTGGTTGGTTACCTGAGTTAAGAATGCCTCATTCTAATCTGCTCTGTGATTGGCTCTTTCCTTCTGTGTTTGGTTTTCGCTCAGTTCGTGGAAGAAACAAAATCACAAACACGGAACACGGAAAAGTCTTCGCCCCGATGAAGATTGTCATGCGACGTTTAAATACATACATGCCGTTTGTGTGGGGAGAGAACAGTGAGAAATTGTATTTTCGGTAGGCAACAGCGACTTTAGCCGAAAAGAGTTTGCAGTAAACGTTCAAACGGCCTTTCCAAATTACACCAGTTTCCAACACGATGGACTTTTACGAAAAATGGAGGTAGGTCATATTTTATTTTATATTTCTTTTGTTGTATTTCTTGACAAAAAATGATTACATGTTTAGTAAACGCCAATTAATTTCCCCGAAATACCTTTCCTTGAGGTTGCTGAACACGCGCGCCGCGTTTGCTAGCATAGTTTTAGTTTTTGTCTTCTGCTAAAAGACTATTTTTCTTCTATTGATTGGACTGGACTCTGAGTAAGAGACTTAATAATAAAATATTAGTCCTTTCACGCCAGTGTGCTTATTCCTTCAAGATCCATACAACATCTCTCATAGGACTACTTTTGAGAAATTGATAGAGTGTCCACACAATAATATTATTCCTTTGGTGTAATCAATATCCCTTCCACCCTTCAGCTAAAACAAATGAAAAATGCCTGACTTATGACTGCCCAAAAAATAGTAATGAAACCCATACCACAAAAGAAAACACCTTGTCCTCTTTATGTAAGTGTAGTAAGTTTAATTTTATCCCCTCTCCCCCACCTACTGCATTAAAAAAAACTAGGACCCAAAATATGAAACTAGCCTTCCTCTGTTTAAATCAAAATAGGGACATTGGCTTTCATGTCTGCACCACCTTATGTTTTGCAGGTCGATACTTGTGCTAGGCTTTAGAAAAGAAGTAGTTTTAAAAGGAGGACATGCCTCTTTGGATTTGACATCACTTATGGTTCTTAGAATCTTTTTGCCATGTTCTTTTCTTCAAGGTAGGGGAGTTTCTCCATTATTTTATCATTAGTATGGATTCCTTGAAGTACTAAACACACTTCATTTGCTACTTCCATTGTTAATCCTGAGCACATTCTCTGATACAAATAGTTATCACTGGCCTCAATTTCTCCTTTATTTCTTGTTAATATGCCTTTATTTCTTCCACCTGATTTCCAGGGAGAAGCAAGTTCCTAAAGTTCCTATCAGTGATGTAAATATCTTCAAGGGCTAAAACAGCTGGACACTGCTCAACACATAATTAAGAGCAATGACAGTCATTTCGGGCAAAGGCTTTCACAACAGCTGCATTTCTCACACAAAAGCCCAAACAAAAGTGTTTAAGCAAAAGGCTGCACAGCTTTCTGGGGTGGTTACACTAATCTGTCATAATGGGTTGCATTTATTCAATATTTGCACCAATATTATTAAAGTAAAGTTTTGATGTAGAAGGCTTCCCATCTCTTCCACTTTCTTGGAAAAACACCTTCCATAGTTTGGGGAAGACCAAAATGAATAAATTAGTATCGTTCCAACTCAAGGAGAATCAAACCCCATTCCCAAAGCCATTGTGGCAAATAATATTCATGGTCAGTCTGTAGAGAATGAGTGAGAGCTAAAAGTCCATTTTGAGGAATTTGGGGAGACGCAATGAGGTAGAACTGGTGATCCCCAAGCTTTCCATCTAAAAAGGCACATCCAACTCCACACAGTACTACTGATGAGTAAATAATAGACAGGCTTAATTTTTAACATTGGTGGTGACAGGTGCATCCTCTATGGGCGAAAATATTTAATCAAACTGGTCAACATTGCTTTGTGTTAAGATAGGAGAGCCTTTGTAGCACTCCATAAATTTTTCATATTAAAACTTTGTATGATTGTAGTTTGGTTGTTTTTCTGTTTTTCTGCAACAATCTTAGCTGTAGGAAATACTGAGGAAAGTGTTCCTAGTTTGCTGTACTTTGAAGTTGTGCCCCCTGAACAAAGATGCAATTAATAAAAAAAAACATAGTCATTGTCTGGGATGTTGTTATTCTTTCCATTAGAATAAGACAATATAATTACCAGTAAATGGATTACGAGAAGGCTGAATCAAAAGGGATTCTCAAGTAACTAAGCCCTTTTTGACGGGTGGGGTGGTGGAAGGACGAACCATAAAAGAAGCTGCGATAATCACTGACAATATGGCTCGTATTTATTAGCTTTTAACCTTTAAGCCTCAGTGTCAACATACATTTTCTCCTTGCTGGTCTCTACATGTCCATTTTTCATAGTAGCATTATAAGAGGGTTCCTGAAATATCAAAAAATTTCACTATTGGTGATCTCATGATCTCTCCTTGATTGTGCATTGATATTATTAGGAGAAATTTGATACTGATCACTACTGGGGCTTAAAGGTTCAAGGTTCACTGTTCTGATATTTTTTATGCGCTTGTGTGAAAAGTCTTTGAACATAATTTTGTGTTGCTGGTCTTAATATTAAGAAAATATAGGACGTGGCATGCATGGGTGCAAATATCAATGCAAGAATTTTTTTTTGCTCAAGGAATTGGCATCAACAAGGAATTTTCATTCAAGACAGACACCGTTTTCAAAGTTTTTTTCCTCCACCACTTTTCTACAGTGGGTTTGTGTCTCACAGTTTGATTAAATTCTGTTAGTTCCTGGCTATGGAAGGCCATCAGGTTATGGAAAACTTAAGGATGGTTACTGAAGATCAGATTACTGTGATAGCTGTTTTGCTGCAGAAATGGGTGACAGTTCATTTGAGCATACAGACATGCACAGAAAAAAAATAGTGGAAATATTTTTTTTTTATTTGTTTTATATTTATCCCCCATTTGCTACTTTTATGAGCCCAAAAGACCTTCACACCTTCCTACTATTATTATTATTTTTTTTTTTGCTAAAATCAAGGACCCCATCAGAGGTGAGTGTCCATGTACCTGCTTTGAACATAAAGAACCTCCTATTATTAGTGTATCATCCTCTATGCATGTACAAATAAAACAAATTATACTCAGTACAACAATGATTATTTAAGCAGCTCACTGTGCCTTGCAAATCAAACGCAGATGATGACTTTTGTTCCTCATATCAAGAGTCAAATATTATTACACATGTGTATTGTGGTTCTAATTTTCGAGTCGGTGGACTCCGAAGTGTAAAATTATAACCTTTCGAACTTTACCAGATCTCCCCTCCGCCTGACCGTGGGAGATCTGGGTACGAGATTAGTTGTCAGTGTACATTCTAATCCGCCATGTTGGAATCAAATCTCGCGCCAAAATGCAGTCCGGCCGCGCGATTGTGCCACATTTTTATGCTTCTGCGCTTTCGTAGGTCACCTTGTGCTTATGCTTATCACACGTGTAAACGTCCTTGTGCTTATGCTTGTGCTTACGCTAATGCTTGCGTCGTACGTGTAAACCTGGCTTAATATTCTGTATACTGCAAATGATGTAGTTCCACAGATCGCCTGAAAATGTGGTCCTTGTAGAAAATGTCGCACGTGCCCCCGAACAAATTGCAACAACAAAGCGAGTTTCAACTGCAAGGTCTTTAAAGTTTACCGACAAATAGGGTAATATTTCGGTTTCCTCCACACCGACAAGGTCGACAAGATTGAAGGCGAAGCTTGATGAATATTAAAGCGACTTTGCGTAACCAGTCGGCAAATTGACGAAAATATCGCTATTTCCCGTCCTAAATTCTTTGATTGCAGTCAGTTGATAGGCATTTAAACGAGAAATTTTGAAAGTGTGCTCAAAGCTCACGTAAGCTCGGTCAAGTTCTGTCTCCGCCGTGATTTTTTTTCATTATTCCCACGAGACGCGTTCTGAGGTAATGGTTAGTCTTCCAGATTTTAGAAGGTTCACTGTGATTGGCTTAGCGGCGGAAAGGAATGTGGCGTTTGGGTAAACAAGCGTTTGTGGGGAAGAGGTAATACGAGTCCCCTAAAAACGACTGCGTGGGAGGGTAATAGCGCGGCAGCAGTACCGTATTTCAGAACCAAAGAAAACAAAAATCTGTTTAGGTTTGTAGCTAAGAATCGACATTGTGACAGACGTAACATTTAGCGTGGTATTATAAGATTTTTCATTAAAATTATTAAATTGTCAGCACATTGTAGATTTTGATTCCGTAAGAACCCGCAGAGGTGATTGAGCACATATATCGTCAGCTTGAGTACTTAACGAACTGACTTCATCTTCAAGCACAGCAGAACTGTTTTCTCCATCTACACAGCCTTCGTGGATGTAATTCCTGCAATTTGTGAACTATTCCCGAAAAATTTTCATTTTCTTTCGTCTTTGAGAAGCGACAGCGGGGATTCAAAAACCAAAATGGCGGCGATGAGTTCAAATAAAACCAAAACGAGGTCAGAAGCTTAGGCTAGGTCCCAGTCTCCCAAAGGAGAAATAAGATGAAAATTCAAAGGAAATTTCGGATATTTTGCCGCGTTTCCGACCCGCAAAGTGACCAGAAAACACGTTAACAAACAAACCTGTTTCCACGGCGGCAACGAAATGACATAACCTTCTTTAAGCTGAGAGGCATTTTAACACAAGATATTGGGACAAAAACCCGTCCATAAATGAAAACAAAGCATAAAAGATTTCAAATTAATGGAGAAAACTTTTTTTTACCAACACTTGCAATTTTTTTTTAGGTACATGCCAGCTGTGTAACTGCCATCTTTATTGATACAGGGGAGGTGGTTGATTTTTAGGCCTTTAGCTAGGCATGTAAGAAGTGTTAGCTATATGAACATTTAGACAAGAACAGTGAGGAATACTGGAGATGGATGAATTCATGTTGTTGCAGTGGCAGCCCAATTTGTGGATAGTGATGACCGCCAAGAACTAAAGAAAATGAAACCATCAGTCCGGAAATGGCAATATCGTGTCCTTGCTCTAGCGGGGATAGGAAAGGGATGGAGTGGGGAGGGTGACAGTGGAGTGGGGAGGGGTACTTGCCACTTTGTCAGGCATAAAAGTTTGCAGAGTAAATAATTGGAAAATAAGGCAACAAGCATATCTTCTACAGAGCGTCCTTAATTTCCACGCATTCTTCAATTGAATGAAAGAGGGAAGAGGGAGGGGATGGTGGAGGTGAAGAGAGGTGAGGGGTTGAGGCGAGAAGTCCGTCGAAATGTCAAACTACAGAGGGGGAGGGGGTGAGGCGAGAAGTCCGTCGAAATGTCAAACTACAGAGGGGGACGGGGTGAGGCGAGAAATCCGTTCAAATGTCAAACTACAAAGGGGGAGGGGGTGAAGCGAGAACTCTGTGGAAATGTCAAACTACAGGGGTGGAGTAGTTTAACGGTTCTCCCAGTGGTGATAGAAGTAAAATAACGCCAGGATAGTTCAGCTCATGACTCAGTATTAGTACATTAGTGGTGTGGATCACTTCACTGAATTTCATTTTGGACGACAATTACACATAAGCTTAGAAACATTGTACAGGTAACTCTTATCTTTATTTCATACCTCCACACGTTTACAATTTCGCTTTTAATAATATTTCTGAAATTTAAAAATACCCAACACCAAATGAAGATCGTCAATGATCAGTTTTGATTATGATAATTATACCCGAAACATGACTTTTAATTATTCCGATGCTTTTCTGTGGCTAACAGAAAAATCAGCTAAATTTTCAACTACTTCAATTGAAAACCTTACTAAAAAAATGGTCAAGTTACCTTGTCGTAAAAATAAATTTAAAGATCGTTTTCGCTGTTCAGTTTTTTAAGCAACATAATTGTGCTGATGCCATGAAAGACAGCAATCAAGTTAACGACACTGGGTATTGATTAATTGCGATCATAAAAGAGGTAACAGTATTGCCTAATGCCGGTTATAAGATAAAGTTCTCTCACCAGCTATAAACTTATGTTTAATCTCATAGTCGACATTCAAGTGATTCATGATCACCTGAAATGCTGACTATCCTTTAAGAATTTACTCCATGCACCTAAAAATACCCTATCTCCTTAATTACTAAAGGCAATTACTTCTTTTCAAGAGAGGATCACTAAGAGACTTTTACAATTTGATCCATATATCTAAAACAAACGGATCCAAGATAGAAGTCAATCAACGACTTCAAACCATAAAAAAGAATATTATGATTCCCTTCCATTGCATCATGGTATTGTTAAAAGTTTTTAGGCAGTATTCACACTCAGCTACCGCTAATCGCCAGAGAGAGAAAGCTAGTCATTGACCGTGAACCGATCATCAGTAATATTTCTATGACTACTAGACCATTTAAACGGGATTTCTGGCGCCAGCCAGACCCCTGCAGCTAGAGTGTAAAATACATGGATATATGGCTATTTTTACGCGTGAATTTGGGTAACAGTAACATTAAGGCCACCTTTTGAAGGGTTCCTTAATGTAATCTATGCAATTGCACGTCAATACCTACAAGTGAAGTTATCTTTTAGGAACCTGCAACGTCGATGGAACCTTTAATAATCGCTTTTCACTCAGCGTGAAAAGATCGATTGTTGGAGATCAACTACAATAATTAACATTGTAAAATTGCACGCAGTGTCTTAAACTATTACGCTGGTCAAGTGTAAATGGCGTTTTAGTTGAAGGAATGCACTTGAAACTGGCTGCCCGAGTTGTTTGGTTGAAGAAAAGCTGTTTAACTCTCGGCATGAAAGCTGCTCTTGGAATTTACGCTTAAGTTAGTGCGAAGCTTGAGATAGATCATATCAACAACTTCCATTGTCGTCCAAAATTAACTCCATTGAGTGTGTGAGAAAGACAGGGGCATTGTAATAGCTGTTTCTTCAAGTTCACAGTAAGATCAAACACGTGTCTAAACAAAGTTTGAAATACTTATCTAACACAGCATTTGTTACTCCGTGCAATTCTAAAGTTTCTTTTGTCGTCACGTAATACCTGTTACGTGTTATGCCATTTATCGCCTTACTGAGAACATTGCTTTGAATATTTCTGTCCCCTTTTGTTTTCAAGTGCATCCCCTATCTTCAGTTACAGATTCCTTGATTATCAGATTTGTTCTTATACCAGGTAAGGAGCTAACTCAGGACTGGTCACCCTACCGAGTGAAAAAAGTCCCTTATATAATCGCTAGGGGGAGGGACGCTAGCAATCGGCGATAGATAAATCAAAATTGCCAAATTTTCACAAAGCCCTCTTCCCTCTCCCGATTAAAAACAGAAAATCAAAATTAAGACCAAAAGCCTAAAATAACATAAGTAATGTCTCTCCACAGAACAAATCGTCTTTTAAAATATTTTTTTTATGTCAATGAAGGTCAGTACTACACAGAATAGGAATAGTTACTGCTATGAATTATACGTTAATTAAATGTTCTCTTAATGACATATCATTCTGCTACTTGAGTTCTAGGAAAATGATTTTTGTGTCTCAGCTTATGTCTTACCGTTATAGAAACATATAATTCATATTTGTGATATTTAAAGACTGTAAGCTGGGGCCAAAACTCCATCGCCAGTTTGTGTTTTTTAAGTTGTTTCGTAGAAAGTTTCTATTTCATCCGGTTGGAAGTTATGGTAACTTCCTGTGAGGAATGTTCGTGTAAAGTCGCTGCCATAGCTGTACCCACTGGGTGTTGCGTAGGTGTATCCAAGGTTTTCGTATGAATTTATTTTTGATGAGGCGTAGTCAGATACGTAAATGTCATGACCCCCGAAAGTAGGTCCATAAGAGGAGCAGCTGTATGTGGAATGAGCCCTTTGATAACTATATTGTCCTGTTTGAGTCAGTTTCACTGGCGCCCATCCTGGCTTGTTTACCAGTGAAAACAGGAAAGCTTTCGAATCGTATCGATAACCACAACTGGAAACTAACAAGGAAATAAAGAAATAAAAAAATCAAACAAACTGACACATTCTTCTGATGATTACCCCATGGGATAAAGGTAAAGTCGCACTTCAAGCCTAAGTCGGCCACACAGCGGGTAGGAGATTAACCTGATCACCTAAGTATGAAACAACTAGGAGTACTACTCCAGCCGACCTACATCCCCTCCCCCCCGAGTCGCAATGCGTCAATCACAGGACTATCCCAGACAGTCTTTTGCCGGTACTCACTTGTACACTAAGGAAGATAGTGAGACAATGCGGAGTTAAGGCTACTCTGTGACAAAACTACGCGACAATATAGAGACCAGCTTAGCCTTGATCTGACGCTTCGATCAACCGATTAAAAAATCCAACCCGCTAACCATTTCAAGTTGTCACAAAGAATCACCCAGTACCTCTAGTGAACGAAAAAGCGTGCAAACACAGACGCGTCTCATTGCTCAAAACTGGTGCTTCACTTAGGCCCGGTTCATACGTCGAACTTTACATGAGCCGAACCTAATCATTTGGTTCGGCGCATGTAAAGATCGACGTATGAATCAGTTAGGATCGACAGAATTGTATTTGGGTCGACCCGCCGTTCTATTCGACTGCGCCAGTCGAATAGAACGGCAAAAGTTCGACTTCGATTTAGACGTCGAATTTTTCATGTGCCGAACCAAATGCATACGTTACGTATAAATTATATAAATTATATCTATCCCAGAGGTCTGTGCATTCTCTCGACTTGGCATGTGCGCAAAGGACTTCATTCTGAACAAGATGGCGGGAAAAGAGGAATGTGCTTGTTCTTCTTGTTCCAAAACAACTGAATATACTTCTCTGAGATGCGAAAGATAAAAAAAAAAAACGAATCTATCCTTGAAGTGCACACGCACTTTAAACTGACAGAAACTTTCCAATACAGGCTCTATCAAAGGCGACGCATCAAGACTTCTCAGAACAAGATCTTCAAAAACAACATTTGAAGAAAACATTACTCTATTCAAACAGAGATTATGCAACAGAGGTTACCTCGATAACCTTATAAATAAAACTCTTTCAGAAGTCAACCTCCGCGAAAGAATGTCGGCACTACAAAACAAACTAAAAACCTGCAAAAACATTTTGAGCTTTGTTATGGAATATCGCCCTTCTGTACCTAACCTAAAACAATTCAGATGAGTAAATACAGGAGCCATAATCAGGGATGGAGACCGTAAGTGTGGGGTCCACGCGTCCCCATGAGTTGTACCATAAAAATCTATTCAGTTTAGAAAAAATTGCTCCCCCCCCCCCCCCCTCACGTCATAAACCCGCGTGAATACACGAAAATTTGCGTGCGGCTTCTACCTTATATGTGACACGCAAAGCAGCTGACAAAAAATTCACTAAAGATAAAAAATTCCTTACCTGTCTGAGTACATGTCCGTAGAGTGTAAGCTTTTTTATTCATCCAACAGTAGCAACGTACGCAGCGCCACCGTTTTGGCGCCTTTTTGACTTTACGGTAAGAGTCATGTATCAATAGGCCGCTTATTCCAACTTTTCCCATCTTCTTTCAATTGTTACCTTTTCCTTGTGAGAGTCTAATTCCTTAAATGTTGGCACTGAGGAGATATTCCCTGGCAGAATTTTAAAATTTGGACGCCATTTTGAACGGGTAGAAAAAAATTTCAATTTCTCCACGCGCGATCCTGGCCGTTTACGCGCGTGCGCGCACGCGCGTATGGCGCAATTTTTTTCTGAAAATAGATTTTTTGGTACAACACATGGGGACAAGCCCACAAATCAAAATGGCATCTCGTTACGGTCTCCATCCCTGATTATCTCTCCTGGTAAATGACACTGCACTTGATAGAAAATCAGCCTCTGCTAAGGGAGATCTACAAAGACCCTTCCTAGTTCCTTACTTTCGTACAGAAAAGGGAGATCTTTGAAAGACGTACTAGTAAGAGCAAATTAGCTTTGAAGGTCATATTCTTCCTATCTCGACCAGTAGGAGCCGTGTTTGGCCTATCTTTATTATTTTACCAAACAAGTGAATTCTAAATCATCTTTCCCGCCATTTTGAATCTTGTTGAGTAAAAACAGCAGCCGCTGACCACGAAAATCTACTTTCTCACCTTAGCTTTAATTAAGTTCGACTTCAGTTAGGTTCGACGTCTGAATCAACTGCCGAACTTAATTATTTGGGTCGACCTTAATAGGTATTAGGTTCGGCTCATGTAAAGTTCGACGTATGAACCGGGCCTTAGGGATTGATTCAAGGCTAACAACAAGGTAGTCACTAATCTTTGGAGCACTGACATATTTTTTCGGGTTTGCATTCCTTGCCCAAGAATAATTATAAAAACCCGTAGCGCGTTTGCGCAAGTGAACCCTTTGAAAACTGGAAACATTGGTGGAGGGGGAAGGGAGAGTTAACATTGCAACCATCTAAAGACCTCTGTTCAAGATTGTATGTACCCCTTTGGTTAAATGAATTTAACAGTTTAATGAGAAAATCGTCAAGTTTAGTTCAGTATTGCTAGGGAACTGAAAAGACTGACACATCTTAAGGTTTCGTTGCATAAGAACACTATGGGCCCGTTTCTTAGTACTTTTTAGTACTTTTTTTTTAATTTAACACATATTCATCGGATTTACGAGAAAAAGTAGTAGTGATGGTTGTTCTAATATGAGAAGCAAGCAATGAAATACAAAAGGTTTTTTTTTAATTCACTCGATCAGCGCGGTTAAGTTAATGCTCAGAAGTTTCACTGTATAATTCTGACACATGAAATATTTAAACCAAGATTGCGCCATAAAAAAAAATCAATTTTTAAAACTAGTAAGTTGTCTAGAGCAGGATCCACAGTTATGCTACACAAATGAAAAGCATAAAAATTACAAGAAGATGAGGGGATATTGAAAGCAATAAACAGTTTTCTTTAGTTGAACAACGACAGTAAACGATCTGGCCTATAAAAAATACAAACAACTGATTTTGTTAAATGAAACCAGTGTGCGATGAAATCAGGCAGTGCATCTGATATAAACTTAAATATCTATACATGTGTGTCATGTGCTTATTCTTCATATTGGCTGTTTTCGAATTTAGGACCGTTCAGTTAAGATTGGAACAGAAAGTCTTAGTATCCGAATTAAGGGACCGACTATTTAAAGGAAGTTAAAACCGAGGTTGAGATGGTCGTAGTCTGAATACCACCGCTTTGCCCAAGATCGATTCCGATTATTTAGACGAGGTTTAGTCGTGGATTTAGATGAAGCTTACCCGTGGTTTTCGGAGTAATCTTCAAAGCCTGATTTTGGCTTAAGCAAGGTCTAACTTAACTTCTGTTCAAACGCGGATGTTACATCCGATTTAAATTCTCTCTGATTTATGATTTGTTTTCTTTCTGCTTTACGACGCAACCCGGTAATTAGCTCTGAGCTGAGCTATTCCACTCCAATAATGGAGTTAACAGTTTAGGTTTAAAATGATGTTTTGAGGAATTACTGTATTTTAACATTGGTGATTGACAGACTCTTGATAAGAAATTCAAATTGTGACTCCATTTTCCAATTATATGATTCAAGGAAAGTTTGTGCTTTTTACCGAGCAAAGCTAACTCCAATACGGAGTTAAAAACATCTTTTTTGGAGTTATAATCACTCCAAATATGGTAGGGCCACAACCATGAGTTAAATCAAAGAGTTATTCTAAACGCTTGAAAATTACTGCAAGGTAAATAAAGTCACTTACTCCATGAGACACTGGCGTATCCTCCAAATATATACTGGCCGACCTTTATTATCGTCACGGTAGGACCCTTGTTATCGCACCCGGAGTGAAAGGTAGATGCAGCCCAACCATCAACGGACGCACGCCAACACCGCTTCCAGTAAGAAGATTTACTCTGAAGGACAGGTTTGAGCCAGTTGCTTAAAGTGCCAAGGTAATTATCGTTGTTTTGCAGAATGGATGAATGTCCTAAGCCTTCAATTGAAAAATTATAAAATGTCATCATGAGAGGCAAAACATAAACGATATACATATTTTTAAAATATATAGCGTACACGAGAAAGACTGGCTGATTCGATTTCCAAAATCTTCGAAGGCAGTTAAGAAAAATTCCGCGCAATAACTTCTCCAACCATTAATAATTTTAAGAGGAATTCAAAGCAAAAGTTCATTGAATTTATGATATTTTTTAAAGATCATATTTCATATTTCCAAACCTCCTTCCTTTTGAGGACAACAATTTAACATTTTGTCGTTTATTTGTTTTTATACAACTTTCAACCTGCATTTAAATCTTGCTATTAATCACGTAGGATGGCTGAATAGCTAAGAGCCTTAAATAGATACCCACTTTGATACGGGAAGTGGGGGAAGGGGAAAATGTTTTAGTGGACTGGACTATTCGTTGAGTACTGCGCGGGCTATTTGCTAACAAAACTAGGTCAAATATCTTTTATATCATATAAGTTTCAGCTTATTTAAAAAGATCCTTTAAACGGCCACACTTTTAGAATACTTACCAGCATAACTATAATAGCAATCAAAGCCATTTCCCACATATCCACTGTTACACTTGCAGGAATAGGATCCACGTTTGTTTGTACAGGTGGCCAGCTGATGACAGTAAGATGTCTCTTTGGTGCATTCATTAAGATCTGAAAAATAATTTAAAATATTAAAAATAAAGTAGTAGAATTTAAGATATCTATTACTGTTACTTATTTATTCCAAAACAGCAGTAATAGCAGTTGTGTATTTAAACTTCTGGTTTCTCAAAAGTGGAAACATGCACGACTGATGGTCTTAAACAGGAAGGCACAACCAGAACTACCTCATTAAATAAAAAGTAGATTTTCTTCTTACAATATTTTTCCATAGACGTACTCGTTAGAAAAACACTGTTTCGCAGGGACTCACACAATTTTTAAGCCAACTATCGTTTGAATGTGCTCGTAACTAGACAACTGTCATGTCTGTATTAGTTCAATGTATATGTATATCATAGTTTTAGTACATTGTTGTGCTCAGGGCTCCCATTGATAACAGACAGCTTTTTGCATCTGAAGGGGCTACCCTGAGCGTTATAAATCAATAAAGGTTCTTCTTCTTCTTCTTCATCTTCGGTTCCTCACTCTATTTAATCAAAAGGTGAAGCATACTGTTGTAAATAATAAAGGCCCCCGTGTAACTTGAAACTGTCGACAAAATGTTCCCTTCTCTTGTGTCACGCTTTGAATCTCATTATATTTTGTTTGGTCACTGGTGTCTATCAATCATTCTTCACCAGTTTCAGTTGTAATCAGCCTACCTTTCTTACAAGTATACTGATGGCAGTCACTGCACTTGACGTCATTCCATTTGTAGTTGTGCTCCACGCCAAGTGCGTGCACGCAGTCTTCTTCTCTAAAATTATTTGGTTGATTCTTAGCCCAAGCTGTGAAGTCTCCAGCTCCAAGATCCGCCCAAATGAAGCTACCCTCTGTGGAGATGTCATTTAATCCCAGCCAGGATTTTTCGCCATTATGACGATGCTGCAAAAACACGTTCTCTTCATTGTTGTTAATGTCGACAAGGACTGATTTTTCTTGACGGCATTTGTTCATCGCTGTGGTCCAGTTTGTGCATGTTTCACTTGTATAGTAACAAAAGCCATTGAAATAGCTCCAGCCAGGATCACAGACATCTGTAAATATATCAGAAGAGATTATGAAATCCAGAACTGTAATAACCAAAGAATAAAACTGCTAACAGGGGCACCCAACGGATCGCTTCGCTAATTTATCTGTTCGGAAGGCCCTTAATCCCTAGTCTCCCTCGCAGCCGTTTTTTGGGCTGTCACGCAACGCTCCCCTTGTTTTAGGGGGAGCGTTGCGTGACAGCCCAAAAAAACGGCTGCGAGGGAGACTACTTAATCCCCGGCAATTTTCTAAAGAGAATTTTCACCTCGAACGTTCGTGATATCGGAAATTTAAGGCCTAGTGTTTTCAGGTACCGAAGGTCACCGAAGGAAGGTCAGCTAAGATTTTCGAAAAGGAAATAAGACCAAAGGTTTTCGAAAAATGGACATAAATGCCCTAGTAATTTTGAAAACACTCAAGTTCCCAAAGAATGACCGAACAGATAAAAAATATTATAGCGCGGCCTAAAATGAACCTACAGAGCTTAAAGGCACTCCAGATAGCCTAGAATTGCGTTGCAAAGGATTTGAGAGAAAACTGTCGTTGGGTGCCCCTGTGACAATGGATAATAATCATTAGTAGCCAAAAACAGGCCGTCGATTGTCCTTAATAAAGCTAATGACATATCAATATATTCATGAATACAATTCAGTGACGCAACTTTCGTTCTTCATCGAATGGCTCTAAAATGGAATTAATTAAAAACCGAGGTTCTATTCTGTTCCTCTTGTTTGCTTCTGTTGAGTATTTCACACATTTTACTTCTCATCGTGCTGCGCATAATACAGTATTATCTTTTCTAGGTTACTATGCATTATTAAGTTGAATATACCAGACAACAAGGCGTATTTACTGACCTGTAAGCACCGCGTAACTTACTGACAGCGGATCATATCTGGTCTGGTACAATTCCTTGACACAGACTCTGAATCCAGAGGAATTCATGTTCTGTAGAAGTAAAATTTAATTGATGCTTACTTGCTTCTTTAGTTGGCGTTAAGATTTTTTTCCGAACAATAAATCTATTCCCAAAAGATTTCCAATAATTTATCTCATGATTAAACGACTAACGTCGCTGAAAAATGAATTGCAAAATTTTTATTGCCGTAATTTTTAATAAAGGACGATCCGTGGAACCTAAATTTTTTTCACCATTCTCAAATTCTTAGGTTTTGTCTCTGACATGGCTTTGTTAAGCGAGCAAGAGAACAAAGATAAAAGAGCTTTTTTTTTAATAAAGAAAAGAAAAAAAAACGTCAACAAGTATTTAAGTATATTATATATATTTTCCTAAGTTTTCCTTTGATTCGTTATGCCGGACACAGTTTCTTAAAAGGTAATTTCCCATTGGTATAGAGTGTGTGCACGACGGAGATGTTGGAGGACCGAAACAATACAATGATTTTCCTTTGCGAAATATATTCTATTTTTATGCAAATATCTTCTATTGTTTTAGCCCTCCAACATGGCCGCCGAGCACACACTCTATAGTTACAGTTTCGAAATACTTTATATAAAAGTTGCTTCTATAAAAAAGCCTTACCTCGATCCAAGCTGTGATCCCGTTGTGCACTGAAGCTGAGTTTCCACTTGCCGTCGTGCTGTGATTAGCGGATATTAAAATCGTTGGCGTTGAGTTATAAGCTCTTGTAAATGAAACAAACTGCAAAAGAAAATAAATGTTAATACAACAGGTTTTATTGTTTTGTGTTGTATTTATTTACTTTTAATTAATTAATTTGTTTATTTATTTGTACATATATGTGTCAAGTCAATCATCTTTCTCTCTTATTTTCATTCTCATCACATTTCTTACAGAAAAAAATCATTTCTTTTAGAAATATATGCTGATTTCGTTTTTTTTTTTTTTTGAACATCCTGTTTAAGTGGTTCTTCTCGTTTTTTGTTTAAGGCCATTGACTCTTGATTAATACAGAGTTTATGGCTACATAGGAAAAGAATATCTTATTAAACCAGGCTCCGTGACACAGTTTTCTTGATATACCATGGCACGCTAAGCTTCCACTGCATCTCACGTGGTGGCGGCAAGCGTGAACATCACGTCACAACAGTAAATCACGGCTAGACATGAAAAAGGGCTGCATGTAGGAACCTATGATGAATGCATGTACTTTGCCATAGGAAACACAAATCCAAGTACTTATAGATATCATACTGGACTCCATTCGTATATATCGTACCGCGACACTCGATTTTGCAGCGTGTCTTACACAGGGCTCCATATATTTGCATGATTTGGCAATGTATTGTAAGCCTGCATATTCCGCAAAAGAGTTCCATGTAATCTACCCTTCTCCATTGAGAAATTAGCCACGTAAATTCGTTTTAATTTTTAAGGCCCTTGCTTTCTGGATCCAGTCAAGTTTTCCCTACCTCACAGTAAGCGTTGTTGTTTTCGTCTGCTGGTGGGTTTGTGTTTGGAAAACCGATCGTTCCGTGCTCGTTAAATAGCGGTTTGTGGAGTTTGGCGAACGCGAACCAGTTCTGTCAAAAGAAATAACAGTCTTAAATGGAACCACTGAATACCAACCAATAAATGTAAGAAGCCACTGACAATTCTGTGAGACGTGTTGTTGAAAGTGAATGTATTATGTCGTCAGTGACACAAGCATACTCAGAAGCCAAGGTATTAAGAGAAGGTCTTGCCCGGAAAAGCGTTTTATCACCTAAGTATGCTTTTCTCCTTCGGCTAGACAACGCGGTACAAAAAGCCACTTTTTGAAAACCAAACAGTGCAGCCCTTCGGCCTTAATCTCGAACTCATGATCACTCCTTACACAAAGTACTCAGAAACGCATAAGCAAACAGCTGAATATCATAACTTTTTTGAAGAGGAAAGAACCTAATGATATATTTGTCAAAGCTTCTTGTTTTATTAAAAATTTTGATACAATCGCACCTCTATTAAGCGGCCACCCTGGGGACTTTGAAAACTGGCCGCTTAATAGAGGTTGGCCGTTGAATAGAGGCATCGAATACAGCACTTTACTGACAAAATAATAATTCGGGACTTTAGAAAGTGGCCGCTTAATGGAGGGTGGCCGCTTAATAGGTGGCCGCTTAATAGAGGTCTGACTGTAGTGCGCTGTAGCACTCGTGCAACTTTTACCTTGCATAAAAAATTGCTCAAAACGACAATAACTTCAACCAATCAGGGGATTGAACATTAATGGTAGTAGCTTTGTACAAAACACCTATAGCTAAGAGCATACCACGTTAATGTCCTCATGTTTTCCATCAAAATTCTGCATTTCTCTAAGGCATGCCTTAAAAGAGCTCTTTGTAGTATCTTCGAGCCAAATGAGAGCGGCATCATACTCATTTCCTGTCCTTAAATGTTCTGACGTTATAAGAACCACAGGCGCTTCAGCAAACTTGTCCTAGAAAATTACAAGAAAAGAGGTAGTCGGAAATAGCGAAAATCAGTTGGTTAACAAGTATATTTAAATGTTTTTACTGTTTCCTGAGATTCCTGGCAGAATGAACATCCAACGTATATATCCATATTATATATTTCGATTCCAAACTACTTGTTTAGTTGTTTTACACAGAACAAAACTATGACAGGATTGACACTTAGATAATTGCTGATTGTATATCAGAGTTACCTAGAGTGCAGGTTTGGATTTTTATTAAATGTTGTTTTCTTACGTCCTACCTTGGGAAAAGTTACATCTGCACAGTTTGTCCCAGACCACCACTTTTGCAGCTGAATCTTTCCAGTCAAGCCCTCTGGTGGGGCTCCTTGGTACGCGATCCATTCGACAGTTGCAAATGGGTTGAAATTCTCCTTTTTTCTCCCAGTTTGCATAACGCAAACAGTGAAATTTTTTGGACTGATATTTTCACTCCACGATGTCACTGCGTCGTGGACTGTTACGGAATCGTTAAGTTTCATGTGATTAACGGTGACTTGAACGTAAACCTGTTTGTCCGGATAGAAGCGGTATGGAGGAAAAGCCACTGTTTTGCAGCTGGAATCGGTCCATTCTGGAACATGGAGGAGTTCTACTCGGCCTCGAACAATTGGAAAACCTGGTAAACAATTTAACGTGTATAACATTAATTAGTCAAACTGATAACTCACTCTTTGGTTGGTATCTGATCTGCAGCACCTTTTGCAATGTGATCTAGTTGCTACACTGACAGTTGTGTTGATTAAAATCGCGTTTTTGTTTTAACTTATAGTTTGGTTTTAACCTCTCACCAGTTTGGTAGGTCCCACGTACCCGATTAACTTGTGGTCTGGCACACGAGACCCTGTTTTTTGGTTATTACGCTTCTGTTTTTGTTGTTAGCTGTCCTTTGAATATTCTGCAGATAGCCGAGTGAGTTCTTTGCAGAGTACAAGTTTCTCATTTCACAAAAGGAGAATGCACAACTGTATAACATGGTCTTCTGTGGAGCTTTCATGCAAGGTATTATTATAGAGCATCTCTCTTACCTTCACAACTTCCTGGATGGTACACAAGGTTATTTTCCAGTCCTCTACAGTAACTTAACTCATGCCAGCATTTGTTGTCGTATGTTGTTCCATTCGCAGTGCACACTGGATCCTGATAGGAGGGACATTGTTCAAAACACTCACAGCGAGCGTCATGCGCACTGTACGTCTTGCACACTCCAAACCGTGGACAATGCACATTAAGACAGGGATCGAGATCTGTGACAAAAAAAACAACAATTAAAAAATAACTAAATATTTTCTTTAATGTCATACTTGCGTGTAAAATGAGAGATTTCTTGAATAGCTTGCTTATTGGCAGTGTAAGTAAAGATAAATAACTTTGGTAAAATTGCAATAAATGAATATAAATAAATTAATTAATTAAGAAGTTAATTAAAACACAAAACATATCTAAATATAATAAATGAAAAACCAACCCCCAATCACAGCATAGCAGACTGTTAAAGGGTCGTGACCACTTCCTGATCCCTGTAAGTCTTTTACGCAAATCTTCATACCCTTAAGGCCAACCTCCTGCAAAAAATAATAACAATTTGATAACACTTACTCCCATTTTCATGTTTAGGTAAAAAGCCAGATCTTTATAATTAATAACTTTAAAAATAATTTGAATTTTTTCCAACGTCCAAATCCAAATCCTACAGAAGGAATGTTTAACGTGTCTAGCTAGTTCAGCCGTTCATCCCCGTGTGGAACAAGGTACGTTCTGATTCTTATTCTTGGGTCCACTTCCAAAGAAGGATTGTTTAACCTGTCTAGTTCCCACTAGAGGATTCTTTTACTTGTTTAGTTCATCCGTTCAATAACATTTGCAACAAAGTGGGTTCTGATTCTTTTCTTAGGGTCCCTTCCCACATCAGGATTCTTTGACTTGTCTAGTTCATCCGTTCAATCCCATTTGGAACAAAGTGCGTTCTGATACCCTTCTTCCCACAGGAGGGTTGTTTCACTTCTTTAGTTCAGTCGTTCAACCCCATTTGAAACGAAGTGCGTTCAGTTTCTTTTGTAATGGTCCCTTCCGACAAGGGGATTCTTTTACTTGTCTATTTTAGTAGGTCATCCCTATCTGGAACAAAGTGCTTTTGTTTCTTTTCTCATGGTCCATTCCCACAGGAGGATTCTTTTAAATTTCCACTTCAGTAGTCCAACCCTATTTGGAACAAAGTGCGTCCTGATTCTTTTCTCAGTGTCCCCTCCCATAGGAGGATTCTTTTACTTGTCTAGTTTAGCCTTTCAACCCCATTTGGAACAAAGTGCGTTGTGATTCTTCTCTCAGGGTCCCTTCCCATAGGTGGATACCTTCAATTGTCTAGTTCAGCACTTCAACCCCATTTAGAAAAAAGTGCGCTCTGTTGCTTTTCTCAGGGTCCCTTCCCACAGGAGGCTGCTTTTACTTGTCTATTTCAGTAGTTCCACCCAATTTGGAAAAAAGTTCCCTTCTGATTCTTCTCTCGGGGTCCCTTCCGATACGAGGCTTGATTCACTTGTCTAGTTCGGCAGTTCCACATCATTTGAAACAAAGTGCGTTCTGTTTCTTTTCTCAGGGCCCCATCCCTCAGGAGAATTGTTTTACTTGTCTACTTCATCCTTTTAACACCATTTCGAACAAAGTGCGTTGGGATTCTTTTCATGGGGTCCTTTCGAACAGGAGGATTGTTTAGCTTGTCTAGTTCAGCACTTCTACCCCATTTGGAACAAAGTGCGTTCTGTTTCTTATTACAGGATCCTTTCCAACAGGAGGATTGTTTCACTTGTCTAGTTCAGCACTTAAACACAATTTGGAGCAGAGAG
Source organism: Pavona decussata (assembly GCF_977016875.1). Taxonomy (NCBI): domain Eukaryota; kingdom Metazoa; phylum Cnidaria; class Anthozoa; order Scleractinia; family Agariciidae; genus Pavona; species Pavona decussata. The sequence continues at coordinate 1,455,029 of NW_028145717.1, forward strand.
CGTTGTGATTCTTTTCTCAGGGTCCCTTCCCACAGGAGGATTTTTTTGCTTCTCTATTTCTGCAGTTCTACACCATTTGAAACAAAGTGCATTCTGATTCTTATCCCTGGGTCCCTTCCCACAGGAAGATTGTTTCACTTGTCTAGTTCAAAGAGCGTTTTGATTCTTTTCTGAGGGTCCCTTCCCACATGAGGATATTTTTACTTCTCTCTTTCATCAGTTCCACACCATTTGAAACAAAGAGCGTTCTGGTTCTTTTCTCAGGGTCGCTTCCCACAAGAGGATTCTTTCACTTGTCTTGTTCAGTCGTTCAAACCCATTTTGAAAAAAAGGTGCGTTCTGATTCTATTCTCAGGGTCCCTTCCCACTAGAGGATTGTTGCACTTGTCTATTTCAGTAGTTTAAACCCATTTTCAACAAAGTGCTTTCAGATTGATTTCTTTGGGTTCCTTCCCACTGGAGGATTGTTTAACTTGTCTCATTCAGAAGGAGTTAAACCCAGTTTGAAAAAAGTGCGTTCTGTTTCTTTTCTCAGGGTGCCTTTCCACAGGAGGATTGTGTCACTTGTCTAGTACAGCCGTTCAAAGCCATTTGGAACAAATTGCGTCCTTTTTCTTTCCACAGGGTCCCTTCTCACAGGGCAAAATCCCGTCTTATAGAGCGAAAATAAGACAGCTGATAATATCATACCTCCACCCAGGCCGTGATGATGTTGTTTTCTGGGGGAACGAAGCTTTTCGCTTGACGGTCATATTGGTGATGAACGGACACAAGGACAACTGGTGACGCATAGAACGTGATGTTAAAAGGCACTTCCTGAAAACGATAGATAAATGAATAAACAAACAACTAATTAGATTTATAAATCAATGCGGAAGTTTTAATTAATCTTATCTAATGGTGAAGTAGCTCAAACAGTCATTAGCAAAGAAAGTTTTTTCAGGAACTTTTTTTAGTAACTATATGCTTGTTATATTTAGTTATTTATTTATTTATTTAATTATTTATTTATTTATCTTATTATCTATATTTGTTTCATTAGAGTTGATTTCACTATTTAAGTGCTGTAAGTATTCAGAGTGCTCTGCAAAGGAATATTTTGAGATAATGTATTTTGTTTATTCTCAATTTTTGCCTGCTGGGTAATGTATTGATATTATTAAAAGAACAGAAATACTAATCGCAACTGATAATATCACTTTGAGTGACATATATTAATGATATTATAATAAAAAGGTTAGCTCTGATTTGCTTAAAAATAAAGCGAGGTGACTGACAGTTGTCACTTACCTGACAGAATCCATAGTTGTCGTTAGCTGAGGGTTTGCCTTTGTTGGGAAAAACCGCTTCTTCAGTGATCGTAAAATTGAGATTGGAACCATTGCCGAGGAAAGCAAACCAGTCCTATAAAAAAGAAAAATTTCCATTATTATAACTAGTCTTTCCACCTAAGGTAAATTAAAATTAGTGTACGTTTACATGTTACTGCCAAGTACAGGATGGTAGTTCGAGAAGCGACTTACCACAATTGTATCCTTGTGTTTTCCGTCAAAAGGCAAGAATTCTCGTATACAGACCTCAAATCCCCGACTTTCTAGATTTTCCAACCAGACATAGACGGCATCATTAGGTTTAGTACTTCGAGAGTATTTAGCGGTGACAAACACAGTAGGCCTTCCACCAAAGCTCTGCAAAACAATTTTTTGCATCAGTCAAATGATAATTTAATTTATACGTGTAGTCAATGCCCATTATTTGAAAGAATATCAATTGTTTCTGAAAGGTAACGTTTCATTGAATACAAAGGTGGACGGGAGGGAGGCAGAAATTTCCATGGGGGTGTGTCCTCCCTGACCCTCAACCCCTGACATAATCTTCGACCAATGTATCCAATCTTTTTATACTCGTGGTTAGGACTACGTGGACTCTGAAATCCATTCTTGTTTTCAGGGATGGAAATCTTCGTCCGTTTTCCGTATCAGTCATCAACTCTCATTCCCGCGCTTTTGTTAAAACTTGTATGGGTGCCCTTTGTAAGCTCTTGACGACCCACAGACCCACTTTGCAACAAACAGCCATCGGTGTGTGGGAGAATTCTGAACATAATGAAACAGAGACAGCTATAGACATCTTGGCTTTTTTGTGCTGCTCCGATTATTCGTTATGACAATTTTCTTCTTGAGTGTAGGAACTGAGCCAAAATTGAATCCCTCAGTTAACGAACAAACATGAGTCAGAGGAACATTCTTTTACTAATTGGTATTGTCTTGCCGAGTATTGTGAATTTGGCACTGAATCTGGAAGATCTCATCCGAGATAGCATTGTCGTGGGGGTGGGAGACAAAAAACTCTGTGTACATTTGCAACTGGATTCCTTCCTCACTTCGGAAAAGGCAATTGCAAAGTCCAGGCAGTCTGAAATAGTGAAAAAGAAACAAACTTTCCCACAGCTAAAGGAAAATTTCCAGGATGATTTGGCCCTTCACATGCAGAGACTCCGTCTAGCTACAGAATCTAAATACATGAAGAGCTCCAAAGTGGGTCACAGGGCAAAAGCTTGCAGATATCAGCAAGAGAGGGGGTGAGATGAACTTCTTTGACATAGAGCATAATAACGAATTCTTCCTGGGTGAACTTACTGAACTAGCTGCTGTTCAACGAGGTGCAGGAGATTCATGACAAGCAAAGGTCACATTGAATGGGTAACCAGCCGAATTTAAAGTGGATTCAATTGCAGATGTAACCGTAATTCCGCCAAGTCTGCACTACAATCTAAAACCAACCCCATTGCTAAGCAAGACAACCAGAAACTGAACTGAACTTTCACAGCAGAGTGACATGTGCAAAACGTTTGCTCAAGAACAAGTGAATTTTGATAAAAAAAATTTAGAGAGAACTTTATTAGGAAGAGACCCAGCTTAACGTCTGAAGCTAACTCGACAGCTTCAGCAGTGATGACTACAAGGCTAATGTAGCAAACAAACAATCTAAGCTGTTCAGTTAACTCTGGGCGTCATGAAGAAAAGCTCCATTCTCACACTCAAAGAGGATGCGAAACCGTTCCAAGTCACTGTTCCAAAGACAGAACCCGACAGCTCTATCAGACAAATTAAAAGAAGAGTTGGATAGAATGTAAGAGACGGGCGTCATATCCATAGTAGACCAACTTATTGATTGGTATGAGCCCATGGAGGTAACTCCCAAGAGTAGCGGAAAAGTTAGGGTCTGTGTAGACCTGAGCAAGATTAATGAGTAAATTTAGAGCTCGTGAGAACCACCCACTTTCAGCGGTAGACAAAACACGAGGACCATTGCCAGGTTCCAGAGTCTTCAAAAAACTCAGATTCAGAATTCTGGCAGAATAAGCTAGCCTGGGAATCACAAGACCATTGACAACGTTTTGCACTACATACGAACGTTTCTGCTTCAATGTCTTACCATTTGGCATCCGTTCTTGTTCAGAGAAATTCCAAAAAAAAGTGAGTCAGATCCAGGAAGGAACAGCAGGCGTGAAATATTACATAGATGATGTCTTGCTCCACGGGAAAAACCAGGAGTCACAGAAGAGTGAATAGAAGAGAGAGAAGAGTGGCCTCAGAAGAGTAGAGAAATCGGACAAGAAGTCAGAACAGTAAAGAACCTGCTCACAAAAGAAAATAATCCCGCAAAAGGATTGCTTTGGCCATAGTTCTCGGAAAAAAATAAAAAAAAATAAAAAAATCAAAGGGGGAGTGATAGGTTGTAGTCAAATGTAAAAAAAAAACAAAATCAATCAAAACAAGATTAAAATTTGGCTATGAAAACCCCTACACCCCCCCCCCCCCCCCCCGCGCGCGCGCCCTTTATACTTTAAAAGACTTGTCACGTACTACTCCAATGAAGGATGCCAAGACCAAAGTGCATCTACTTTCCTTAAAAAACCGCCTTTGACCGAGTAAACTATCATCAGACACACACCGCAATACTTGGATAAATGAAACACAATTGCAGGAAATAAAGCTTTGGTCACCAAAAGTTGTGTTACAACAATTAAAAAATTGAAAACCCCCACAAAAAATGCTGTATTTTGATTTAATAACCGTATGATTTTCAGGTCACGCAATTAAAATTGAGAACTTGAGTTAATCCTAAAAACACTGAGAAGCTTTGAGAAACAACAATATCATGACAGATGTCTTAATGAACGCAAAGCAGATCATTAAAGCATAAAATTCGAGTTAGAGGTCAATCCTTGATAATCGTTTTAAAAAAAACACTTTTTTTAATTCTAAAACGCAAATAAGGTTTATTTCTGGATAAAATCTCTAATGGCTATTTCAATTCTTGATAAAAAGAATAACATTTAGCTTGGGTTAAGTGCGACAATTAAATTCGTTCTATAGGTCCGTAATCTTTTCTCAATAGAGATTAACTGTTTTCGTTATTAATAATTAAATTTAGGTGATGTTGAAACTAGTCAAGGTAAAGCATTATATAAATAAAATAACCTTGAGTACTATTGGTGATTGACACTACGCTGTTGAAGTTCATTCTGACCCTTGCGTATGAACGGCGCACACTGGTTCTAGCTTTTGAGTCTATGGATCAGACGAAGTTCTCCATAGTTTTTTATGAATGGCCTAAGGGTGGTTCTACCTTTTGACTTTGGGCTGGATGGAAATGCTTAGTACGTCTCTTTATCACTGTTTCCCTGCGGTTCTGATTACTAAGCTGCATAACAATCTCACTTTCAATATCTGAATGAAATATTTATTTTTTGGAACTCATTGAAATTATTGTGTTGTATTTTTTCTCGGTGCTGCTTTTCTCAATCATTGAGATCAAGTCCCAGTTTTTGAGAGTCTGCAGAAGGATTTCACCATTCAAGCGATATCTATTGCCATCAAAAATTGGTTTTGTAAGATTCGATAACTGTTTTTTCTTGGTTGTTCGCAGATATAAAAGTAAAACGGCAAGGAAATTCAAATTGGCAAGACTTGACACGAAACGGAACACCTTTTTACTTGATCTAACTGGGCAGGGCAGGCGGACCTGTTGGTTTTAAGCGTCAAACGGGCAACGTGAAAATTGAACAGTTAATATATCGTTAGCTCTAACGTCACTTCTATTCTCTAACCTGAGAAAAGGTGACTTTATCACACTTAGTTTCTGTTGTCCATATTCCACTGAAAGTTACACTGCCATGTGATATTCCTGGTTTGTCTTGAAAGGCCACCCAGTTTATTGTTCCTGTGCCATTTGTGGAGTCCGTTGCACGCTGACATAGCAGAAATCCTGAAGTATTTATCTCGGTTTCCCAATAGGCTGACGGTGAATGAACAATAGAGGAATCCTCATGACTTAGTGACACAAAAACTCGAACCTAAAAGGTTAAAGATAGAAGAGTACGAAAACATTGAGCAGCATCTTATGGATAAATATATTATAAGTTTGTTTGGATTGCACAAATTCAGGAACAATGCCAATCATGTGGAGGTTAAACATTAATTCCTCCCTCTTTCCAAAATCTCCAGTCTCAATAACAGCAACAATTCCTAAGACTTAAGAAATATAACTATAATAAAGCATGAATGATTGGAGAACAATAGCCTTTCCGTTTGACATTCTCAAAGAGCTCAGTTAAGTAAATTCGTATCCCTGGATTGAGAGAGGAATATTATAGGACCCAGTAGATATATTCGATATGTCATCATTACCCATAGTCACCTGTCATTCCTTACTGCAATTTTGTATATATTTACTTCTTTATTTATTTTATATCATTTTAACGGGGGTGGGGGCTGCTTTGTTTTCCCCTTATCCAATCACTATCCCTCCCACGATCTATTTCGAACAGTTTGTTTTTGCCGTTTTTTTCTGTCATTAACTTCCCCAAGGATGTGATAAACAGCACGTTCCCCCGGAATCACCATGAAACACATTATCATTCTTAGATTTATAAACTTACCGTCCCCGATCCACTGAACGCCTGAGGGAATACCACATTTGTGCAACGTGGCAATGTACAGTGATCAGGTACATCACAGCCGCTGTTGCAATTCCATCCCTGTGGTATGTCAGTTGAATTTATTCTTCCTCTCTGCATGGTAACACCTAAGGATTCAAAAGATAATCCGGTTTGTATATATTGTGTTTAAGGAGAGAATAGAGGGAAGGGGGTGGGGTGTTGTTAGTGGGAGTAAAGGTGCATTACACGGAAAAGAAATAAAAAATAATAATTTAATGAAATAAATTGTGCATCACTGAGAGCACCACGTACAGAAGTAAAATAAGTAAGCACCCTATAAGGAAGAATTAACCAAAATCAGGACCAAAATCGATTTCTTCTCATGTTACAGAACATGAACGTAATCAGGCACCATATTGGTATGCAATCTGACAAAGTACTAATGTAACAATGAACCCGAAATAGGACAAAACCCTTCTGCATGTAAGGGCTTGCTCAGCCCAGCAGGAAATACCATTCATTGTTTAAGATCCACAGGTCGTAAAATTCCTTAGTTTTATAAGGCTGCCCAAACAAGTCACGAACTTTGAGATTTAATCGTCAAAACTTTCCATTCTCAATCTGACGATCTTGAGAATCTTTATAAGCAATGTTTACATTTTCAAAGTAGTTGATGAATGGCACAATTTTCTAACCCACACTATTTACGAAAATGAACCCAAAATAGATCAAAGACTTGAGAAAAGACTTCCTTAGTTGACCATAAAATTCTGCAACCGCTTAGAAAAATTGCATGATATATTCTCACCAAAATAATTTAATTTCCGCTGTTGAAATTCATCGTTGAACCCATTTAGTGGAACGACTATTAAATTCCAAAGGGGGTGTGTAACAGTAAATATAACAGTAAATATTCGCTATTCATTCTGTGGTCAGGACAGAGAGAACATTGTCTTCCGAAAGAATGCTTTTGTGCTGAAATTATGCTTCAAGAAGGTTACCTGAAATGAAGGTTTTCTCGACCTCTAAACAACTCTGTTTTTAACGTGTCATCGTTGTCAACTTCAAAAGCGATCAAGAGTTGTTGTGCTGCCAAGTACTGCAAAAACATGCCTGTCTACGCAACTTCGATTTTAGTTGTTTTACTTGAACTTAGAGGTTACACGAAACAAATAAAGCCGGGAGTTCGGTATCAATGTTGTTTGATCATACAATGGCTGGAAATCTCCAAAGGCATGGCAGGCTGTTAAACCCGGAAATGTTCGGTACCCTTTTATAAATGAAACGAAACGTTTTTGTCTCACAAGTACCACTAGAAGAACACGTAATGGTATTCAAATAACTAAATTTCATTTTGTTTCACGTTTTTTGTTTCGTTTTCGCAGCAATGTAAGAACATTTGGTATCTTCCTGTAGGGGGTGTTCCCTTAATTTCCATTAACTTAGTACAATTTGTAATATGTCCTCAAATTATCAACCAAAAACAGAAACTGAAGTCACAAAAGAATAATTGAAATCCATGTTTAGCTGTTCCCTAAAAGGAAACTTACGAAATCTGAATTACGTTTTGAAAGGTTTTACAACACTTCCAACACCTCGATGTCTTTAATAAAAGCAGAATGCACACGAATAGATATTCCTAACCAATTCATTAAATGAGCTAAGTTATTGTACTGTAGCTTACCTTTCACCGTAGAAGCGAAATTTCCCAGGTATAAGAGAAACACCAATGATGATAGTTTCCAATGATCCATCTTGAAGCAATCTTAGGAAATCTAAAGAAGCAATCCTTAACTTGGACCTATACGCGAGCTGTTTTATAATACCTGTTTGACAACCCACGTGATTTCTCATACGTTAGCAAGGGTGTATCAATTCCTCATAAAACAATGATGGCATTTACGCAAAAAAATAATTACGCAATAAAATCTTGGCAAGACACCTCACTTGTGACATTTTTAGGCAGCGCAAGTTTGAACACATCAGCTTTTACTTGGGAGGATAAAAAATATCGCTTTATGCTCTTGGATGAAAACTCAATATCATAATTTATAGTCTTGTCCAAGTTTTACTGTGTCGCCAATCAAAGTATTGACCATTCTAAAGAAAATTTTGTAAGAAAAAGCGCGAAATAAAAGCCGGCAAAAAAGTTATCCCGCCTTAATTTGGAAGAGCGCAAGGCATTCTGGACGACATCTGCTCATAAAAATAGCACTGAAACTGAAGTTGTCTCAGCGCAATTTAAATACCACTTAATCATAACAGCTTATAGATCTGTGATTTGATAACTGAGCAGCTTAATGTGATGAGAGAAGATTATCACAATGTGTCACGTGAGATTCATTTGCCTGTCTGGACAATCACTCAATTCCGCCTCTCCCTCTTGAGTCTTAAACTTCACCCTTCCCCTCCCCTGTGTACTCAGTCCTTTCCTTTTCCTCGGTGGTTCAAGTCTCATTGTCCCTAATTTTGCTGTTGCAAAGTATTGTTTATAGCTGCAAGTTTCCTTATCACACATGCGTATCAACGTCAGTCTTGATATTTTGCTTCTTGTTTACGCTTTTCCTTCCTCAGTCGACTTCCCTTCCTTTCTCTGCTGAGTTCCCAGCCCTGTTCTCCGCTAGAAGTAAACATTCATGAATGTGCCCTTCGCCGTGACGTTTGTTAAATTTAGTCTCATGAAAGTTCTTTTTAATATACAACAGAAAAAGTGAACTCGCTAAATGGCCAACACTTAGCATAATTCGAAAAAGTAATGTCTACGTGGACATATGTTCGTTTCCCGGGAGTACGTCTGCTTTTAAATGTCACGCCATTTCTATCCCACTTTAATGAAATTTTTTTACCTTAAAAATTGTTAATCAGAGGCCCTAAAACACAATAAAGTGACAGAGATTTCCTTTTCTGAACTTTAGCTGCAGCAAAACATATATGTTCCTGTGCATTCTAAGAAAATATGTCCGACTTTGTTTGGGGGTCAAAAGGAGAGAGGAAAGAAAAGTTAGCATTACAGCTGTAACTTTATTGCGAGTGACAGCGGATGACAGTACACTTCATTTGGTTATTTTGATAAGGATGCCGCCTAGCTACGCAGGTGCTCAACCTTTGTTCTAGCGAAGAACGGTATTTTACTATAAACACTGTTTGTTTATATCGGTATCAACTAAAGGCAACAGATGAATTGTCACGCGAGTATTGTTGTGCAAAGTTATTCTTTTCACCTCATATTAAAATCGTTGGCGTTGAGTTGTAAGCTCTCGTAAATAAAAGAAACTACAATAGAAAAGAAATGTTAATACAACAGATTTCCAACGATCCATCTTGACGAAAATATTGGGAAATCAACAGGTGCGATGCAGGACTTGGACCTAGGATCTGTTTTATAACCCCTGTTTGCAACCCCACGTGATTTCTCATACGCTAGGAAGAGTATATCAATTACTCGGAAGACAAAGCTATAGAGTGTGTGCACGGCGGCCATGTTGGAGGACTAAAACAATAGAAGATATTTGCATAAAAATAGAATATATTTCCCAAAGGAAAATCATCGTATTGTTTCGGTCCTCCAACATGGCCGTCGTGCACACACTCTATTGGTGCACATAAAATAAGTACACAAGAAAATCAAGTACACCTGGCTTGTGACGTTTTGAGACCGCGCATGTTTGAACACATCAGCTTTTGTTTATAGAAACGATAAAATATGGCTATATGGTCTTGTTAAAAAAATCAATCTTAATATAGAATCAAGGTCGTTTTACTACTTTAAAGCCGCGAAATACGTTTTTCCGACACTATTTTGAAGAGCGCAAGACCTTTTGGACTACATCTACTTATAAAAATAGCGCTAAACCAGAAGGCCATTTTCCAAGTGTTGCTTCTTTCGAACTCTTTTCCTCCCTCTGTTGACCTTGTTCTCCATTAAAAGTAATAAGTTCTTCCCCGTGACTCGGATTAAATTATTTCTGATGATAGCACTTTACAGTACAAAAATAAGCAGTCTCTTTGGGACGGTCCTATTAGCCCACAAATATTATTTCTGGATCCTAAATGTCAAACGAGTGTTAAGAATAAATAATATCCAAGCGGAAATATTTTCGCTTTCGTTAGTTCCTTTTTTTTTTTCTTTTTAAGTACTCTCCATTTCTTGAAATCCGCATACTGTCTCACTTTCAAGAACATTTCCCCTGTAAAATTTGTTTATTAAAGTCACGAAAACACAAATAAATTGATCCAAGAAACTGTCATTTCCATTTTGCTTTAGCAAAACATGTCAGTTTCTGAGCACAAAAATAACGAGATATGTGCAACTTTGTTTGGGTTCAGTAAGAGAGAGGAAAGAAAGGCGACCATGACAACAGTAACCTTATTGTAAGTGACAGTGGATGACCGAACAATTTGGTTATTTTGATAAGGACGCCACCGAGCTCTGCACGTGCTCAACCGTTGTGCTAGAAAAGAACGTTGTTTCTGCAATAAATATTGTTTGTTCATTTTGTATCAACCATAAGTGCCAGAGATTAATTGTCACACGAGCGTTGTGATGCTGAAAATAACTTCTTGACACCGTAATGCAAAATACAGATCACAAAGCTACGTTTTGATCGACCGTTTTACAACTGTTTTACAATTTATATTCAAGTGAATTAAATAATAAGTCCGTCGCAATTGGCTATTTGATAACTGGTTTTATGGCGACGTCATGCTTTTTATAACAAAAGTCAATTTCACAATGGCGTCATTAACTGAAATTATCAGAATCCTTCAATTTGTTGTTTTCTCTTGGATATAAGGGTTATTGCTGTCTAAACCTCACTAGCTGGGATTGCAAAAAATTTAATAAGAAAGGAAAAAAGAAGAGGATCCGGTTAGTTGTAATGAAATAACGTCATCGTCAAAATCGCCTATTAATTTTCACAAGTTAGTTCAGCGCTGCCATTACGTATAGCATTAACAAGTCAGAACTTGCTCAAGCTACTTTAGTGTTTTTGTTTTTTTTTTGAACTCCGAGATCAGTAAACTTTGCGCAATTGAAACAGTGTCGCTCGAAAGAAAACAAAGAACTTCCTTTGTCAATGTTATGTTTTCCCCAACTGTATTATTTTCTAATCGAAATAAGCCGGTCTCCTAAGAACTTTTCTAAGAGCAAAAGTTGTGTATCTTCCCACGGGCAGACTGCACGCAATCTCTTTTGGCTCATCAGTTCTGTAACGCGCGATGGGCTTAGCGTTTACTTTACTAATTTGCACAATTTTACCGTCACTTTGCGCTACCGATCGATCTGACGAAAAAAGTACGAATGCTCGCAGGGTAGCCAGGGAAGGAGCGTTTCTGAAATTAATAGAATATTTCTTATTTCTTAAATAAACTTAGTGTGTTGAGAATTGCCTTGGACGTTTTTTAAGTTGCAATAAAATAGATTTCATATATAACCGGGAAAGCAGAGCTGTTGATTAAATTTGTTTGCTAATAGTCTGTAGTCAAGTTTACTTTTCGTGTGACATGAAAAGGCAGACGTGTTAACCTTTTTAGCGAAAGGTTATGTTGAATGGGCGCCAAATCGTTGCGGAAATTGGTGTTCTTACACTGAACTGCGCTTAATTATTGCCTCTCAGTGGTTCGCTGAAAGAAATGCTGTCTACCGAAACAGGCCAAGTTGTCTGGAAATGTGAAGTAAGGTATCCTTACCCTAAGAACACGATCTGATTAGCTAGGGACGGGATGGGGAGAAGTGGGGGGGGGGGTTGGGTCAATTTGGAAATCTCGCTTTCATATGCTCCTACGGTTTGTTGAGATCCCTACCATCTGTTTCAGGTTCTCGCCTCAATTCCGGTTTAAGTGTCAGCACATACTTAATTGAAGCTGTTCATAATATTTTGCTTTTTGTCGTACCTGGACCCAGTTTCTTTGTTCAACAGACTGTATTTTAATCCTTATTTCAAATTTTAAGGACTTACACGTGTTATGAGTAATTGATGTCTAAGCCGAAATAACTTCTTTCCCTGTATCCTGGAAGTTCACATTAGTGATCCGTTATAGAAAAAAAATCACCGGGTAATGCTTTAAAGTCACTTGAAGTACAGACCTCAAACAAATCCATATGACACAAATCCATTAAATTCCCACACAGATAAATGTTACAGCTTTGGCAGTTGTGCAAGATTCTAACTTTCTAAAATTCTAACAACAGGAATGTTAATACGGAATATGTGATTAAACATGTCTAAAACCGTCCAGAGGCATATTCTTACCCTCTTTCTCCTGTGCAAGATTCTAACTTTCTAAAATTCTAACAACAGGAATGTTAATACGGAATATGTGATTAAACATGTCTAAAACCGTCCAGAGGCATATTCTTACCCTCTTTCTCCTCCCTTTTGTCTTTTCTTTTTCTTAGGCCCCTGATCAATACAGTCAACTCTCTTTATTGCAGACACTCTCGGGATCGTGAGTTAGTGTCCTTAATAGTGAGAGACCAAAATAGCGGAATTTATTTCAGTCAAACAGCTGTAGTTTATTTTTGCCTGGGATTTAGCTGCTGTCCGTAATAGCGAGGTGTGCGTAATACGGAGGTGCCCGCAAGGCAAGAGTTGACTGTAGCGAGAGGCCGTAACAGCGGGAATTTATTTCAGTCAAACGTCTGTAGTTTATTTTTGCCAGGGATTTAGCTGGTGTCCGTATTAACGGGGTGTGCGTAATGGCGAGGTGTCGACAAGGCGAGAGTTGACTGTACTTTTCTTCTCTTTTTTCCTGTTCTCTTGGCTCTTCTCTGTGCCAGGTGAACAGGCGCCTGATCCTGTTTCCTACGTCCGATTTCTGCCGCGCGATTGTGCCACATCTTTATGCTTCTGCGCTTGCGTATGTCATCTTATGCTTATGCTTATCGCACGTGTAAAACGTCCTTGTGCTTATGCTTGTGCTTACGCTAATGCTTGCGTCGTACTTGTAAACCAGGCTTAATATTGTGTATACTGCAAATTATGCAGTTTTACAGATGGCCTGAAAATATGGTCAACACTTTCAGTTTCCATGACAGGAGCAGAACCTTTAAAATTTGCTTTGTGCTCTCCATCTACGGTATTTCTCACTGTTCTTGTCTAAATGTTCATCTAGCTCACACTGCTTACATGCCTGACTAAGGGCATCTACATCAAGCAGTTACACAGCCAGTCCTTGATGAAAATCCTCGTTTCTGCCATGTCCCATCGCAAGAAACAGCACAGTTCACAGGTCCAGATCTATTAGAGTCATTTAGCCTCTCCGGTGTTCTAACTTCCTCAGCTGCTATACGCATACTTTCTTTTGCAATGGACCGCAAGCAAGTGGTGATCACGCTTGAAATTTTTGCATTATTTTTTGCAGCAGGAGGTGGAGGCATCAGTCAATCCAGCGCACCGAAAAAGATCGCGACTGGTACATTTACCCATAATTCTTAGCGTACGAAAACTTAATTAAAAGGTTCATAAAAACGCACAAAAAAGTTCTAAAAATTTCAAACCTAGTATACAAAATATTGTTAGTACAGGGAGGAATCTCGCAAAAAAATATATGGCAATTTCAGTGTGCCTACTGGTTGTGTTAGGTTCGCAAAGTATTGTGGTAAAATGTAAAGACGCCATCTATATCCGTATGGTGGATTGAAATCCCGGCTCTCCGAGCCCCGGGATATAGCGGGGATTTAACGCTCATTTAAAAACGAGATGGCCCCGTGGGGCGGGAGAATTAACAACATGTGTGTTTCACCGGGACCATCAAGCAGGGCTTCAACAGCGCGCGTCACTAGCAGCTTGGGCAACAGCAACGGTTTTGTGTCGTTATGAGAGAAGACTGGATACACAGGACGAGCGACACTTAGACAAATCGAATCACAGAGGGAATAAGTGATCTCGTTATATGTGCTGAATCACTTGTCACGGTTCGAACTAAATCAAAATCTACAATGTGCTGACAATTTAATAATTTTAATGAAAAACCTTATAATACCACGCTAGACGTTACGTCCATCACAATGTCGATTTTTACCAACAAACCTAAACTGATTTTTGTTTTATTGGGTACTGAAATACGGTACTGATACCCCGCTATGCGTGCTTTTAACAGTCGACTTAACCCCGGGGATGGGGAAATGAGCTGTGTTTTAACACCGGGCCAATGTTAAATTCCCCGCTATTTCCCGGGGGTCGGGGGGCCGGGGTTTCAATTGACAGATGCATAAACAATGCGTCTGTTCACCACCAAGCTCTTTCCTTGTTGCTTGGAGATGTAAAATGAAAGTTTCCAGCCACAGTTCTCACACAATAAGTGCAAACTTGAGGCGTATCCCTTTCTATTTCTATCAATAAACAATAGATTCAACTCACCGTATTCATGACACGTGAACTGCGAGAGTACATCACACAGAACTTCCATGTCGAAATGCCTGAACCCTATAATCGATGGATCAGTGTTATCAGTAGATTATTTTTTCTTTCTCTTCATTTTCCTTTGTTTTATCGTCAGCTTGAGTATTTATAAACGAGCTGACTTCATCTTCAAGCGAAGCAGAACTGTTTCCTCCATCTACACAGCCTTCGTGAATGTAATTCCTGCAATTTGTGAACTATTCCCGCAAAAATTTTCCCTTCTTTCGTCTTTGAGAAGCAAATCTAGTTTTTCGCATTATGACAGCAGGGATTCAAAGACCAAAATGGCGGCGACGTGCTCAAATAACACCAAAACGAGGTAAAAAGCTAAGACTAGGAGATTCAGGACAAAATTCGGATATTTTGCCGGGTTCCCGACCCGAAAAGTGACCAAACAACGCCATAAACAAACAAACCTGTTTTCATTGCAACGAAATGACATAACCTTCTGTTAGCTAAGATATTGCTTTTCAAGACAAGATATTGGGACAAAAACCCCTCTAGAAATGAAAACAAGGCATGAAAGATTTCAAGTTCAGTGGAAACATTTTTCGACTGACACTCGAAATTTTCGCATTTTTTTAAGGTACATACCAGCTGTGTAAGTACCGTCTCTGTTGATACGGGGAAGGAGCTTGATTTTGAGGCCCTCAGCCAGGCATGTAAGCACTGTGAGCTAAACGAACATTGAGACAAGGACAGTGAGGAATACCGGAGATGGAGAGCAGACCACAACACACGCAAAGCAAAATTTAAAGGTTCTGCTCCTGCCATGGAAACAGAACGTGTTGTACCCATCTGTTGGATCGTTCTTATTGAATGGGTGGAAAATCGTTGCGGGTACAGTATGAATTCATGTTGTTGCATTGTCAGCATAATTTGTGGATAGTGATAAATTTTTGCCAACTAGGAAAGAAACAGAAAACATCAGTCCGAAAATGGCAATATCGTCCTTGCCGCCTAGCTGGGATAGGAAAAGCATGGAGTAGGGAGGGTGACGTTGGAGTGGCGTGGGGGAGTTTCCACTTTGTCAGGTAGAAAAGTTAGCAGAGTAAATAATTGGAAAATAAGACAACCAGCATATCTTCTACAGAGCGTCCTTAATTTCCATACATTCTTCACTCGAACAAGAGAGGGAAGAGGGAAGGGTTGGTGGAGAGCTCAAGGAAGAGAGGTGAGGGGGTGAGGTGAGGAGTCCGTCGAAATGTCAAACTACAGAGGGAGGACGGGGTGAGGCGAGAAGTCCGTCCAAATGTCAAACTACAGAGGGGGAGGGGGTGAGGCGAGAACTCTGTTGAAATGTCAAACTACAGGGGTGGAGTAGTTTAACGGCTTTCCCAGTGGTGATAGAAGTAAAATAACGATAGGATAGTCAGCCCATGACTCAGTACTAGTACATTAGTGTTGTGGATCACTTCACTGAATTTCATTTTGGACGACAATTACGCATAAGCTTAGAAACATTGTAGAGGTAACTCTTATCTTTATTTTATACCTTCACACGTTTACAATGTCGCGTTTAATAATATTTCTGAAATTATAAAATACCCAACACCAAATGAAGATCATCAATGATCAGTTTTGATTATGATAATTATACCGAAAACAAGACTTAATTATCCCGTTGCTTTTCTTGGGCTGACAGAAAAATCAGCTAAATTTTCAACTACTTCAATTAAAACCTTACTCAAAAATTAAATTCAGTTCGAAAACTGTTCCCAGCGATTACCTTATACAACAGTAAAGTCACTACATGATTACAGGTTCAAAATTTTTAAAATTGGTACACCCAACTGTAATTGAAGTCTGATTTCTTTCAAGTAAAACTCGTTAAACTCTGATACATTGAAGAATTGTTTAACATTATTTAATTAAGTTCTTTTCAGTAGGGAGAATCTGCACCCAATCAATTTTTTTAATTTTCCGGCTCTACTAGTTAGCTAGTCGTAAAATTATTTAAAGATCATTTTCCGAGAACAGTTTTTTTACGCAACAGAATTGTGCTGATGCCATGAAAGACAACAATCAAATTAACGAAATCGAATATTGCATTGCGATCATAAAAGATATAATAGTGTTGGTAATGGTTATAAGATAAAGTTCTCTCACCTATAAATTAATGTCTAATCTTATCGTCGACATTCAAGTGGTTCATGATCCCTTTAAATGCTGACTTTGTCCTTAAGAATCTACTCCATAATACCTTAAAATCCCTTATCTCCTTAACTACTAAAGGCAATTACTTCTTTTCAAGAGAGGATCACTTAAAGTCCTTTACGATTTGATCCATATATCTTAAAACAAATGGTTCCTAGATGGAAGTCAATCAACGACTTCAAACCATAAAAAAAATACTATGATTCCCCTCCATTGCATCATGGTATTGTTTTAAAGTTTTTAGGAGTGTTCACACTAAATTACCAATATTCGCCAGTGAGAGAAAGCTTTTTATTGACCGTGAACCGATCATCAGTAATATTTCTGTGACTACCAGACCATATAAACGGGATTTCTGGCGTCAGCCAGACTCCTGCGGGAAGTCGCGGAGTCTGAATTCAACTTAAAAATAACACCTAGAGTGTAAATTACATGGATATATGACTATTTTTACGCTTGAATTTGAGTAACAGTAACATTTAGGCAAACCCATTGTAGTGTTCCTTAATGTAATCTATGTCATTGCAACTCAACGGTCAAAGTGAAGTTATCTGTTAGGAACATGTAATCTGCAATGTCGATGGAATCGCTTTTCACTTAGTGTGAAGAGATAATCGATTGTTGGAGATCGACTGCAATAATTAACATTGTCAGATTACACAAATTACGTTAGTCAAATGCAAATGGCGTTTTAGCCGAAGGAATGCCCTTGAAAAAGGCCCTAGTTGTTTGGGTGAAGAACAGCTGTTTAACTCTCAGCTGGAAAGCTACTCTTGCATTTTAGCCTTACTTTTGTGCGAAGCTGTAGATAGATGGTGGAAACATTACTTGCCGTAATAAATTAACTCCATCGAGCGCGTGAGAAAGTCAGGCGCAGTGTAATAGCTATTGCTTCAAGTTCATTGTAAGACCAAACACAAGTCTGAACAAAGTTTGAAATACTTATCTAACACAGCATTTGTCGCTCCGTGCAATTCTAGAGTTTCTTCGTCGTCCCGTAATACCTGTTACGTGTTACCCTATCGCCTTACTGAGAACAGTACTTTGAATATATCTGTCCCCTCTTGTTTTCAAGTGCATCCCTATCTTCAGTTACAGATTCCTTGATTATCAGCATTTTTCTTAAACCAGGTAAGGAGCTAACTCAGGACTGGTCACACTACTGCATGATAAAAGTCCTTTTTATAATCCCTAGGGGGAGGGGAGGCTACTAATCAAGGATAGATAACGCGAGATTGACAGAATTTCACAACCACCGCCCCCCCTCCCTCCAATAAAACAAAAATCAATTAAAAGTTAAGACAAAAAACTAAAATAACACAGCTAATGTCTTATCCAACTCCTTTTTTAAAATATTTTTATGTGCACTAAAGGTCAGTACTACACAGGACAGGAATAGTTACTGCCATGAAATTATAAATGAATAAAACGTTCTTGTAATGACATATCATTCTGCCATTTCAGTTCTAGGAAAATGATTTTTGTGTCTCAGCTTACGTTCTTTCATTATAGAAACATATAATTCATATTTGTGATATTTAAAGACTGTAAACTGGGGTATAAGCCCCAACCCCGGTTTGTATTTTTTAAGTTGTTTCGTAGAAAGTTTCTACTTCATCCGGTTGGAAGTGATAGTTACTTCCTCCCGCCAAGAATGTTTGTGCAAAGGTGCTCTGATAGCTGTACCCACTTGGTGCGGCGTAGGTGTAACCAAGGTTTGTGTGTGAATTTGTATTTGATGAAGCGTGGTCATATATACTAAGGTCCCATCCAGCCCCGAAAATAGGTCCATAAGAGGAGCAACTGTATGTGGAATAAGCCCTGTGAGAACTATATTGTCCTGTTTGAGTCAGTTTCACCGGCGCCCATCCTGGCTTGTTTACCAACGAAAACAAGAAAGCTTTCGAAGCATATCGATAACCACAACTGGAAACTAACAAGAAAATAAACAAATTAGAAAACAAACAAACTGACACATTCTTCTGATGATTAACGCATGGGATAAAGGTAAAGTCGCACTTCAGGTGTAACTGGCCCACACAGCGGGTCGGAGATTAACCTGACCACCTTAGTATGAAACAACTAGGAGTACTACTTCAACCCACCTACATCCCCTCCCCCCTGAGTTGTAGTGCGTCCATCACAGGACTAACCTTGACAGTCTTTTGTCAGTACTTAGCAATACAGTAAGGAAGATAATGAGACAATGCGGAGTTAAAGCTACTCTCTGACAAAACTACGCGACAATATAGAGATCAGCTTAACCTCCAACCACTGACCCTTCGATCAACCGATTAAAAAATCCAACCTGCTTGCCATTTCCAGTTGTCACAAAATATCACCCAGTATAACAGTTAACGAAAAAGCTTGCAAACGCAAACGCACGTCATTGCTCACAACTGGTGATTTATTTCGGGATTGATTGAAGGGTAACAACAAGGTGGTCACTAATCGTTGGAGCACTGACATATTGTTTCGACTTTGCATTTATTTCCCTAGAACAAAAATACAAAACCCGTAGCGCGTTTGCAAAAGTGAACCCTTTGAGAATTGTAAACGTTGGTGGAGGGGGAGGGGAGAATTAGAACAATGCAACCATCTGAAGACCTTTGTTCAAGATTGTAAATACTCCTTTGGTTTAATGAACTTTACAGTTTAATGAAAAAATCGTGAAGTTTAGTTATCACTAGAGAAGCAAAAAAGAGTTAAGTTCTTGCCATAAACGGCAAAAAATTGTCTTTTAGAAATTTAACACATATTCATCGGATTTACGAGAAAAAGTAGTAGCGATGGTTGTTCTAATATGAGAACCAAACAATGAAATACAGAAGTTTCTCTTTTTTTAATTCACTTGATCAGCGCGGTTAAGTAAATGTCCAGTGAGTTTCACTCTAAAATCCTCACACACATAAAGGTTCAATTATTAAAAGACAGTTTAGACGGTGTTTACCAAAACCACGTTCTAAACCATTTTCAATTTTGCCAACAGTCGTATCTAAACATTGTCTGCTGCTGACACTAACAAGAAGGCTTGCCAGCCAGACAAGAAAACTATTTATCTACTTAAATTACCACTTATAAACAGATTTGGAGGAACACTGATTGTCTTAAGCCGCGGCCTAAGTTAGACTCTGTTTTAATTACTGGCCCTAAATATTTAAAGCAAGATTGCGCCATAAAAAATCAATGGAAACTACTAAGTGGTCTTGAGAAGGATCCACTTGTAAGCTACATAAATGAAAAGCGTCAAAATAACAAGAGGGTGAAGGGATATTGAGAGCAATTGAAAGTTTTATTTAGCTGAACAACGACAGTAAACGATCTGGCTTATAGAAGATATGGAGAACTGACTTTGTGAAGTGAAACCAGTATGCGATGAAATCAGGCAGCGCATCTGATATAAACTTAAACATATATTCGTGTGTTTCATGTGCTTATTATTTCTTTTGGCTGGTTTTCGAATTAAGGACCGCTCAATTAAGCTTCAAACAGAAAGCCTTAGTATTCGAACTAAGGGACCGACTATTTAAACGAAGTTAAAAACGTGCTTGACAAAGCCGTAGTCTAAATACCACCGCTTCTCCCAAGATTCCGGTTATTTAAACGAGGTTTAGTCGTGGATTTAGATAAAGCTTACCCGTGGTTTTTGGAGTAGTAGTCAAAGCCTGATTTTATGTTTACTTTACGACGCAACCCGATAATTAGCTTTGAGATATTCTAATCCAAAAATAGGGTTAACTGGCAGTTAAGGCTTAAGCCGGCGACACACTTGGCCATTTTATACGCCGATCGCCGCAATCGGCGAAAATCGCCAGGTGTGCCAGGTGCAGTGATTGCGATTTTCGCCGATCGGCGTATAAAATCTCCGATATCTGGCATGTCAGATATTCGCCGGTTTTCGCCAAGTGTGCCCTACCCTATCCCGCGATTTTCTAAGATCATTGCTGCGAATCGCCAGTAAAGCCAACCCATCAGGTTGGGCGATTTTATCACATGACTTTTCAAAACTGCCAAATCACTGCAATCGGCGAAAAAATCGCCAGGTGTGTCCGCACTAATCGGTGGCGTAAATCGCTTGCGATTTTCGCGGGCGATCAAATTCGCCGCGATCAGCGTATAAAATCGTCAGGTTTGTCGCTGGCTTAAAATTGATGTTTTTAAGAGCGCCTGTCCGTAAAAATCAAACATATCGTGGCAAGGGTGAAATATTCGATTTCTTTCATATTTTAATGTCAGATAGGCTAGGATATAACTTAAATCACTGTATAGTTTTTTCGGTAAAATATCCTTTTATTTCAAAGAAATATGCAAATAACGAAAATCCGTTAAACTTGTCATTAGAGGCCCCTAATTATTACACGGGTTTGAGAGCCTCGCTTGCAAAAACCAATCATTTTACCGCTTTTAAAACACTCAAATCTTTATTTACAATGTTTAAATATCTGTTGGAATGATTTTGGGAAATATTGCGCCGATCTGTTTATGCGAAATAATTTAATTTCGAAGGCAAACAATTCACTGCAGAAAAAGTACTTCGTGAATAAAATTA
Source organism: Pavona decussata (assembly GCF_977016875.1). Taxonomy (NCBI): domain Eukaryota; kingdom Metazoa; phylum Cnidaria; class Anthozoa; order Scleractinia; family Agariciidae; genus Pavona; species Pavona decussata. The sequence continues at coordinate 1,476,084 of NW_028145717.1, forward strand.
ATTTTCATCATGTGCGAAACCTTCAAATCGATTAAGCTTCTGGTGGTTGGATGTTAGAAGGATGGTCTATAGATTCCTGCAAAAATTTCTTTGGGCAATTGATTAAGAGCAATGCGAGAGCTCTTCAAAGTCCGTAAAAAATGCAAATATTTGACCCTCAGCGGTAAACTTTGAAGTTGCGGGTCAGACATATATTTTAGGCCGTGTACATGTCTTGACCCGTATTAGGTTAGCACGTAGCACATTTCGAAATGTTCTAACCTGGTAATATGCTGTAAAAGACAGGTCCAAAGGCCATTTTAGCGCGATTCTCTGGTCGCTCGTCGCACAAGTTTGAGCCGGCTGTTTGTACTGAAACGTCCGATGTACACAACGCAAACTGGTCGAACACGAAATACAAATCTTTGATCAACTTTCGGCGCATTTTATCAAGACTGCGTCTTTTTCGACGGCTAAGTCATTGGTGAAGTATTGCTTGGCTTACAGTAGCTTACAGTGCAAGAAAATCTTTTATCTGATCGCTGCTAGAATGACTATGTCGGCGCTTTCAGTCTATCTTGCATTGCATGCAGGCAGCCGTTTGCTCGTGACGCAATACAATGTCATGGACATTTTAGGGGGGTGGAGGAAGGTCAAAATGGGAAAATGCTTGATTACTGAACAGGTTTACTCAAGGCAGCAACCACAACAATTAAGATAGTGATACCTTTAGTTACGTTCTTTTTCACTTGCTAAAATCCAGATAATTTATTCATTCGCGAATTCGTTTGCGTGCGCGGGCTGTCTTGTTAGGAGCGGCGGGGGGTGGGGGTGAGATTACATTTTACAAAAATATGAAGAGCACTACATCTTTTAGCTATTTCTTTCAATTTTTTTAATACAATAGATTCTAGTATCAAACCAAAAAACCGAAGAGAAAGGGTTTTTTTTCACGCAGATGACCCTAAATAGCGCATTGTGCTGAGCAATAGCTATGAAAGAACTCACACCTACGAAAACTATTGCCTTTCGTTTGTTTTCCTGAGCTGAGTTAGTGGAATCCTATCACCAATTTTTTTTCCATTCTTCCGTAAGTCTGGGTGTCTTGTGGCTTCGGGTGGTCATTCACTTGCGTGTTTCTTCTTTCGGGGTGTTGTTTTTCAAATACTATCAAATAATGTCTAAATTAAACAATACTTAATTTGAAGTTCTTCCTAAATTTAAAAATAAAATCGCTTAAAAAGTTCAGTCAAATTTATGGCTATAGCTATGGACATTAGGCGTGAGAAAAAAATCGCCAAAAAGTTACTAAGTAAACAAACCTTTGTCGTGCTAGTTACTTGGCGCCGCCCGTTTGTTTATTTAGAGGGGGGCACAAGTGAATTTTTTGAAGTCAAGTTTATTACACTGAAAATGGAGGGTTGTTTAAAGCCTTTGTTGGTGGTACAACACTAAGACTATGCGGCACAAACCACCAAACGTGTGTGGATGCTACCTGAAGGAAATTATGGTGTTACGACGTAATGCGCGTGGGCCACAACATTATCCGTCCCAAGAGCACCCCTCCTGTCAGAAGCCCCACCCTACGCTAGCACCACTGCCACCACATAAGCACCGGCTATTATTTATCAACTGAAGGATCGGAACATTTTTTTTGTGAGAGATAGGGGGAGAGGGGGTGGGGTGCTTACTTGTTTTCAATATTAGATAAATGGAGGAGAGGAAGGCATATCAAATTTGAGGACGAAACTTTGGTTAAGTCAACAGACCGCCATAACCTGTTACTAGCCCTATCCACCCGTCAAGGGCAGCACACTTACCTACAGGGATCAGAGTTATGTCTAGTCGATCAACCTACCACTTACAAGCTGTTATAGCCTTGCGCAAGCTGTTTAGCTGAGGTAGTTTTTTTCAAGTTTGGGTGAACGGTCTAGCATAAGTAATAAGAATAAGGAAAATAAAGGCCCAAAAACTGTTACATCTAAGAATAGTGCTGGCCTGCAACCAGGGCATATTGTGGCTTACTTAGATAAAGCAAGCAAGGGCAGACGAAATTCCTTAAATATTAAAATCGGGTTTTTTTTTTAGTTTTCAAAGCTAGAGTATGTAGTAGTACCAGGACTAGTACCGAATGCAGCCCTCGCCCACTCCCTTAAAATGCCCATGACATGGATACTATGACGAACAGATGCCTGCAATGAGGGGTATTTTTTTGTTTTTGTTTGTTTCTATTGCATTTAAAGGTGGAAAGAACTAGCTAAGGGATGTGCAGTGATCTTCATCAGTAAATACTGATGCTCTTTGGTAAAATCTTATTCCCCCCGCCCCACAACCCCCCCCCCCCCCCCTTCTCCACAGCAACGCATCCAACAACCCAGCCCGTGCGCGGCGCGCAAACGAATTCGCCAGTGAATAAATTATCTGGATTTTAGCTAGAGAAAAAGGAACGTAACTGAAGGTTATCACTATCTTAATTGTTGTTGTTGTTGCTCACTTGAATATGTTCATGTTCAGTTATCAAGCATTTCGCATTTTCACCCTACTCCACCCCCCTGAAATGTCCATGACATTGTTTTGAGTGACGAGCAAACGGCTGCCTGCATGCAATGCAAGATAGACTGAAAGCGCCGACATTTTTTGTCATTCTAGCAGCGATCAGATAAAAGATTTTCTTGCACTGTAAGCTACTGTAAGCCAAGCAATACTTCACCAATGACTTAGCCGTCGAAGAAGACGCAGTCTTGATGAAGTGCCCCGAAAGTTGGTCAAAGATTTGTATTCCACCAGCTTGCGTGGTGTACGATTTTAAAAGTACAAACGGCCGGCTCAAACTTATGTGACGAGCGACCAGAGAATCGTGCTTAAATGACCTTTGGACCTGTCTTTTACAGCATATTATCAGGTTAGAACATTTCGAAATGTGCTATGTGCTTATTTTAACCTAATACGGGTCAAGACATGTACACGGACTAAAATGCATGTCTGACCCGCAACTTCAAAGTTTACCGCTGAGGGTCAAATATTTGCATTTTTACGGACTTTGAAAAGCTCCCGCATCGCTCCTAATCATTTGCCCAAAGAAATTTTTGCAGGAATCTATAGACCATCCTTCTAACATCCAACCACTAGAAGCTCAATCGATTTGAAGGATTCGCACATGGTAAAAATTAATTTTATTCACGAAGTACTTTTTCTGCAGTGAATTGTTTGCCTTCGAAATTAAATTATTTCGCATAAACAGAACGACGCAATATTTCCCAAAATCATTCCAACAGATATTTAAACATTGTAAAAAAAAGATTTGAGTGTTTTAAAAGCGGTAGAATGATTTGTTTTCGCACACGAGGCTGTCAAACTCGAGTAATAATTTAGCGCCTCAAATGACGATTTTAACGGATTTTCGTTGTTTTCATATTTCTTTGAAATAAAAGGATATTTCACCTAAAAAACTGTACAGTGATTTTAGTTATATCCTAGCCTATCTGACATTAAAATATGAAAGAAATCGAATTTTCAACCCTTGCCGCGAAATTTAGAATTTGTCTGATTTTTACAGACAGCGCTCTTAAGAGTTATCGTGTTAATTCGTAACATCGGTGATTTTACTCTTTATTAAAAATATAGATTATGACGGAGTCCATTTCTCAATTATATACTTCAAGTAAAGTTCGTGCTATTTATCGAGTAAACGTCAACTCCAATACAAGGTTGAGTACACCTCCTTTGGATTTATAATCACTCCAAACAAGAAAAGGACACCACCAGGAGTTAACTCCACTTCATAGTGTTATTCTAACCCCTGGAAAACTACTGTGTATTTAAAATACTAACTTGATATACGGTAAGGTAAATAAAGTCACTTACTCCATGAGACACTGGCGTATCCTCCAAATATATACTGGCCGACCTTTATTATCGTCACAGTAGGACCCTTGTTATCGCACCCGGAGTGAAAGGTAGACGCAGCCCAACCATCAACGGACGCGCGCCAACATCGTTTCCAGGGAGATGACTTGCTTTGCACAACGGGCTTTAGCCAGGTGTTCAATGCAGTCAGGTATTTGTTGCTCTTTCTTAGGATGGCTGAGCTTGCTAAACCAGCTAAAACAAAAAAAATATACATGGTGTAGAGCGACGATGCACTGATCACATAAGTTAAGATCTGTAATGGTTTTTGAAAGGAGTTCCCGGAAAATTTGTGTTAAAACCTTTATCTGAGCTTTTGGCGAAGTTTATATTGTCTGACAGTCTGACAGTCTGACAGTCTGACAGTCTGACAGTCTGACATTAAAGAAGATGTGAAAGGAAAGAAAGCCACATAATATTTTCAACCTAACTCGCTGACCAATCCAGAAATTCGGTATGAATTGTTTCGTTCTAGCTGGTTTGCTTGTGAGGTTCGGGAATTCTTGTCACACGTGCAGTCAGAGCGAGCCGTCTATGGAGAATTAGAATCAGAGACCCCTAAAGCTAACCAGATTCCGGGTTTGACTAATACTTGGTCGCTTTGAGATGCTAGTTATCATTATGTCATTAAGTAAAGAAAATTTGGTCGTGTAGATTTTAGTTGCATGTCCCAAACATTCCGAGCAACACATTTTCATGTTTTATGAGCGGACTTTTCAGTGGATTTGTTGTAATTGTAGTTGTAATTCAGAAAACCAACAGTCGCTGAATATTAGGAAACTTCAAGAAGAATGGGGAGCCAGTGATAAATCTGAGATACTAATGATCTATAGGAAAATTTTACTTTGAACTTTGCAAACATGACATGAATCTGAAAAGCAGATGCCGAACAACTTTTTATCTTGTCAGGTTTATGATACCTTGTGTCATATCAATAGCACGCGGGCGTGAACAGTGTCATACTTTATCGTTTATGTAAAAAGTGTCAAAAATTGTTCTTTTATTCCAGGAATTTTCTTATTCATTTCTAGGAGCCCTTTTTGTTTGAAATGGAGCTTTTAATAGCTGGGCATGTCGAAGATTACTTCTAACATGAGCTGCACAATTAATGACGTTGCAAATGTTAAAGTCATTTCCTTGGCAGTGCGAACATTTCGGGAAGAGTGGAGCTAGCTGTTAAAGTTTCAGAAAACAGATGTCACGTCAGAACTCTAGGAATTGAACTAAAACATTCGCACTTTCCGCAGCAAAACTCGAAATTGATCAGAAAAGGAAAATGAAAAATGATTGAAAAATGATTGGTTTTGAAATAGTAAGACATACTAAGCACCATGCCATTAATATTTGTTATTAAAACAACAGGCCATTTCCGAGTTGCTGCGAACCTCACTATGAAAGCAAGGCTAAGTGTAAAAATAAGTTTTGTTTGCATATGAATGAAAGGTAATTTTAGTAACAAAAACTTTCAAAGCAACTCGCAAATGGTCTTTTGCAACTCTTACCTGCGTAATTATAGCATCCAAAGCCGTCTCCAAGGTAACCTTGGTTACACTTGCAGGAGTATGAACCCCGGAACAGGTTGCGAACTCATGACAGTAGTTCCGCTGCCTTGAGCATTCGTTTAAATCTAATCAACAAAATGAAAAATACATTAATCTTTGTACGCAATAGCGGCTTTATCGTTGTCAGCGTTAGCATCCCAACCAGACGTTTGAATGTGCGATCGAGAGTCGAACTAAACAGCAAAACAGACTACTCATCCTGTGATGTGTACTCTAATGAATGTAGCTAAGGGTGTCCAAGATTTCTTCTAATGTGAGCAGCACAATTACTGATGTCGCACTTAAAGTCATTTCCTTAAGTCTACTAATCTCCCCTTCAAATCTACGAATTACATCTTGTGGCAAATAGTCACGGGTGTCTATTAATCATACTTCACCAGTTTAGTTTGTAATCAGCCTACCTTTCTTACAAGTATACTGATGGCAGTCACTGCATTTCACGTCATTCCATTTGTAGTTGTGCTCCACGCCAAGTGCGTGCACGCAGTCTTCTTGTCTAAAATTATTTGGTTGATTTTTAGCCCAAGCTGTGAAGTTTCCAGCTCCACGATCCGCCCAAGTGAAAGTACCCTCTGTGGAGATGTCATTCAATCCCAGCCAAGATTTTTCACCATTATGCCGATGTTGCAAAAACACGTTTTCTTCATTATTGTTAATGTCAACAAGGACTGAGTTTTCTTGACGGCATTTGTTTAGCGCTGTGGTCCAGTTTGTGCATGTTTCACTTGTATAGTAACAAAATCCATTGAAATAGCTCCAGTCAGGATCACAGATGTCTGCAATTAAACAATAAGAGATTCAGTTACAATTTAGAACTGTTATAACCAAAGAATAAAATTGATAATCAATAATTTCGTTATTAGCCAATATTAATCAATGTTGATTAATGAATTGATATTTTGAAATCAGTCATGATTCAGTAAGGACAATCAATCAATTTATTAATATCAAATCGTGGGATGAGGTTGCTCTCTATATCCGAGCCTGAGGCTCATGTGTAAAACGCATGAAAATAGGAAGCATGCAAAGTAACTTAACTTACAAAAGACAATCCAGGAAACAAATTTAAGTATTTAGTAAACATTAAAATGAAAATGAAAATGAAAATGAAATATATTAACAATATTAAAATAAGTAAATAAGTAAAAATATATTTGAAATGCTTTACCCAACCACGTTAACAGTATAAAAAACTAAAAACGTGTATGTATAATCCCAAGTTAATAAAACTAAATTATGATACCACCCCAAATTCAAACAGATGATGCTAACATATTTGCAGATGGGTGACGTGTTATTGTTGGAAATACATGTACGCTCTTAGCGAAATGTCCTCAATGGATTTAGAGACTGTTTAGACACTATTTACGCATTCATGAACTGAATAGGTTTCCAGACGTTTTCAGAAGCTATTTTGAGCCAACTGTTTTTTTTCTTAAGGTGGGAAATTACCGGTTAAATTAGTTTTTGGCAGGTTGTGATTCTAGAAAGTTCTTTCACGTTATACAAGCGAATGCGTATTGTTCACTCTCTCTCTGCCTTTGAATAAAAGTTACGTGTACCTAGTACTGGATTCGTTTCTGACTGTTGACGCGTTGGTGAACGAAACTTCTCAAAAGCTATCATTCCGAGTAAGATGATCAACTATAACCGTTGTTGTGCTTAATAAGGCTGATAACAGATCGATATCAAAGGGAATTAATGAATACAATTAAGGAGACTGTGGTTGACCATCCGATTGGCCCATGCAAAGATGAGACTTTATTGAAAACCAAAGTGCCATGCTGTGCCTCTCCTTTTTTGCCTCAGAATTTTTGCTGAGCGATCCCGATCTCACAGATTTCACTTCTCATCGGAAGTACTGCGTATGATCTTACAATATTATTTGTGGATGTTACGATGTTTTATTCTCCTCATTAAGTTGAAATTATCAGGCAAGGGCCAAGCATTTACTGACCTGTAAGCACCGCATAACTCACGGACAGCGGATCATATCTGGTCTGGTACAATTCCTTAACACAGACTCTGAAGCCAGAGGAATTCATGTTCTGCAGAGGAAAACTTTAATTAATGCTCACTTGCTACTCTAGTTAGAGGTTAAGAGTGTTTCCCAAATATCTGAATACTTCATATATTTCATTGCTAACGGATGAACGTGCCTGAAACATGAAATTCAAAACCTATAATGCCGTAGTATTTATTAGAAAGGAATATTCATGCAACCTAACGTTGTTGAATTGTTTCACCATTTTCAAACTCACAGGTTTTGTCGCTGACATTGTGTTGCTATAGGAACAAGAGATCGAAAGTTAAAAGGCAATATTTTCAATAAAGAAAAGGGAAAAAACCCTCAACAACCCTCAACAACCCTCATTAGAAAGGTTATTTTCCATTGGTATAGTTGGAGTTTCTATAAAACAAAGCTTTACCTCGATCCACGTTGTGATGCCGTTGTGTACTGGAGCCGAGTTTCCACTTGCCGTCGTGCTGTGATTAGCGGATATTAAAATCGTTGGTGTTGAGTTATGAGCTCTTAAAAATGAAACAAACTGCAAAACAAAAGAAACATTAATACTACTATTTAATTATTTATTTATTTATTTATTTATTTATTTATTTATTTATAATTAATTTATTTGTTTATTCATTTATACATTCCAATACTTTATTTACCCACGCTACATCTAGCAGTGATAAAAACTCGTTAAAACATGCGCGTGAAGCGAAAAGCATCAAAAAGAAAAGAAATAATTTAAAAATTACTTAAATTACTTAGATTACTTAAATCTTAAATCTATCTAAAAACCTGCTTCTTCAAAAGACATTTAAAAGTAGAAATATCCTTGGCATTTCTAACATACGTAGGTAACGAATTCCAAAGTTTTGCAGCTAAAAATGAGAATGACTTATGGCGCCATTCTGGATTAAAATTGGGTAGCGTTAAAATTGTCCCAGACCCTCTTAAATTATAATTACAGATTTTAAGCTCAAAAAAGTCTTCTGTGTACCTTGGGGCTTCTTTATTAATGCATTTATATACCAAAACTAGGGCCCGAATTTTTCTTCTTTCTTCTAGCATTCTCATGATACCAGCCATATTTAATAAGTGGTTGTATGGTGTATGCTTTCCATACCCATATCCATTTGCAGTTTTATCTCTGAGTGTAAAATTAATTGTCTTTCTATCTTATTTTCATTGTCACCAAATGTCTTACGGGAAAAAATATCATGTCTTATAAAGATATATAGTGTTTCCCTTTTGTTTTTCTTTTGAAAATTATCTTTAAGTGGTTCTTTTCGTTAACTGCTTAATGACCTTCACTTTTAATACAGAGTTTATGGCTACGTAAGCAAAGCAAATATTATTAAACAAGGCTCCGTGACACAGCTTTTTTAATATACCATGGCACGCTAATCTTCCACTGCATACCATGTGCCGGCGGCTAGCGTGAACATCATGTGACAAGAGTACACCATTCCCAGATATGAAACTGGACTCTATGTAGGAACTTATGGTAAATGTGTGTACTTTGCCATAGGAAATACGAATCCAAGTTCTTTTACAGATATCATACAGGAATCCATTCATAAATGTCGTACCACGACACTCGATTTTGCAGAGTGTTTTACACAGTCCTCCATATACTTCCATGGCTTGATATTTGATCGTCAGCCTGCATATTCCGCAAAAGATTCTGCAGAAGATTTTTGGGAAATTGGCCGCGGAAACTCGTTTTACCTTTAAACGCCGTTGCTTTCTAGATCTAGTCAAGTTTCCTTACCTCACAGTAAGCGTTGTTGTTTTCGTCTGTTGGTGGGTTTGTGTTTGGAAAACTGATCGTTCCGTGCTCGTTAAACAGCGGTTTGTGGAGTTTGGCGAACGCGAACCAGTTCTGTCAAGAGAAATAACAGTCTTAAATGGAACCACTGAATACCAACGAATAAATGTGAGAAGCCACTGCCAAATCTGCGAGACGTGTTATTACAAGTGAATGTATTATTTAGTCAGTGACACAGGCCTACTCGGTAGCCAAGTTAATTTAGAGAAGGTCTTGCCAGGAAAAGCGTTTTATCACCTAAGTATGCTTTTTTCCTTCGGCTAGACAACGCGGTACAAAAAGCCACTTTTTGAAAACCAAACAGTGCAGCCCTTCGGCCTTAATCTCGAACTCATGATCACTCCTTTCACAAAGTACTCAGAAACGCATAAGCAAACAGCTGAATATCATAACCTTTTTTAAAAGGAAAGAACCTAAATGTTCTAGGTAATAATGATATATTTGTCAAAGCTTCTTGTTTTATTAAAAATTTTGATAGTGCGCTGTAGCACTCGTGCAACTTTCACCTTGCATAAAAAATTGCTCAAGACAACAATAACTTCAACCAATCAGGGGATTGAACATTAATGGTAGTAGCTTTGCACAAAACACCTATAGCTAAGAGCTTATTACCACGTTAATGTCCTCATGTTTTCCATCAAAATTCTGCATTTCTCTAAGGCATGCCTTAAAAGAACTCTTTGTAGTATCTTCGAGCCAAATGAGAGCGGCATCATACTCATTCCCTGTCCTTAAATGTTCTGACGTTATAAGAACCACAGGCGCTTCAGCAAACTTGTCCTAGAAAATTACAAGAAAAGAGGTAGTTGAAAATAGCGAAATCAGTTGGTTAACAAGTATATTTAAATGTTTTTACTGTTTCCTGAGATTCCTGGCAGAATGAACATCCAACGTATATATCTATATTATATATTTCGATTCCAAACTACTTGAATAGTTGTTTTACACAGAACAAAACTATGTCATGATTGACACTTAGATAATTGCTGATTGTATATCAGAGTTACCTAGAGTGAAGTTTTGGATTTTCATTAAATGTTCTTTTCTTACGTCCTACCTTGGGAAAAGTTACATCTGCACAGTTTGTGCCAGACCACCACTTTTGCAGCTGAATCTTTCCAGTCAAGCCCTCTGGTGGGGCTCCTTGGTACGCTATCCAGTCGACAGTTGCAAATGGGTTGAAATTCTCCTTTTTTCTCCCAGTTTGCATAACGCAAACAGTGAAATTTTTGGGACTGATATTTTCACTCCATGAAGTCACTGCGTCGTGGACTGTTAAGGAATCGTTAAGTTTCATATGATTAACGGTGACTTGAACGTGAACCTGTTTGTCCGGATAGAAACGGTATGGCGGAAAAGTGACTGTTTTGCAGCTGGAATCGGACCATTCTGGAACATGGAGGAGTTCTACTCGGCCTCGAACAATAGGAAAACCTGGTAAACAATTAAACGTTTATAACATTAGTTGGTCAAACTGGTAACTTACTCTTTGGTTGGTATCTGATCTGCAGCACCTTTTGTAATGTGATCTAGTTGCTACAGTGACAGTTGTGTTGATTAAAATCGCATTTTTCTTTTAACTTATAGTTCGGTATTAACCTCTCACCAGTTTGGTAGGTCCCACGTACCCGATTAACTTGTGGTCTGGCACACGAGACCCTGTTTTTTGGTTATTACGCTTCTGCTTTTGTTGTTAGCTGTCCTTTGAATATTCTGCAGATAGCCGAGTGAGTTCTTTGCAGAGTACAAGTTTCTCGTGTCACCAAAGAAGACTGTACAACTGTATAATATGGTCGTCTGTTGAGCTTTTATGCAAAGTAGTATTATAGAGTATCTCTCTTACCTTCACAACTTCCTGGATGGTACACCAGGTTATTTTCCAGTCCTCTACAGTAACTTAACTCATGCCAGCATTTGTTGTCGTATGTTGTTCCATTCGCAGTGCACACTGGATCCTGATAGGAGGGACATTGTTCAAAACACTCACAGCGAGCGTCATGCGCACTGTACGTCTTGCACACTCCAAACCGTGGACAATGCACATTAAGGCACGGATTGAGATCTGCAACAAAAAAAACGACAATTAAAAATAACTAAATATTTTCTTCAATGTCATACTTGCGTGTAAAATGAGAGATTTCTTGAATGTCTTGCTTCTTGGCATTGTAAGTAAAGATTAATAACTTTGGTAAAAATGTAAAAAATGACTAGAAATAAATTAATTTATTAAAAAGTAACTTAAAACACAAAAAATATCTAAATATAATAAATGAAAAACCAACCCCCAATGACAGCATAGCCGACTGTCAAGGGGTCGTGACCGCTTCCTGACCCCTGTAAGTCTTTAACGCACATCTTCATACCCTTAAGGCCAACTTCCTGCAAAAAATGATAACAATATGATAACACTTACTCCCTTTTTCATGTTTAGGTAAAAAGACAGAGCTTTATAATTTATAACTTTAAAAATATTTTGAATTTTTTCCAAGGTCGTTCCAGGCTCAAATCCCACAGATGGAATGTTTAATGTGTCTAGCTAGTTCAGCAGTTCATGCCCATTTGGAACAAAGTACGTTCTGATACTTATCGTTGCTCCACTTCCAAAGGAGGCTTGTTTAACTTGTCTAGTTCATCCGTTCAACCCCATTTGAAACAAATTGGGTTCTGATTTTCTCCCGGGGTCCTTTCCGAACAGAGGATTGTTTCACTTGTCTAGTACAGCAGTTCAACCCCATTTGAAACAAACTGTGTACTGATTCTTTTCTCAGAGTCCCCTCCCAAAGAAGAATTGTTTAAATTATCTAGATAATCCTTTCAACCCCACTTGCAGCAAAGTGCGTTCTAATTCTCAACCCAGGGTCCCTTTCCACAAACGGATTGTTCCACTTGTCCAGTCAGCAGTTCAAACCCATTTTGAAAAAAGTATGTTCTGATTATTTTGTCTAGTTCACCATTTGGAACAAAGTTCGTTCGGATTCTTTCCTCAAGATCCTCTCCCACAGGAGGATTGTTTCACTGGTCTTGTTCAGCAGTTCAACCCCATTTTGAACAAACTGTGTTCTGATTCTAGTGTGACGTTCCTCTTCAAAAAGAGGATTTTTTAAGTTGTCTAGTTCTGCATTTCAACCCAAGTTGGAATAATTACGTTCTGATTCTTACTCCAGGGACCCTTCCCACTGGAGGATTCTTTTACTTGTTTAGTTCATCCGTTCAATAACATTTGTAACAAAGTGGGTTCTGATTCTTTTCTTCAGGGTCCCTTCCCACATCAGGATTGTTTGACTTGTCTAGTTCATCCATTCAATCCCATTTGGAACAAAGTGCGTTCTGATACCCTTCTTCCCGCAGGAGGGTTATTTCACTTCTCTAGTTCAGTCGTTCAACCCCATTTGAAACGAACTGCGTTCTGTTTCTTTTGTCATGGTCCCTTCCCACAAGAGGATTCTTTTACTTGTCTATTTCAGTAGTTCATCCCTATTTGGAACAAAGTGCTTTCTGTTTCTTTTCGCATGGTCCATTCCCACAGGAGGATTGTTTCACTTGTGTAGTTCAGTCGTTCAGCCCCATATGAAACGAAGTGCGTTCTGTTACTTTTGTCATGGTCCCTTCCAACAAGAGGATTCTTTTAAATGTCTACTTCAGTAGTCCAACCCTATTTGGAACAAATTGCGTCCTGGTTCTTTTCTCAGTGTGCCTTCCCATAGGGGGATTATTTTACTTGTCTAGTTTAGCCTTTCAACCCCATTTGGAACAAAATGCGTTCTGATTCTTCTCTCAGGGTCCCTTCCCATAGGAGGATAGCTTCAATTGTCTAGTTCAGCAGTTGCACCCCATTTAGAACAAAGTGCGTTCTGTTTCTTATTCCAGGATCCCTTCCGACAGGAAGATTGTTTCACTTGTCTAGTTCAGCACTTAAACACAATTTGGAACAAAGATCGTTCTGATTCTTTTCTCAGGGTCCCTTCCCACGGGAGGATTGTTTTACTTCTCTATTTCAGTAGTTTCACACCATTTGGAAAAAGTGCATTCTGATTCTTATCCCTGGGTCCTTTCCCACAGGAAGATTGTTTCACTTGTTAAGTTCAGAGAGCGTTCAGATTCTTTTCTGAGGGTCCCTTCCCACAGGAGGATATATTCACTTCCCTACTTCAGCAGTTCCACACCATTTGAAACAAGGTGCATTCTGATTCTTTTCTCAGGGTTGCTTCCCACAGGAGGAATCTTTCACTTGTCTTGTTCAGTCGCTCAAACCCATTTTGAAAAAAGTGCGTTCTTATTCTTTTCCCAGGGTCCCTTCCCACTAGAGTATTGTTTCACTTGTCTAGTTCAGCAGTTTAAACCCATTTTCAACAAAATGCATTCAGATTATTTTCTTTGGGTCTCTTCTCACAGGATGATTGTTTAACTTGTCTCATTCAGAAAGAGTTAAACCCAGTTTGAAAAAAGTGCTTTCTGTTTCTTTTCTCAGGATGCCTTCCCACAGGAGGATTGTGTCACTTGTCTAGTGTAGCCGTTCAAAGCAATTGGGAACAAATTGTGTTCTTTTTCTTGTCCCAGGGTCCCTTCTCACAGGGAAAAATCCGGTCCTATAGAGCGAAAATGAGACAGCTGGTAATATCATACCTCCACCCAGGCCGTAATGATGTTGTTTTCTGGAGGAACAAAGCTTTTCGCTTGACGGTCATATTGGTGATAAACGGACACAAGGACAACTGGTGACGCATAGAACGTGGTGTTAAAAGGCACTTCCTGAAAACGATAGATCAATGAATAAACAAACAACTAATTAGATCTATAAATCAATACGGAAGTTTTAATTAATCTTATCTAACGGTGAAGTAACTCAAACAGTCATTAGGAAAGAAAGTTTTTCAGGAACTTTTTTTAGTAACTATATGTTTTTTTTATATTTAGTTATTTATTTATTTATTTATTTATTTATTTATTTATTTATTTATTTATTTATTTATTTTTATCTAATTATTTATATTTGTTTCATTAAAGTTCATTTTACTATCTAATTTTTTTTTATAATTTACTTAATAGAGCTGTAAGTTTTTAGAGTGCTCTGCAAAGGAATATTTTAAGACAATGTTTTTTGTTTATTCTCAATTTTTGCCTGCTGGGTAATGTATTGATATTATTAAAAAAATAGAAATACTAATCACAACTGGTAATATCACTTTGAGTGACATATATTGATGATATTATAATAATAAGGCAAGTGCTAATTTGCTTCATAATAAAGCGAGGTGACTGACAGCTGTCACTTACCTGACAGAATCCATAGTTGTCGTTAGCTGAGGGTTTGCCTTTGTTGAGAAAAACCGCTTCGTCAGTGATCGTAAAATTGAGATTGGAACCATTGCCGAGGAAAGCGAACCAGTCCTATAACAAAGAAAAATTTCCATTATTATAACTAGTCTTTCTAGTGTACGTTTTGATGTTACCACTAAGTACAGGACGGTAGTCAGAGAAGCGACCTACCACAATTGTGTCCTGGTGTTTTCCGTCAAAAGGCAAGAATTCTCGTATACAGACTTCAAATCCCCGACTTTCTAGATTTTCTAACCAAACATAGACGGCATCCTTGGGTTTCGTACTTCGAGAGTATTTAGCGGTGACAAACACAGTAGGTCTTCCACCAAAGCTCTGCAAAACAATTTTTCGCATCAGTCAAATGATGATTTAATTTATACGTGTACTCAAAGCCCATTATTTGAAAGAATATCAATTGTTTCGGAGAGGTAACGTTTCATTGAATGCAAAGCTGGACGGGAGGGAGGTAGAAATTTCGATGAGGGTGTGTCCTCCCTTGACGACCCACAGACCCACTCTGCAACAAACAGCCATCGGTGTGTGGGAGAATTCTGAACATAATGAAACAGAGACAGCTATAGACATCTTGGGTGTTTTGTGCTGCTCCGATTATTCGTTATGACAATTATCTTCTTGAGTGTAGGAACTGAGGCAGAATTGAATACCTCAGTTAACGAACAAACATGAGTTAGGGGAACATTCTTTTACTAATTTAATTGGTATTGTCTGGCCGAGTATTGTGAATTTGGCACTGAATCTGGAAGATCTCATCCGAGATAGCATTGTCGCGGGGGTGGAAGACAAAAAACTCTGTGGACATTTGCAACTGGATTCCTTCCTCACTTCGGAAAAGGCAATTGCAAAGTCCAGGCAGTCTGAAATAGTGAAAAAGCAACAAACTTTCCCACAGCTGAAGGAACATTTCCAGGATAATTTGGCCCTCCACATGCAGAGACTTTGTCTAGCTACAGAATCTAAATACATGAAGAGCTCTAAAGTGGGTCACAGGGCAAAGGCTTGCAGATCTCAATCAACAAGACAGTGGGTGAGATGAACTTCTCTGACATACAGCATGATAACGAGTTCTTCCTGGGTGAACTTACTGAACTAGCTGCTGTTCAACGAGGTGCAGGAGATTCATAACAAGCAAAGGTCACATTGAATGGGTAACCAGCCGAATTTAAAGTGGATTCAAATGCAGATGTAACCGTAATTCCGCCAAGTCTGCACTACAATCTAAATCCAACGCCATTGCTAAGCAAGACAACCAGAACCTGAACTGAACTTTCACAGCAAAGTGACATGTGCAAGAAACGTTCGCTCGAGCACAAGTGAATTTTGATAGAAAATTTAGAGAGAACTTTGTTAGGAAGAGACCCAGCTTAACGTCTGAAGCTAACTCGACAGCTTCAGCAGTGATGACTACAAGGCTAATGTAGCAAACAAACAATCTAAGCTGTTCAGTTAACTCTGGGCGTCATGAAGAAAAGCTCCATTCTCACACTCAAAGAGGATGCAAAACCGTTCCAAGTGACTGATCCAAAGACAGAACCCGACAGCTCTATCAGACAAATTAAAAGAAGAGTTGGATAGAATGAAAGAAACGGGCGTCATATCCATAGTAGACCAACTCATTGATTGGTATCAGCCCATGGAGGTAACTCCCAAGAGTAGCGGAAAAGTTAGGGTCTGTGTAGACCTGAGCAAGATTAATGAGTAAATTTAGAGCTCGTGAGAACCACCCACTTTCAGCGGTAGACAAAACACGAGGACCATTGCCAGGTTCCAGAGTCTTCAAAAAACTCAGATTCAGAATTCTGGCAGAATAAGCTAGCCTGGGAATCACAAGACCATTGACAACGTTTCGCACTACATACGAACGTTTCTGCTTCAATGTCTTACCATTTGGCATCCGTTCTTGTTCAGAGAAATTCCAAAAAAAAGTGAGTCAGATCCAGGAAGGACCAGCAGGCGTGAAATATTACATAGATGATGTCTTGCTCCACGGGAAAAACCAGGACTAACAGAAGAGTGAATAGAAGAGAGAGAAGAGTGGCCTCAGAAGAGTAGAGAAATCGGACAAGAAGTCAGAACAGTAAAGAACCTGCTCACAAAAGAAAATAATCCCGCAAAAGGATTGCTTTGGCCATAGTTCTCGGAAAAAAAATAAAAATCAATAAAAAAATCAAAGGGGGAGTGATAGGTTGTAGTCAAATGTAAAATAAAACAAAATCAATCAAAACAAGATTAAAATTTGGCTATGAAAACTCCTACACCCCCCCCCCCCCCCCGCGCGCGCCCTTTATACTTTAAAAGACTTGTCACGTACTACTCCAATGAAGCATGCCAAGACTAGAGTGCATCTACTTTCCTTAAATAGCCGCCTTTGACCGAGTAAACTATCATCAGACACACACCGCAATACTTGGATAAATGAAACACAATTGCAGGAAATAAAGCTTTGGTCACCAAAAGTTGTGTTACAACAATTAAAAAATTGAAAACCCCCACAAAAAATGCTGTATTTTGATTTAATAACCGTATGACTTTCAGGTCACGCAATTAAAATTGAGAACTTGAGTTAATCCTAAAAACACTGAGAAGCTTTGAGAAACAACAATATCATGACAGATGTCTCAATGAACGCAAAGCAGATCATTAAAGCATAAAATTCGAGTTAGAGGTCAATCCTTGATAATCGTTTTAAAAAAAACACTTTTTTTAATTCTAAAACGCAAATAGGGTTTATTTCTGGAGAAAATCTCTAATGGCTATTTCAATTCTTGATAAAAAGAATAACATTTAGCTTGGGTTAAGTGCGACAATTAAATTCGTTCTATAGGTCCGTAATCTTTTCTCAATAGAGATTAACTGTTTTCGTTATTAATAATTAAATTTAGGTGATGTTGAAACTAGTCAAGGTAAAGCATTATATAAATAAAATAACCTTGAGTACTAGTGGTGATTGACGCTACGCTGTTGAAGTTCATTCTGACCCTTGCGTATGAACGGCACACACTGGTTCTAGCTTTTGAGTCTATGGATCAGATGAAGTTCTCCATAGTTTTTTATGAATGGCCTAATGGTGGTTCTACCTTTTGAGTTTGCGCTAGATGGAAATGCTTAGTACGTCTCTTTATCAGTGTTTCCCTGCGGTTCTGATTACTAAGCTGCATAACAATCTCACTTTCAATATCTGAATGAAATATTTATTTTTTGGAACTCATTGAAATTATTGTGTTGTATTTTTCTCGGTGCTGCTTTTCTCAATCATTGAGATCAAGTCCCAGTTTTTGAGAGTCTGCAGAAGGATTTCACCATTCAAGCGATATCTATTGCCATCAAAAATTGGTTTTGTAAGATTCGATAACTGTTTTTTCTTGGTTGTTCGCAGATATAAAAGGTAAAACGGCAAGGAAATTCAAATTGGCAAGACTTGACACGAAACGGAACACCCTTTTTACTTGATCTAACTGGGCAGGGCAGGCGGACCTGTTGGTTTTAAGCGTCAAACGGGCAACGTGAAAATTGAACAGTTAATATATCGTTAGCTCTAACGTCACTTCTATTCTCTAACCTGAGAAAAGGTGACTTTATCACACTTAGTTTCTGTTGTCCATATTCCACTGAAAGTTACACTGCCATGTGATATTCCTGGTTTGTCTTGAAAGGCCACCCAATTGATTGTTCCTGTGCCATTTGTGGAGCCCGTTGCACGCTGACATAGCAGAAATCCTGAAGTATTTATCTCGGTTGCCCAATAGGCTGACGGTGAATGAACAATAGAGGAATCCTCATGACTTAGTGACACAAAAACTCGAACCTAAAAGGTTAAAGATAGTAGAGTACGAAAACATTGAGCAGCATCTTATGGATAAATATATTATAAGTTTGTTTGGATTTCACAAATTCAGGAACAATGCCAATCATGTGGAGGTTAAACATTAATTCCTCCCTCTTTCCAAAATCTCCAGTCTCAATAACAACAACAATAATTCCTAAGACTTAAGAAATATAACTAAAATAAAACATGAATGATTGGAGAACAATAGCCTTTCCGTTTGACGTTCTCAAAGAGCTCAGTTAAATTAATTCGTATCCCTGGATTGAGAGAGGAACATTACAGGACCCAGTAGATATATTCGATATGTCATCATTACCCATAGTCACCTGTCATTCCTTACTGCATTTTTGTATATATTTACTTCTTTATTTATTTTATATCATTTTAACGGGGGGTGGGGGCTGCTTTGTTTTCCCCTTAGCCAATCACTATCCCTCCCACGATCTATTTCGAACAGTTTGTTTTTGCCGTTTTTTTCTGTCATTAACTTCCCCAAGGATGTGATAAACAGCACGTTCCCCCGGAATCACCATGAAACACATTATCATTCTTAGATTTATAAACTTACCGTCCCCGATCCACTGAACGCCTGAGGGAATACCACATTTGTGCAACGTGGCAATGTACAGTGATCAGGTACATCACAGCCGCTGTTGCAGTTCCATCCCTGTGGTATCTTAGTTGAATTTATTCCCCCACTCTGCATGGTGACACCTAAGGATTCAAAAGATAATCCGGTTTGTATATATTGTGTTTAAGGAGAGAATAGAGGGAAGGGGGTGGGGTGTTGTTAGTGGGAGTAAAGGTGCATTACACGGAAAAGAAATAAAAAATAATAATTTAATGAAATAAATTGTGCATCACTGAGAGCACCACGTACAGAAGTAAAATAAGTAAGCTCCCTATAAGGAAGAATTAACCAAAATCAGGACCAAAATCGATTTCTTCTCATGTTACAGAACAAGAACGTAATCAGGCACCATATTGTTATGCAATCTGACAAAGTACTGATGTAACAATGAACCCGAAATAGAACAAAACCCTTCTGCATGTAAGGGCTTGCTCAGCCCAGCAAGAAATACCATTCATTGTTTAAGATCCACAGGTCGTAAAATTCCTAGTTTTATAAGGCTGCACAAACAAGTCACAAACTTTGAGATTTAATTGTTAAAGCTTTTCCTTTCTCAATGTGACGATTTTGAGAATCTTTGGAAGCATTGTTTACATTTTCATAGTAGTTGATGAAAGGCACAATTTTCTAACCCACACTCTTCACGAAAATGAACCCAAAAGAGATTAAAGACTTGAGAAAAGACTTCCTTAGTTGACCATAAAATTCTGCAACCGCTTAGAAAAATTGCGTGATATATTCTCACCAAAATAATTTAATTTCCGCTGTTGATATTCATCGTTGAACCCATTTAGTGGAACGACTATTTAATTCCAAAGGGAGTGTGTAACAGTAAATATAACTGTAAATATTCGCTATTCATTCTGTAGTCAGGACAGGGAGAACATTGTCTTCCGAAAGAATGCTTTTGTGCTGAAATTATGCTTCAAGAAGGTTACCTGAAATGAAGGTTTTCTCGACCTCTGAACAACTCTGTTTTTAACGTGTCATCGTTGTCAACTTCAAAAGCTGACTTATGCTGGGATCAAGAGTTGTTGTGCTGCCAAGTACTGCAAAAACATGCCTGTCTACGCAACTTCGATTTTAGTTGTTTTACTTGAACTTAGAGGTTACACGAAACAAATAAAGCCGGGAATTCGGTATCAATGTTGTTTGATCATACAATGGCTGGAAATCTCCAAAGGCATGGCAGGCTGTTAAACCCGGAAATGTTCGGTACCCTTTTATAAATGAAACGAAAAGTTTTTGTCTCACAAGTACCACTAGAAGAACACGTAATGGTATTCAAAGAACTAAATTTCATTGCGTTTCACGTTTTTGTTTCGTTTTCGCAGCAATGTAAGAACATTTGGTATCTTCCTGCAGGGGGCGTTCCCTTAATTTCCATTAACTTAGTACAATTTGTAATATGTCCTCAAATTATCAACCAAAAACAGAAACTGAAGTCACAAAAGAATAATTGAAATCCGTGTTTAACTGTTCCCTAAAAGGAAGCTTACGAAATCTGAATTATGTTTTGAAAAGTTTTACAACACTTCCAACACCTCGATGTCTTTAATAAAAGCAGAATGCACACGAATAGATATTCCTTACCAATTCATTAAATGAGCTAAGTCATAGTACTCTAGCTTACCTTTCACGGTAAAAGCGAAATTCCCCAGGTATAAGAGAAACACCAATGATGATAGTTTCCAATTATCCATCTTGAAGCAATCTTGGGAAATCTAAAGAAGCAATCCTTGACTTGGACCTATACGCGAGCTGTTTTATAATACCTGTTTGACAACCCACGTGATTTCTCATACGTTAGCAAGGGTGTATCAATTCCTCATAAAACAATGATGGCATTTTTGCAAATAAACTAATTACGCAATAAAATCTTGGCATAGACACCTCACCTGTGACATTTTTAGGCAGCGCATGTTTGAACACATCAGCTTTTACTTGGGAGGATAAAAAATATGGCTTTATGCTCTTGGTTGAAAACACAATGTCATTATTTATAGTCTCGTCCAAGCTTTACTGTTTCGCTAATCAAAGTATTGCACCATTCTAAAGAAAATGTTGTTGTAAGAAAAAGCGCGAGATGGAAGCCGGAAAAGAGGTTTTCCCGCCTTAATTTGGAAGAGCGCAAGGCATTCTGGACGACATCTGCTAATAAAAATAGCGCTGAAACTGAAGTTGTTTCAGCGCAATTTAAATACCACTTAATCATAATTAACAATTAGACGGCGAGCTCGAGGTTTCTATCGGCTGATAGTTGGCGAGGGGCGAAGCCCCGAGCCAATTTTCAAAGACGATAGAAACCGAGAGCGAGCCGTCTAATTGTTTTAGCATACCTCAGTGATCGATCTATGAAGCAAAAAAATCTTTTTATTTCATAAATTTTGATATATTTGTGCAATGATGCATGCTAAATCGCGCGAGCTCTGACAAACTGCCGTCTATCGATCGATAAACGGCACTTGTGTAGCCAATCAGATTGCGCGTTACGCGATAGTCGGTCACTAAGGTATGCTAATTAACAATTAGATTATGAGCTCGAGATTTCTATCGCGTGATAGTTGATGAGGGCGAAGCCCGAATCAACTATCACGCATAGAAATTGAGAGCGAATAATCTAATTGTTTTAGTATAAATCTACTAGTCGTTCAAAACTAAACAAGTAAATTATCTATTTCCTCATCGCAGACACTTCGAAAACGCGAAGAAGCGAGCGCCATTTTGTTGAAAATCGCTACTCACTATCTATCACAGAATAGATAGCGAGTAGCGTAGCCAATCAGAGAACGGCATTCGTGATAGAACACTAGTAGATTTATACTAACAGCTAATAGATCTGTGATTTGATAACTGAGCAGCTTAATGTGATGAGAGTAGATTATCACAATGTGTCACGTGAGCTTCATTTGCCGGTCTGGACAATCACTCACTTCCGCCTGTCCCTTGTGAGTCTTAAACTTCACCCTTCCCCTCCCCTGTGTACTCAGTCCTTTCCTTTTCCTCGGTGGTTTAAGCCTCATTGTCCCTAATTCTGCTGTTGCAAAGTATTGTTTATCTGAGCTGGAAGTTTCCTTATCACACATGCGTATCAACGTCACTCTTGATATTTTGCTTCTTGTGTACGCTTTTCCTTTCTCAGTCGACTTCCCTTCCTTTCTCCGCTAAGTTCCTGTACCCTGTTCTCCGCTAAAAGTAAACATTCATGAACGTGCCCTTCGCCGTGACGTTTTTTATCATTAATTATGTAACCTTGATAATGGCGCAAGATGCACCGAAACGTCGGTTCCTATCACTCATATTTCTTGTTTCATGTATTTCTAAATCATTTCTTTTAAGTCTCCTGAAAGTTCTTTTTAATGTACAACAGAAAAAGTGAACTCGCTAAATGGCCAACACTTAGCATAATTCGAAAAAGTAATGTCTACGTGGACATATGTCCGTTTCACGGGAGTACGTCTGCTTTTGAATGACACGCCATTTCTATCCCACTTTAATGACATTTTTCGCCTTAAAAATTGTAAATCAGAGGCCCTGAAACACAAATAAAGTGACAGACATTTCCTTTTCTGAACTTTAGCTTCAGCAAAACATTTAAGTTACCGTGCATTGTTAGAAAATCTGTTCGACTTTGTTTGGGGTCAGTAGGAGAGAGGAAAAAAAAGCTAGCACGACAGCTGTGACTTTATTGTGAGTGACAGTGGATGACAGTACACTTCATTTGGTTATTTTGATAAGGAGGCATGTGCTAAACTTTCGTTCTAGAGAAGAAAGGTATTTTACTATATATATTGTTTGTTTAGTTTGTATCAACTAAGGGCAGGAGATTAATTGACACGAGTATTGTTGTTGTAGTGAAAGTTATTCTTGTCACCGGAAAGTAAAATCAACCATCGACAGATTATCTTGGGAAGGTTACTCAACAAGGCAACAAAAAGTGGGTCTCTGTTATTGACATCAGCACATTTATTACTTTGGAATGTTTAGGCCTTTGTTTGTCGTCTCCCCTTCCTCCCCCCCCCCCCCCCTCCCCCCTCCTCCTTCAATCTTGGATTTCCCACAATCCTTATGCGCATAAAGATTCACCTTTTAAGCTCAACATTGAAACAGGGGAGGGGAGGAAAGTCAAATCGAGGTAGAACTTTGGAATCTTCCCAAGATTATTTTCGACTATTGTATGTAACGTTTTAATTGACCGTTTTGTCAACTGTCACTTTCACTATTTGGCTCTGAATTATGGCGACGTCGTTCATAACAATTTTCACAAGCTACGGTGCTGCCATCACGTATAGCACAAGCAAGTAAGAACTTGCACAAGCTGCTTTAGTTTCTTTGTTCAGTATTTGAACTCAGAGGTCAACCAAAACAAAAACAGTGCCGCAAGAAACGAAACAAGAACTTTCTTTGTCAATGTTTGCATCTCCAACGGTATTATTTTATAATCGAAATGAAGCTGTCATTCTCTTAAGAACTTGTCTAAGTAGGATATATTCTCTTCGCACGGAAGGGTTCCTGAAATTGATAGAATTAAAAGAATACTTCTTCAATATCTTTACAAGTTACGATTAAACAGATTTCATATCTAACCGAAAAATCAGAGCTGCTGATTTATCAGGTTATTTGTAGTCTGTGGTCAAGGTTACTTTTCATGTGACATGAAAAGGCAGATGTGTTGACCTTCCTTGCGGGTGGTTATTATTGAATGGGTGCAAAATCGTGGCGGAAATTGTTGTTGCCACACTAAACTCCGGTTAATTCAGTTGACTCTCAGCGGTTTGCTGAAAGAAATACTGTCTACTGAAACAGGAAAAAGCAGTCTGGAGAAGCATCGTTTCCCTTAAACACAAATCTGAAACCATTTCCGCCACGGTCTGATTAGCTAGAGGATGGATGGAGGAGAAGGGTGGGGGGAGGGGTTGGGTCAATTTGGAAATCTTGCTTTCAAATGCTCCTTCTCCACTTATTGTTGACATCCCTGCAATCTGTTGCAGGTTCTCGCTTCAATCCCTGTTCTCCTGTTTAAGTATCAGCACATTCTTAATTGAGGCTGGTCGTAATATTTTGCTTTTTGTCGTACCTGGACCCAGTTTCTTTGTTCAACAGACTAAACTTAAATCCTCATTTCAAATTTCAAGGCCCTGAAGGACTTAAACCGGCGTGTGATGAGTAATTTATGTCTAAGCGGAAATATTGTCGTTCCCGTATCCTGGAAGTTCATATTAGTACAGGATTCGCTACATGATACGGAAAATATTCACTGGGTAATGCTGGAAACATCTTATTTCAGATCTATCAGTGTCATTTATGTCTACTTTCAATTGTAACGGGGAAACGGTGCAGTTACCATTTAACAGAACTGTTAAGCAATGCTATTTTGTTAACATCTTTGTGCCATTAGAGAGAGTTTAGAGTCGCGTTTACGGCAAACGGCAAACGGGAAAATTCGCACTGACGTTTTCTTGAGAAAACGAGTTCATAGATGGGAAAAGTGCAAAGTAAAAACGTTATTTTGACCTTTGATGCTATTAAACAGAAAGCTACTCAATTTTACTGAGAAACCGAAAACAACGAGCGGCAATTGCAGGGTAATCATGGTCACGTGGTCATTTCCGTCCTTCGTCGTTTATCATGAATGTAATTCTTAATCTGTCTATTGTCTGCATTTCTGAAACCGGTTTGGTCCAATGGTGAAGAGCTTAATTATATCTTTACATTTCAAATCCAGACAAACAAGAGACGTTTGACAAAAATATTGTTCATTGTAACACGGTTTAATTCACGATTGTGGCTTGCCTCTTTCACTGTTAATAATAAAATACATTGTATTATTAAGAAAGCCTGGTGCTAGATACACTATTAAAACTTTCCTTAATTAAGATGCATCCTAGGTATTTTTTTAAATAATGGATTATCGTTGGACTCAGGAGACATCTTAACTGAGGAACGCTTCGTGTATCTGGGCCCTGCAGAACAGCGTATACATCCCAAGTTTAACCCTTTAACCCCTAATATCAAAGAACAAATTCTCCTATCTTGTCCCCATACTTTTCTTACCAAAGTACTGGGGAGAAGTTATTAACATGTTAAGAAAATTCACTTCGCGTGATCATGTCCTTAATTCTCGTGACCTCAGGGGTTGAATAAGCATTGACATTACAAAGGGAATTTTGATTCTGATCACTGTTAGGGCTTAAAGGGTTAATTACATTTGAGACTGATACGTTCCACTCGATTAATATGACAAACTCTGTATCATTTTGGCAAAATGATAATGCGTCTTGAGATAAGCAGCCAAAAAAAAAAACCTGGTAATCCTTTCCAGTCAGTAAAAGGGTTGCTAAAACGTGACTAAGAAAGAATTGAGCCCTGGGGTGCTCAAAAAACATGGGCCAGAAACTCCTACATTTGTGCATTTGCTGCAGACTGCTTCAAATCGTTCTCCGTAAGCCTTTATTGTGTGCGGACAAGCAGTAACAGGTCCTGTCATTAATTCTACATTGTCACTGTCTCTTGTTAAAGAAGTAATCAAAGTCGTAAGGTGTTTCATTCTTCCTTCCTCCGACGGACATTTCGCGTGCCTCATACAATTGAATCTGAAAGGAAAATGAAAAATCATTAAGGCGTCGTCCACACGTATCCGGAAATTTGTGAAAACGCAAATTTTTTTTTACGAATACGGCTTGCGTCCACACGTATCCAGCGTATTTTCCGGCCGTATCCGGAAATTTTTGAAAACGCTCTCCAGAATGGAAATTTTTTTATCCGATACGAATACGTTTACGTGTGGACGGACGTATCCGGAAATTTTTGAATACGCTTTCGTCATTCTCTTGGATCCAGTCTTCACGGCGAGCATTATAAACAAACATGGCGTACAGCAAGCCGGGTTGTAGCTTCTTTGTAAGTTGCTCTGATTTCTAGTTTGATATCATGCGTTCAGATAAATGCAGCTGTGATAAATTTACATTAACAATACATTAGAGATCGACAGGATGTTTTGAGATTGTTGTAACTGAACAGTGGGCATCATAAAGTCAAAAAAAGAGCGAACCATCACCGAAGGCGATTCTGGACGCGACCACGAAGGACAAGCGCATGTTGGGACAATTTTATCAATGGCACAATGATCGAAGAAGAACGGAGAGAGAATTTTGGAACTGGGCACTAGAGCAAAACAGAAAATTTCCGGATACAACCGGATACGTGTGGACGGCTGAAAACGATTCGAATACGCTGCGTGTGGACGCGAAAATTTTCGCATCCGCAAAAAAATATTTGCGGAAAAAAAAATTTCCGGATACGCGTGGACATGGCCTAAGCAGATGCAGCGGAGCCAGAGTAATCCTATCAATGGTTATCTATCTCACACTAAGTTTGACTTTCCTTGAGGTATGACCAGAAATGCACGCTAATAAGATGCATGAACTGTATGATAGACATCACAAGGTGTCCCCTACCCTAAATTCGTACTAAAACATAAATAATTCTGTGAAACATGAAGTCAAATGAAAATGACAAAAAGGCCTGTCTTACATAAGGTACCCAAATTAAAGATAAGGTGCATTTCTGGACATAAGTGGTTTCCTTGGCCCAAAATAACACTGGAAACAAAGCTGTGCAATTGAAAATGAAGTTCCTCTTTCATGCATTCACGTCTGTACTACATGTAACTGTAGGTAGGACAACTATAACAAGAGAATGGCAGAAAAAGATGGAGGGGTTCCTGTTTAAATCCCTTGAATGCTCGGTGACCCCTTCCTATTGATCGTTTCATACATCACTTCCTTTACTGATTCTCTGTACACGTCTTGTAAGAATGAAAAAGCACCTGTGTTGTCGAAGTTTGAAATGTTTTCAAGTTTTGTAACCACACGTCAACGAATTCCACTATTTACCTGCACGACATGAATTTACAAAGGCCCTTCTGAATGGTTATGT
The DNA here is from genome assembly GCF_977016875.1 of Pavona decussata. Taxonomy (NCBI): domain Eukaryota; kingdom Metazoa; phylum Cnidaria; class Anthozoa; order Scleractinia; family Agariciidae; genus Pavona; species Pavona decussata. Next base: position 1,503,102 of record NW_028145717.1, read on the forward strand.
CTAATTGCAAGGATGGAAGTTTGTTGTTGGTTCTCGTCCTTGCTCCTAGAGATTTTTCTCCGGGTACTCTGGTTTTCTCCTCTCCTCAAAAACCAACATTTCTAAATTTCAATTCAATCTGGATAGTGTCCCCAATAACTGCTATGCGCTAAATACATTGTCACTTAAATAAAGTGATTTATTATTTTATTTATGGCACAAGTTAAAATTATTTCCCAAAGCGCAATATTAACTCATTGAGATAAAGTTTGACTATAAAGAAAGTGTTTCTTTAGCGACGTTACCTGGGAAAGGAAGTCTTGCTCTGCATCAGGAGTAATTCCCAGTTGTGTAACCTTGTTGAAAAGCTCGTAAGCAGGAGCAACGTCAGGCACTCCACACTTGGTGAAGAACTCAACCACATTTTTGCAGTCTCTGTAGAGGAACTCCAGAGCGTGTGGATGGGATGGCTCCACTGACTGACTCACGTCTATGAACCACACCTTGTCGTCATGCCACAGCATGTTATACTCACTCAGATCTGCATGGATTAGTCTACACTTCTGGTACATAGTGCACATGATCTAAAATGAAAAGTAAATCGTTTTCTCAAAACTGGATTCTTGCTTGAATAATCAGAAATGTTTTGGTTCAGAGATTCTCGTGAGAATCGGGTATCGTAGTCTCCTATGCAGCCGTCATTTGAGCTTGTCACGCAACGCGCTCCCTGCCCCACCATGGGATGGGGAAGGGAGCGCGTTGCGTGACAAGCTCAAACAACGGCTGCAAAGGAGACTACAAGTATCGAGGATCAAGTCGAGTTTTGAGTGAATCGAGTTTCCATTCTCAACTCAATCCTCTTCACTAGCTATTCTCACGAGTGTAGTGTGTATGTACTAGGATTTAGAGCTATTAAGACCGACAGTGTGTGGGTTCTTTAATGTCCCACAGATTATTCAGAACAAATGTTGTGACACAGGCCCTACGGTTTAGCGTCCCTATCCCAGACTAGAAAGTCTAACCATCTGCAGATGTCATTGCAAAGGCAGCACTTTCTCCTCAGTTATTTAAAGACCCTGAGTGTTGGTCCAGCCGGGATTTGAACCCGTGACCTCAAGCACGGTAGTCCTGTGCTCTCCCAACTGAGATAACTGGTCGGCAGGTAGTATAAAGGCCTGTTTAAATAGTTTCAACATTTGCCCAAGATTTGTTCAACAAAAGTTGAACGGATGTTGGGCAAAATTAATGTTGGATGAACAGTGTTCAAACAGTTTCAACGCCATTCTACATTTTCAAGAACAAAGGAATCGATGCTCAATCAACACGCTTTCAACAAGCTTTCAACATTTTTTACCCTTTCAACAATGTTGAACGACCTTTTCAAACGCCCCCGACATTTGGTTCAACAACTGTGTTGAACGGCATGTTGAAGCAGACGTTGAAACCATTTAAACGGGCCATAACTGTAACAGTACCTGCACGCACTGTTGATAAGCCTGCTGCAACTGACGTGAAGAAAGAACGGCATCCTTCAGCTTGGGAGCAGGTTTTTGATCCTTGCCAATAAAACTCATGACCAGAATGTGCTTTTTCAGCAGAGCAACGGTTGGGCATGGAATACCAGCCTTCTGCATCCTGCAACAGACCAAGGCAAAGTATGTTAGTTCCACAGAGGTGTGAGCACTAATCATCACTTATAATCAACAACTCTTGGCGATGCAACCATTGATGCAACTGATGCATATAAAAATCCATGGTCAAGGGTAAATGTTAGTCACACAGCATTTTTTGTGCGTGTTCACCTGACTGTAAACGACAGAAGGTCGAAGTGTCTACAAGGAAAGCATCAAATTAATGTGCCTGACCTGCTGATTCATGTCGGGCCTCTCTCATTTTATGTACATAGACTCCCCAAGCTTTACTTGAAACTTAGTAGTCGCAGAGTCTAAAACTGTGAAACAGTCTGCTGAACAAGAGATGCAACAAGACTGAACTCTGTCAATGTTTAAAGACATGTGAAGATCTGTCTGACGATAAGTGCTCTCTGATGTGCATGGCGAAGTGTCGGCTTGTTCGACCGATGTAACAAGCGTTACAAGTTGCACAGGAAAATTTATACACGACGTGCGTACAGAGCCTATCAGGTTATTTTTCCTTTCAGCAGTTATTAAATGGTTTTTTTTTTTTTTTGTTTGTTGTTATTGTTGTTGTTTTTTGTTTTTTGTTTTGTTTTGTTTTGTTTTGTTTTTTTTTTGGGGGGGGGGGGGGGAACAGCCAAATAATATGACCCACAATAATCCCAATGGTAAGGGAATGTCAACAGAAACCTTGAAAATAGATGTAGTCTTGATTTTACCACGCCACCACAGGAATTGTACATGTACATGCTCTTTATTAAGGGCCAGGCACCAGGATAATTCACCTTCTCTGGCTTTGAAAGGATGAAATTAACAAAACTAACTACCAACTTTTCCCACTGTAAAAGTCATATCCTAGGTAACCATCCTGCCTAGGTGCTCACCCTCTACCTAGTCCAATGTATCAATTTACCATGTATAAATCAAAAAATAAAGTTGTAAAATTGCCCCTTACAAGCCTGTTCAAGATCTTAATACGAGTCCTGCAAACCCAAGAACAGTCAGCTGACAGAAAAATTCATAGTAAAATGGAGGATGAAGTAAGCCATAAACATAGAACCAACCTGCTCAGATTACACATCTCCTTCTCTGCCCACAGCCTGATAATCTTCCTTGGATTCTGCTTGCTGAAGCGATCCTTAAAGCGATGGTCCTCTTTGATGTACCGATCCCTGGTCTTGAATTCATTCAGTGTCGTCTTAAACACTTTCACTGCACACTCTTCAGGCATTGGGTCCTCTTCTCTCCTTTGATTATGAAAAAATGAGATTAATTGGAGTAAAACCAGTTTACATCATTCTTAAATTTTGCAGCTGGGATGCATGAAAACTCACATTTTCTTGAAGAACTTGTTAGTTCATTTTCACATGAAAGTAATTAAGCAAGCAGTTAAGCAAGTGCCTTGGTATTGAATTATTAATTTACAACTGTACAAACCTTCCTCCATGAGCATGAAACACACATGCCTCCTTTCCAGTGCTGATGCAGCCATTTACAGCCTCCAGTATTTCACCATTCACCAACTTGTACAACATCAGCCGCGTTTTGGGATCTAAAACTTGTTCCTGTTGATGAGAAACACAGATGTGATTCTTTCTTAATATCGTCCACCGGCAAGGAAACCAGGGAAAGAGATGGGAAGCCATTTTATTATACAGTACCACTAAATGTAAGTTGACAGTCTCAACTCAATCTTGGAAACTCTTTTCTCACACCACAAATTCAAAACATTAGAGTTTCAAGACACGCAGGAATAAAGAATGAAGAATACACAAACTCGAAGAGAAGTTTGAGAAAACAATAATAATTATTATTGTAGGGCTGAGAGCATAACTGGCCCAAATGACTTTTCGAATCGCCTTTTGTTGTTTAGCTCAGATTCACTGGAATTTTTGCATGTGGCCTTGAATTCCTTCAGGAAACATTGCTCCAATGTTTTATCCACTGTTTTGCGCTTCGTTTGTAATAAGAACCTAAGATTATGGGAAAGATTTCCATTTTTATCACAAAACAAAGTGCAAAGCCATAGATAAAACATTGGAGCAACGTTTCCTAAAGAAACACAAGGCTACTGTAAAGATTTCGGTAAATCTGACCTTAAACAACAAAAAGGGATCTGAAAAGTCATTTGGGTCAGTTATCCTCCCAGCTGTTCAATTTATTCCTCAAAAAAAAAGAATAGCAGTTGTGCATACTCAAGGTGAAAGCACCAGTTCAAGACTTTGCAAGACATCAAGACTCTTTTCTGCAAGCTGCAAGCTTCCTTGCCCTTACAAAAGAAACTGAGGTGCTACAATGGCTTCAAAAAATTCAAGGTTGTGGGAACTGTGAAATTAAATTAAAATTTTACAAGCCACAAAGTTTTTGAACAACCATTCACTACCCCTTCCATGTAGTACTGATGGCCATGTTGCAGGCATGTTTAACAAGAACAGGGCCCGTTTCTCGAAAGTCCCGGTAACTTACCAGGCCCGATAAGTATATTTTTTAATCTTTTTTTGCCGATTACACATTGATTAGAAATATGATACTTGGCCAATGTTTTTATAGAATTATAAGATTTTAGTACTCAAAGCTAACAAAAATTGACTTCTGTGAAGAAACATTTATCACCAAAGACACTTATCCGGCCCGGTAAGTTACCGGGACTTTCGAGATTTCATGGGCCCCAGAACTTAAAGCATCAAACTAATTTTTAGCACCTCTTTCTATACTGGTACGCAAAAGAGAGTAGAAAGGGCCCTACAAACTTAACTGCTTGCTGTTTGTCACATGAGCTAATATTCAATCTTAACTGTACTCTAGCTTGAATCAGGAGGTTCCTATTTTAAGATCCAAAAAGAGAATGTTTATTTATATGGTTGGCCTTACATGTGTTGCATGCTCCTTCTTCTCGTGCAGTCGAGCACTATGTTTTTCCTCACGATAGGAGTGCTGTTTCAAAGTATTGAAAACACTGTTTGGCAGTTTGAGATCAAGCTCTGAATTGCCCACATCTCCAGCAGCAAATCTTGGTGGAAACTGTGATTGGGAATAAAAAAAGTTAGGGTTTGTTACACAACACACAATTTTCCTTTTACTAGAAGCCAAAATCCATGGGAAAAAAGTTGAAGCTGTGCATTGAGTTTTACATTGATTGGTGTTTTGTCAATACATGTACTTACTGTACATGTAGATGTAAATCTTCTTGGATTCCAAATTAAAATACTTGCTACATGCACATGTAAGATCTGCATTTCCAACATGTGCATAAATAAATGATTGTGCAAAAACAAAATCCTTTTTAGTTAAGGCACTGTCCCTAAGAAACCCAAATTTCTCGGACCATCCCAAGATGCGTAGAATGTATGCATACACGTAGTAGCAAAAACCAGCATTGTCCTAAACATTACAGACGAGTCAATGTATGTCACATATGACTGGTATTTTTTTAAATTTGAACGGAGTTTTGAAATTTACATGTCATTTTGAATATATATAGCCAGCGAGATTTCAGAGTTCCCATAGAAATTTCCCAGTTTTTTGATGGTATAAAGCTATGAATTTTTCTTTACATTACAGCATTAATTATTAAGTGTTCTGAGTGGTATTTTAATTTTTTTTCTTTCAGTTTATGCATCTTTTTTGGAAAGATTTACAGAGAAATGCTCAAGGTTCCACTCAAATGCCAGACATTACAAAGAGGAATTCAAATGTTCATTTCATTCTCGGAGACATGGTCATATGTGACGTACGTAGGTTGACAATAAAAGATTGCTAACAAGTCACGTCATGTTTACATATCCACACTCTGATGAAACAATGACAGCTTGATACCTTTTCCATTATCTTCACATTGCGTCGACCACAGACTGTTAGATCATGTTTGGTGATGATCTCCTTTTTCTTGCTTGGAGACTGACTGGGTGCAGCTTTAGGTAGCACATGGTTATCTGTGAAAAAATTAGCAAAACCAGGAAATGTAGTTGAATGTGTTACCAATACTGATGCACAGAAATTCTACTGTTACCAGAACCAATGATTAGTCCAAGTTGGGTACACCAATAGCCTCACTTGTCACAAATTCCCCAGTGACTCAGAGGTTAAAACATGCCACTGGTATATGGGCGGCCCTGGCTTCAACAGGTGGTTTGTATTGCCGCCATGTTGGTGTACAAAACAAAAAAAATTTGTTCACATAGTTTGCATAAAAATGGAAGTTAAAGGGGAAGTATCACAAAAATTTGATGTCATTTCAAAACCCAAAAATGTTTGTCTGAAAACAGAAACAAAAAAATAACTTATTAAAATAACAAATTATCACCCCAGTGCAATAAAACTGTTGATTAGTGCCTCTGGCCAGAGACAGAGTCGGCCGGTATGGATTGAAACTTGAAAAATGTTACGCTAATGTTTTTCAAATTGTCATATTTTTGTTTCCAAAATGCGCTAGAACAGAGTACAAGTTGTTCCTGTCAAGAATTAAGTTAATTTTTCTCCTCTCACTGTTATAGAATTATTTTGTAGCAAGGTGAAGGTCTTATTTCACCATTTTTAACAAAAGAGATCAAAAACCCCATGATACTTCCCCTTTAACTCCCAGAGGAGAAAAATCTTATTGTTCTTGTACACCAACACAGCCCCTACGACGTCACGTGCAAACCATCAATACAGATGTACCCTTCTGAAGTTTTCCTGTCTCCCATGCTTGGGGCAAAATGAAGCGTACAATCTTTCTTGTCAAGGGTATTAAGTTATATAGAAATAGCTCAAAACAATTCCAAGACAAAACACCCTCTAGGGGCAAAATGCTCCCTAAAAATACAGAAAATAATTTGTCCCTGATTAAGGAGGTGTTTTGTCTTGGAGGTATTCTCGGTCCAATTAAGGTTGCATTCAATTTACCTTATTCAGGAATAAGAATAATCAGAAGAGCTGTTACATTTCTCGTCTTTAAGAAATTTGGGAGGCAAATTCTGCAAACTATCCCTGACATGTGAAAATTTAAGAGCCTTCTCATACTCCAGTAACTCCTAAAACCTTTTATGAGGGATTTCTTGTCATTGTTGAATGTATTCCTATTTGAGAATAAGGTCAATCAAATGCACCCTAAGTTACAACCCGTTTTCTTTTTCTTTTGTCAGTGAGGTTTGTTGTTTAGTGTGTACTCCAATTTCTAAATAATCCCAAAAGAACACACTCTCCAAAAAGAACTTCAAAACTGCCAGCCATTATCAGTTCTAGCACATCTTACAGCTTTACCTACAGCTGTACATGTACCCACACAAAACTGTAAACTAAGTTGGTGTTACTTTACAGGTAATACTGCAAGTCCCGCTAGTACAGTAACCCAATAGACTTCTTTTGAAATACTAGAATTCAGCTTGATATGAAGGTCCAGAGAACATAAACAACATAAATGAATTTCCTTTGTTTCTGTCCCCTTAGCCTCAATTTCAAGCTGAATTTTAATATATCAAAAGGAACCTACATGTATTGTTAGTAGTTTTTAATTACCTGAATCCTCATTCCACTCATCGGAATCTGAAGAGCTTGATGAATCTTCTTTTAAGACTGGATGGACATTACGAAAGTTGTCAAATGACACAGACACTGAAAAAGAGAAGACACACAATTACTCACTACATGAAGCATTACTAGCTGTACTCCAAGCCACAATAGGAGGTACAATTAGGAATAAAGGATGAGTACTAAATTGTTGGTTAGGTTACTACCTGTGTTTTATATCTATCAAAGTGCTTCTCCCATGTAAAAGTGACAGGGGTGATCGTCATACCTTTTAGGGAATAAAATTTGAAAAATTGTGGTTTGGTACCCCTTAGGTTGCTAAAATCTGAAATGACTTCTGTCAGAGGTGTGGCGGTACCTTTTAGGGTATTGAGACGAAACATATGAGGAAGTACATGTCAGTCAACTGTCAGTTAGTATATTGTGTTAGAGTTGCTACCTCTTAGGGGTAAAGAATTGTTTGGACCATGCCCCCTGGGCAAAGTTGTTCCTTTTGTAATTTTAGGTCCAGAAAGAAATAAAAATTTGACAATGTATTTCTGAAACCAAGCTTTAAAACTTGTGACCTTTTATGACCTTTTACCAGTCAAAGTAGTTGTTGAAAGGATGTTATCAGGACGAGTGAATAAAGTACTGATTGAAGAAATGCAAATTAATTTATTGAAATATTTTAACAATCTCACAGTACTATACCTTTACTTTCTCCATTGTATCGCTTTTCCATTGAATCAATTGAGCGATCATACTCCTTGTCATACTCAAGCTGTATCATCTGTGCCAACAGGAAATCATTTTCTGTGTCTGGACTTGTACCTCCTCAGATACAAACCAAACAACTTTCACAGTTACATTAAAAGAGGAAGCTAACAATTCACCCAAAATCACATCCCTTTCTATCCGGGTCACTTATTTGTTAATTTATTTATTTTGTACCTTAATGAGCCATGGTGTTATTTTCACCATAGTTAATTGAGGGACTGGTTAGGAAACCTTGCGATAAAAACAATGGTGCTGCAATTTATGTTGGAAGGGCCACGACCCTGCACAATCCTTTGTTTTAACATTAACACCACAGTTGAATTCTTGACGAAAACGTTTTGATTGGTCAGTTGCTCAAACCCATTCCAAATTCTGTTGTTGTTTGTGCAGGGTCAAGGCCTAAAGGGAAAGCAAAAACATATAACAAAGACATTCGTCAGGTTTCACAACCACTGCTTTTAAATTATCAACTATGTTTGCACTTACCAAGTAGTAAAATAAATGCAATCAAATTGACCTTTATTTTACCCATCATTTAATCTTAAATAGGCTATGCTGTTTACATGCTACTAAAGCTGGAAATTATAATTCTAATGACCTTAGTCTGTTTAAAAAGGGTAATCCTTTATATATAGACTTTTCTTGGACAGCCCAATTGACCAGGTGATCTATAATTACAGTCCAGAAATTTCAAATACAGTCGAACCTCAATTATCTGGACTCGTTGGGACTTGAGTAAATAGTCCAGATAATTAAGAGTCTGGATAATCGAAAATATGAATATTAATGACATTAATGAAGATTAATAACCTACAAATAAAATTATAACTGTCATGTATGGATGTCAAAGGAATTTCATACTGATATAATGCACAATGGTCTTTATTAGGTTTCATGGTCACATTCACAATGGTTTTTTGGAATATCTATACTACATAACTTAAGGTTGCTTACTACAGTTTTTTCGGGACTTAGTAGCGCGCACTATGATAGCCTGCCACACGTCAGTATTTGTCGCGCATGCAAAAATGATGCAAGTAACCTCAAGAAGTAACAAAACCCACTTCAGCACTTGAAAGGCGTCAAATCTCTTTGGTATATGTAGCGATAGTTTCAAAACTCCGTTCAAACATGTTATCAAGCCTAGGGCCAAAAAAATATGGCGAAAAAGTTTGATAAACATTCGGTAAAAGAGCTCTAATTTACGGGACCTTTCTCGCATGCGATACATGGCGTTATATGAGAGCGCACTTAAATAAAGGGCATGCGCAATTCAATTCTCGTCCGAGGTTGTAAAAACCTGTCTTTGATCGAGGATTGCTCGAAAACTTACCGTACAACTTATGATGAAATTTTCATGGTTGATTTGTTTAGGTGAATCACGTTTGGAGCCAAAATTTTTGAAAAATCTGAAAGACAGATTTTGAGCTATTTTTGATTTCACATTCTCTTAGTTTGCACAAAAACTGTCTTACAGATTTTTATTTTACTTTGCATGAATGTTAAATCAGACCCAATTTCTTATTCCTGAAATTTTCAGGTGGGGTCATACGGGTAGAATTCGAGAAATACTCATTTTGGCTATTTGTTGACGTTTAATTGTTCAAATTTCACATAGAATCGTAAAAGACTTAAGCAAACAGTAAATACAGTACCGCCTAGAACTATAGACCCATTTGCCGCGTCTTCACTCACGCTAACGCTTATTTTAGAAATGCAACCAGTCCCCATTGTTCTTTCCCGCGGCACGCCTCGTCTTTTCGCCTGCGGCAAATTTACTGCGGCACACTGTACCTCGTCTTCACCGCGGAACGACCGTGTTTTCACCTAGGTGGACGCGCGGCTACTACCCGCGGTAAAGACGAGGTATGCCCTAGTCCCGATGGGTCAATAGTTCCAGGCGGTACTGTAGTGAAGGGAAAAGCAGCTTGGAACCTTTTTTAAAAGAGTTAAAAGTTGTGCCCCTATACTCCATTAAAACTGTAGTAAGCCACCTTAAAGAACATGCTAGACTGTAAGAACGTTCCAGGATCAAATTAAGGAAAAATTAGTCATAGAACAGTTTTGGTTCATCTTTGGCTGCAAAATAAGATGTTCTTTTAAAGGGAGGGGGGGGGGGGGTGTAAGCCGCAAAATCAAGATGTGAATTATCCTCACTGTACTCTATGGGGATTGAGTAGTTAAGAGAGTTTAAACATCACAACATTTCATCACAACATTTCATCTTTGGTGATCATTTCCAGTATTCATATAACCTGTATGTTTGAATCAGGCAGTGGGTTTGTAAGGAGAAACTAGACTCTCTAGACGTTAAGTTGGTCACTATTTATAGGGCTCAAAATAATCTAATTAAGCTCAAATGTAATAAAATGACAATCACCATTAATTACTTAATACCTTCAAATGTTAGTCCAGAAGAAACTGTGCTTGGTTGCAGACGAAACCCAGCCAAATAATCTTCTTCTGCTTGTAGTTCTTTCGCTACTTCTTCGTCCATAACAGCGGACAGCGAACAAGGAACGACATTTGAAGTTTTACCCCATGGACTTGTGCTTTTTGTTGGTGTAGCGCCAACAGAAGTATTTACAACGATATTTTCTGTTATTTCCATAATTTACAATAATCTCTTTTTACAATAAATTCTCTATAAATAAGTTTAAGCTTTTAAAAATTTCGAGTTTTGCGAACGAATGTGTTGTTTATACAAAAATATGGCGGTGGTCCTCTGCTGATCGGTTAAAACTGAAAATTAATACACCTACCTACGAGATACAACAATTAGATACTGGAAATCTAAAAGGTGACCTTATTACGTCGAAGAGCAGGGGCGAATGGTGAAAAAATCCACAAAAATAGTTTGTATGAGGAAGAAATTGCGAGTTGTGATGCAATGTTAAACGCATGCGCACAATAAGATGTGTTTACTGACCACAAGCATGGGGGCCGCAGCAAATACACTTCAGTCTACTTTCCATAGGACTCCACATAACACTACCCCGTGACAACCAAGGAACTTAAATATTTGGCGAATTTAAATTGGAGCTGGGCACAGGACTAGACGATGTATGGACTAAATATAACGATCTGTGAAAAAAAATTAAAATACAGGAAGGAATCAGTAACAGTGCCTCCGAAGTTCAGAAAGGTTCCACGGATATGTTAAAAGGCTAAAAATAAGACACAACAATGATGCAAGCTTTTATCAATGACACAAAATCACTTCGCGGGGTACAAATATGAAGGCTGTTTGTTTTTGTTTTCCCACAAAATATTTCATATTGCTGAGTGTGAAATAATCGCTAAACTAAGAATTTTTTGCTGATGGCGAGAACTAGCAGTTAAGGATATGCTTCAGCAAATTTGAATCTAAATCAAATATATACTCCACGCCACAGATTACATAGGAACTGACCAAATTGTTTATTTCGGTAGATATCTGTTTGGAAGAAATTCGGATCTAGTTTCAAGGAAAATCTATATTTAAATTTCTTCGACAAATTTCGCAACGCTGGAACTACTAATTCCTTTCGTTTTCGGAAAGGAAGTTAAACAAAATAACATCCTAAACTGACAGTTCAAAAAAAAAACCTTCAAAAGAATTCACGCGCAATTAACCTTCCTGCACTGTAGATTATAGAGTTTCCGACTCATAGGCGCCGGCTGCAGGGATTATTTTCTCCGGGAGCTCGAGGGAAAAATCACCCCTTCAAGAGCTTGGGTGAGCTTGAAGCGCGAGGCGGAAGGGCCGTGAGTGAAAGCCCGTACCAGAAGCAACTTGACCAGAAATGAAGAAAGGATGACTGAAAAAATCTACCTAGATTAGAAACTGAGAATCTGAACGGGTTAGACTCAAATAATGTACATGCGCTATCACCTACGAGCGTTTCACAGCAATCTGTTTTGTTTTTTTTTCTTCGCTCTCACATATTAGTAATGGTATCCGTAATCAACCTAATAATAATTTTTTTTCCTCTTATTAATTCTTCAGTTTGCGCAATTTTTGAGTAAGATCTGCGAAAGCAACACGTGTTGTTATCTGTGTTTCGTTTTCTTCCCTTTTGTACTATCTCATTGTTGTTGCTGTTGTTGTTGTTGGTTTTTTTTATTTTGTCATTGTAATTTGTTAGATCTATTATTGTGAATTAAAACTGGGTGTTGTAAATACTATTAGTGTGAGCATTTTAAGTATAGTATTGTAAGCACAGTAAGCTTCGTCTGTATGTATGGATTCTCCTGTCGATACGACAGATCTATGAGTAGGCAGACAAGTCATTTGCCGAGGTGGGTCCTCATATGGGAATGAAGACCAATTTCTTGACGCACACGAGCGGCCACAGATGCTGCATGAGAATGAATCCACAGAAGCGGAGCGCTGTTTCCTCCTCTCTTTCTTTGCCAGGATCGCAGCTGCTCTGTTGACTTCAAAGTCTTTCGTGCCTTGTGTGCACTGATATGTCCAGAGAGCTCTGTCACAGGCCGTTGCTTCCCAAGAGTGCACGTCAATGTTGCAGCTCTTGAGGTTCGCCTTCCGAGTGTCCTTGTACCTCTTGAAGGGTCTTCCCTGGTTGAGATGCCCCTCCTTCAGGTGTCCGTACAGCCTCATCTTCGGGATCCTGTCGTCCTCCATTCGGACGATGTGTCCTGTCCATCTCAGCTGGCACTTGATGATCAAGCACTCAATGCTGGGGAGGCCGCACTCTTCTCCAGGACCTGGAGGTTGAACACTCCGTCCTGCCACTTCGTGATTTTGCAGATCTTCCGCAGACGTCGTTAGTGGAACTACTCCAGCTGCTGGATGTGCAGGCGGTACGTGTTCCACGTCTCGCAGCAATACAGACGCGTGCACAGGACCACATGGCTCTGTATACGGCAACCTTGGTGGAGAGGTGGATCGGATGCCGTGGTTTTGCAAAAGTCTCTTTGTCAGTCGGCCAAAGGCCGCACTTGCCTTTCCAAAGCGCTTCATCACCTCAGCGTCCAGGGATCCACTGCTCGTAACGGTGTTACCCAGATAGCAGAACTCAGTCCACTCTCTTCATCCCTATGTTGTTGATGACGATGGGAGGAGGTTGTGGTGCATTGGCAGTCTGTGGTGGTGAGGGCTGAAACATGGCTTCAGTCTATCCAGTCTTCCCTGACTGTTAGCCCGAATCGTCTACAGCTTCGTCTAGTGTAATAGTTAATGTCAGCTCTGTATAAGTAGTTATTTCCAAGTAGTATCTAGTATTGTAATAATTTATTCTGTGTTCTACAAGGCAATAAAATAAAACAAAAACCTGAACGGGTACGTAACAGTTTACACGAGGAGATGTTACAGAAACATGTGCATGAGATCATGATCAACTCATACGGGCCTCCATTTGGCAACCATGACGTAATAACGCGGTTTGCTTTTAGAGAAATTGAAAGCCTATGGAGTATGTGATAACGAGCTGGAATTAATACCACGCAGTTATCTAAGTGGACGCACACAGTATGTATGTATCAATGGTTGTCATTCCTCCCCAAAAACTGTGTCGGCTGGAGTACCGCAAGGGAGTATTTTGGGCCCCATTCTGTTTCTTTTATTCATTAACGATCTACCATCGGCGGCACAGCATTCTACCGTAGACATCTACGCGGATGACACTACTCTCAGTTTATTATCAGATGTGACTAATGGACTTACTGCTATGTCATCAGCCCTTCAACAGGACTTAGACGACGTGTCACGGTGGTTGGCTGCCAACAAAATGGTTACAAACGCTGCGAAGACGAAATGTCTCCTTGTTACAGAGAAACGTATACCATGCAAGGTTGACAATTGCTCATTGGAGCTCAAACTTGTTAACTCTGATATAGAACAGGTTGATAGTCAGAAACTCTTCTCTAAAGGGGTTACTATCGACAAACACCTAAGCTTTGATGTACACGTTGAGGAATTGAGGAACTGTGCGTGAAGTTATCTCAGAGAATAGCGGTTCTTAGAAAGATAAGGAGATTCATCCCGATTGAACAGCGTATACTTTTCTACAATGCTATGATCAAACAAGTAATGTTGTATAGGTCATTTACCTGGTCAAACTGCTCAGCTGATAACCTAGCGAGAATCCTCAAGCTGCAAAAACGTGCCGCCCGAGTAATTTTAGGAGCTGATACATGCAAGATCGGACAGCGCAAATCTCTTTAACAAATAAGGGTGGCTCCCATTTTATGACGAAGTCAAAGTCAATAAGTGTTCGCCAGTCCTTTAGCGCCTACAAGGAAACTGCCCCATCTACATGTACGACCTACTTAAATGCAATGCAGATTCACACACACGCAGTGGGCGGTACAGTGCCTTGAACCTCGTCTGCCCCAGATATAAACGTAAATCGGAGGGAGGGAGAACTTTTAGTGTGTCCGTGACAAGGCTCTGGAACTCCCTGCCCATTCACCCTAAGAAAGGAACATGTGTAACCTCGTTTAGAAAGGCTATTTGTAGTCATTTTTATCTAGATACAATGTTGTCGATCATTTTAGTTTAAGTGAAACTTAATTTAATTTTTTGCCATATGCTGATCCGGCATTTCACAACCTTGCTATCGCTTGATCCATCTTAGCAATATTTTTATTGTGATTATAGTTTGTAGACACCCATTGTGAGGATATTTTATAATTGTAAATATAGTTTTTACTCTTTTAGTCTTATTTATGTATATATTTATAGTTCTTTCTCTTAATATGTATTTTTGGTCACTTAATTTTTGTTACACAATTTTAATTTGAGGGCCACTAGTTATTCAGTTGAAGTACTGTCCCGTGTTACCCTCTTTAAATAAAGTTGATTGAGTGATTGATTGATTGATTGATTGATTGATTGATTGATTGATTGATTGATTGAGCGACGTCATATGACGTCATCATTTTTTGTTGCAGATCTAAACGGGAAACATCTTTGGGCATACTATTTCTGTCCTCGAAGCTTCCTTGTCATTGCCATTACCTCCTCTTCCCCCTTCCTCTCCCCCGACTCCAAATGACAAAAAAAAAGATAGAAAGAAAAGAAAAGGAGAAGAAGAAAAAAAGAAAAACGAGCCTAGACAGGGTTACGCCACCCAAGTCTGGTCGCCCGCTTACATTACTCTGAATGCTAAGGTGGAACAAGCGCAGAGACGTGCAAGCAGGTGGATTCTACGCGCACGCAGAGGCGAGATGTCATACAAGGAGCGGCTGACTATGCTAGATCTAGACTTTCTTCCACTCTCTCTAGATCGCGAACTCAAAGAATTGGTCTTTTTTATAAATGCCTCTATTGTAGTACTGCTTTAGATGTTCTGAACTACGTATTCGTTTTGTTTCCCACGGTCGTACAAGACAAAGTGACTCCTTTAATCTACGTACTCCTCTCTATCAAACATCTACTTTTCAGGCTTCGTAGTTTAAGAGAAAAGCTAAACTTTGGAACTATGTTTGTAGCGGCTAGCAACCCCAACCAGTTTTTGCTCGCCTAATGCCTTTCAACTTTTTGTCCGCAAATTAATGAGGGGGTATATGAGCTAAATTCCCCCTGCACGTGGACGCTAGTCCCAACATGCCCATGCCACCCTTTTTTTCTTCTTCTTCTTCTTCTTCTTCTTCTTCTTCTTCTTAAGAATGCTTGTGTATGCTTTTCGTTTTAATTTAGGTCTTAATCCAGGGGCGGTGCCTCGCATGGGACGTTCGTCCCGTTGCATCTGCATTTATGTTATATACTGTAAGTGGAGTACCCAATAAAGCTGTTAAAAAGTTCCTGTGTTTACGTGATACGGCGTTTCATATGTTGGACAGCCTCTCTTATCTCTCTCTCTCTCTCTCTCTCTTTTATCACATCAGCTGTCATTTCATTGCGTCTTACGTGCAATACGCATACTAAATATAGCACTACTACAGCGATATTTTTAAAGGTAGTAAAGGTTATCTAACTTTCTATTTTAAACGTGCACTAATGGATCCCTTGGTCTGACCTTAATTGATATTTTACCGCATATTTCTGTATTTCACACCCAAAAGTCTTGGCATTCTTTCTTTTGTCCAGACGGATGACCTTATGACCAGTTTTAATACGTGAATCAAAACAACAATCCTAAATTATTTTGTACATGGGAAAAAAGTATAAAAGTCACAGGTAGTTGCTTACTTACCACTATAACTGAAAACGTTTGAAGGGCTGATACGTCAGAGTATAACTGTCTTAAGTCGATTATTAGGCCGAATTTTTGTTTTGCTCAGAAGTACATGAATTTGTGCATGATGCCTTCAATTTGGCCAAAGAACATCGCGCTGTGTTTTTGTTTTCTTTTATTTTATTGTGCTCCAAAGCATCCATTGTTCCGTTACTTTCTTTGCGTATCTTCACTGAAGTGATATTTTGGCCCTGTTTGCCTCTAAAACTATAAGCTAGCGTAAACTAGCGGAAACAACACGGTAACCAAATTGACCAAACTGACCAAAATTGAAAGCAACATTCCAAAATTCAGATACTTTCGACCAGATCGGAAATCGGCAATAATTATTAAAGCTTGATATAAGAAAGCTATGCGATATCCCTTTAGCAATTACTTCAAACGCTCATTTCAAATGGTAAAAAATTAAGTTACCTACAACTTAAAATAGTCAAGAGGCACGTCAAATCCCTTTGTTAGTTGTCCCGGGAAAACTGAACCGACAAAAAAAAAGATCGTTCAAAAAAATTACAAGTGGTTTAATTATGAAGTTTAACTTCTGCTAACGGCTTCTTCTGAATGGCGTCGTTTTTTATCTCTACAGAGGCAATCGTTTTACTCAAATTCCCGCACTGTTAAGCCGGCTTCCAATTACAGTTATGAAAAGGCTTAGATTGTGTCACAGAGATTTTTTGTACTAGAAGGGTTTCTCTGTATCTTATACATGATGTGTCTCTTTAAGACAGGTTGTCATCCTAGCGGAGGTACCTAGGAAAGGTGTCCAGTTTTGAGAGAGTAGTAAGGTGTCCATCTTTGAGAGATTTCCACCAAAGGGAGGTGTCCACCTTTGAGTGGTGTACTTCTAGGAGAGATGTCCACCTTGATAACGTATTCATGTTCAGAGGTGTCCAGCTTGGAGAGGTGTCCACCCAGTGTAGACTACGTTGTCCACCTTAGAAAGGTACCCAATAGAGTTCTCAGATACCTTTTTAATTATTTTAATGTGAGAAGCCATGACATTCACCACTACAAAACTGGAAATAATGATTACCTAATTTTGGAAAAAGTTAACATAGAATGCACCAAGCGCGCTTTTTTCTACAAAGGTACAAAAAATTTTAATAATTCTTAGAATTTACAAATGTTTGAAACTTCCTTTTAATGTTACTATCCTAGAATATTTGTGATCTCCTTTTATTTTTTATTTTATTTTTATTTTTTTTTTAACAGGAACTGCATTGATAGCAGTTTTCTTCTTTAAACTGATGCAGCAGCTATCCCGTATAAAGATGTTTGAATTATTATTATTATTATTATTATTATTATTATTATTATTATTATTATTATTATTATTATTATTATTATTATTATTATCATTATTACTTTTGAGATGTCCACATTGGAGAAGTACCCACCTTGGAGCGTGTCTGTCCCTGAGAGGTTTTCATATAAGGGAGGAGTACACGTTAAAATGTCCATGTTAGCACGTGAAAAATCTCGGTTGAACATTTGAATATGTTGGTCGACATTTTTATCAAAGCTTGGTTGTTTTGACAGCGTCACATGTCATACGAAAAAGAATTTCATGTAAAAATCTATCCGAGAAAAAAAATCCACAGCTATTGAAAGCCTTTGCTCCCCAAATTAAAGGATGCTAGAGGAGACATATTGTATACACCCTCACCCCACCCCTCCCCCCTTTTCGCCATTGTACACTCAAGAATCGGAGAATCCGATGATACTTGCGCTAATTCCAAAAGCAGCAACATTAGACTGAAAACTTTCTCTTCCTATTCCTATTTAAATCAGTAGTAGCCCCAGACAACGTAAGAGTTCGGCTGGCTGTCAAGTACTCAAAAAGTTGTAGGGACTATTCCCTTTTAGCTCATATTTTTATAGTTTTTTTCTTTGCCCACAAACGCCTGACAGGCACCGAGAGGCTCATTATAAGTTTATGGTAACATAAAAATTAGCACTTTCATTTCATTTGAACGTTCTATAACAAAGGCAAACAACATTGGCCAACATGTATTGGATAACAAGCAATGCATGGATGCGTGGCTGAAGCCAGTCTATTCAACTCCATCATCGATCATTATCTAATGAAAAATGTTGGTCTAACATTGTTTACTGAACATGGGACACTATTGAAACCATCCAGCATTGTTGGGTCACCAAACGTGGTAAAAACGATCGATGTTGGAACCTTTAGCGTCACTTTCAAAGCTGACAATTATGTTATCTCATCTTACACAGATCACATACACCTGCTAAGGGCGTTAGCGAGAGCGCCTCTAATGGCCGCCTGCGTTGAAGGACAACGGCCACATTTACAGGGTGTAAAACTAACGATATATACGAATTAAAATTTTTGCACTTTCTGCGGGTTCTGAAGTTCCACCTGTCACTGTGTGCTTTTGCATGAGTAAATACTTCTTTGTGACGTGCAAAAGGTTAATGGCTTTGGTGTAACTAGAGGACATTGATTAAATATTTACGATGTTAAATGGAAAGGTGACTGAGTATTCCATTATCTCCAAAATGTATCCTGAAGCACGGAATCACGAAGGGTTATATTAAGCTCCGTTTGTGCTTCTTAAAAGTTTGAACTTTTTTATTTCTAAGCATTGTAAACATTGATGTCAAATACCCGAAATACTAACGCTGTATTAAAGCCAAGTATATTCCACCAATGAGTATCATTAACACTCAGTTCATTGTATACACGTGCATGCCGTCAAACCTCAGTACACTTAAGTACAAAATCGTCCGCCATAACATTTGCCGGTGTTAACGGGGTAGACTGATTAACGAGGCTTTTTTAATAAGAAAGAAAATGACTCTGTTCAGGAGACGCCGTAATCGTAATAAGGACCTGATCGTGTTAATGGAATTCTGACCTCATGTTCCCTTGTGAACAGTAATGGCCGTCAAGCGGGGTGCCATAAACTATTCCATTAGCTCTTAGGTGGGTCTTTTCCACCTGTCGATTCATCACATGGGAGATAAAATTTAAATAATCACTTTCTTAGAGCGACAGACAAATTTGGCCGCATTTAACCGGGAACTGCAAGAAAGTGCCTTTGAACGTATATCAGGTAAATGTTCATCAGTATAGTGCCATGGCCAGCGTTTAAGGGTTTCGTCCAGATGTGTTAGCCATTATCCAACAGTGCTTCCTGGTGGTACACATGGGTATCAAACTCTTTTCTCCGCAGAGGCCTCTTTTGTGACCTGTTTGTGAGCTTTTGCGTCGTCCCCGCGCCTCCTTTTATTTTTCTTCTCATTTCCTTTCTTTTTTATTAAGGGTCTTCTGCAGAGGAGAGAGGGTATCGAAAGAGTACTTTAAAGAAGCCCTGCCTGACCAATCGATGAAATCAATCGTTCATAAAAATCGATATCAGTCAATACTAATCGATTTCAATTAACCGATGTTTTCGGTTCCGTGGTCCGTTTTTCGAAAGACCCGGCAACTTACCGGGCCCGAAAGGTGTATTTGGTGATAAATGTTTCTTAACAGACGTCAAGTTCGTTACCTTTAAATACTACTGATTTCAAAACATTACAATTCTATGAAAACATTGGCCAAGTACCATGTCTGTTATCACTGTGTAATCGGCGAAAAAACATTTAAAAATATACTTATCGGGCCCGGTAAATTACCAGGCCTTTCAAGAAACAGGCCCCAGGCTGCCCCGCGACCGATCCCGCAAGCAGAGTTCCCTTTAATAATTTTCTCTCAATATACTCGATTTGTTTCTGTAGCAACTTCACTAGGAAGACCGAAGGAAACTCTGTTCGAATGGCAAATGCGCTTTCGACCCTCCTAATCGACTGCTGTTGGAAATCAATGACCATTCGATAAAAGTGTGAATGAGTGAATTTTCGATCGATTCACTTTCGTTGACCTGGTTTCATCGATTGCCATCGCTTGCTACCTCGTTTAGAGAAGCCGAGGTTAGTTTATAAAGAACTGTGGTGCTGCGTGGTTCAGTAAGGTTAGTCATATAATTTTATTTCTCCATTTGTTTCTGTAGGTCTCCGAAAGGTAATATAATATTTCATAAACTGTACATTCAAATTGGAAAGGAGTCTATGTGAAATATAGTCCATTTTGCCTAACGATTTCGAGGCAATACGTAGGGTTTTAACGGTGACGGATAGTTCTAATTTCCAATCCTTGAATCCACAGTTAACCCTATAGAATGAGCAGTATCTAATTTTTCCCTACATATAGCACTTCTTAATCAAAACCACCGGTCATGGGCTGATAAAGGAAACGATCACCCAGTAAAATCTCCCGACTAGAACTATGAAAAATATAAGGAGAATGTTAAGGAGAATATAGATGTTGATTAACACCCTGCGCAAGACGTTCGAATAAAAGGAGACAACAGGCAAGAGGTATCTGTGAGCTTAGTTTAAATTTTTTGTCACTTTGGTCGCTTGGAATTATATCTTCCATTAAATTGAAAGGGTAAAATACTTCACACGGCTCAGAAAGTTGACGGCGCGCTGAAACACATTGAACCCTCCCTTCCCCCTGGTATAAAATATCCGCCAGGGTGTTGTTCTAATAAAGCCACGCCCAATAGACGAGATTCTGGTACCGGCAGGAGTGAGACAAACTAAGACAAACAAGACAGCGCCAAGACAAACTAGCCTGTGAACAGGTTCCCAAGTAAAGAAAAATCGGCAAGCCGGGTGAGCAGGGCGTGGTATGGGGGCTCGATGTTTGTCTTCGCACTATACCCCACTTGGGAGCCTGTTCACAGGCTAAGACTACTGAACAAACGAGATTCTCCTCTGGGGTACCACAGTAATTTCATGTGGGGATATAGTGATATGCCTCTAAATTCTATTATGAACGGTGTAATACATAGTGAACAACACTTATCACCACGGGGATGGTACGTGTGTCTCAGTGCTGATAAGTGTTAATACATAGTGGACGCTTTTCCTTATAACGAAATAGCCTCTCTTTTCGTTTTATCAGTTTGTTGATTTTTCGCTCTCTGTGATCGATGCTACATTTTTAAGAGCTATATACTAGCAGTGGTTCGCCTTCCACATAATCATCTCTTACACTCAGCGCTACTTCCTGATGGTGTGATCTATGTTGTTCCTATCACAAGAGGTTTTGCCTGTCTGTATTGTTTGATTAATTTCTTTTAACTTTTTGCAGATTTTAAAAGCCACTTTGAATTGGTAGAAACACTAGGCGTGACGTCTCTATTTTGAAAATCAGATGATCAAAGTCGATAGCAACCGAGCTGACCGAGGGCCAGCTGTCTGGTTGTTTTAGCACAACTCAGTGATCTATTTATTCAGCAAAGAAATTCATTCTCTGGCAAAGTTGGTTTTTGAGTTCGCCAAGTTTCATTGCCCACGCGTCCTTGCGTCTCCAATCAAATTGCAAGTTCAGTTGCACCCAAGAGAAAATAAGATGTCCCCTTATTTCCTCCTGGTCACCGGGTTATGGTAAATATTACGACCTGCATTCAAATCGTTGTTTTAGACAACCTCTAAGTTAAGCTTGGTTGCTGCTTGTCATAAAACGTCACCTGGTAGTTGCGCTAAATATTCTCTGTATTCCCACGCGGTTAACAAGCAGTACAAACTTACGTAAAACATCCCGCGCAAGTCAAACGATGGGTCAACGATTAACAATAATTGAACTAAGTTGTCACGAAATTCCTTGCAAATAGATATGTGATTGACTAGAAACGTCATCAAATAATTACTTTAATCATAAAATACAGACATTTTATCTGCCTTACTCGCTTCTGGTTACAAACAGGAGTGTAGGAAGAATGCGATTTGCATTTGGAGTTCCTTTGAACAGGTGAATATTGGAAACTGGTATGAAAAGCTAGTCTTAAAATTAACCCTCACATGCAGTACCTCCTGAAGTATTTCAGTATTCAAATTTTCACATCACACTTTTCATTTCGTTTTAAATATCAAACGTTTTACCGTCCGCTAACTTAGACGAGATTCGAAGCAGTTATTTTTTAAAAAAACCTCCACACTGGCGTAGAAGTTCCTTTGTCATTTTGTGTGGCTAGCATTTTAACTCGATATTTGTTAACCGTCGCATATGTTTTTTCTAAGTCACAATTTTTCTTATAGTCTCGGCTTTCCTCCCTAGATTATCTTGAAATTAGAGGAAATTAAACGGCAGGTTTTCGTCTGTCTGTCCCGGTTGCCTTTAAAGGCATTAACGACTGGATTAGAAGTTATCAGGTTTTCATCTCTTTCGGAAAAGGTTTTTACTGACTAGCCGACATTTATCATTATCCGGTAAATGTCTCACCCACTTTAATCGCCTGCTAGCTCTCTCATGAAAGAAACGCGTTTCTCCTCGAGGATCTACCAGTTATTTTCTCGAAATTCTCACCGGCCTTCAAGCGTGTTGCAGAATCACTTCAGTCTGGTAAACGATGTGAATTTACAGCTTCTTTTTGGCCTTCTAATGTAATCTCGATTCTCTGGTGGCTTCCACTTTAAGGGGCCTAGCCTTCTAATAAGTGGTCCGGTAAAAAAGTCTTCGTAAGCAGATGGTTTCCCGTTTAGCTCGGCTAGGAACAATATCAGTATTTCGAAAGAAAATATTCCTTCATTACAGAAACTTGAAAAGGCTTTTTGTATATATTAATTCATAACACGACATTTTGCTTATGGACACAATATGTCAGTTTGATCGCATGCAGCAAAACCCGCAATTTTTCCTCGTTTAACCAGGCTGCGATAAGACTTTGGAACCATCATCTGTCGCCCGTCCGCCTTCAATCTTCTTCACCCTCAAATTCAAAGACCGCGGGACATTTCAGTCCCGCGGGATTTCAGGCTGTAGGCACATTCCTCCTCCTTCGCGGCCAAGTGCTCAGTATGGGAAAAATCGAGGAATAGAAAATATAATATGAGAATGATTATGAATGTGGCTAGTGAAAAACAATGGAGCGAGATGCACAGCAAGTAAACTGGTGCGAGACCGTGTTCGAAATGGCGTCCCGCGAGAAAAACTCGATGCGCCTAAAATTGTATCGAGAGAACAATGTTCACTGCGACATATTTTCACCAGCGCGAAGCGTTTTCACTCGTCCACGTTATACTCCGAATTGCATCTCTTCCATACTCTCCCAAATTTGTTTCTTTGTGTATTGGAAACTTAAATAAACATTAATCCATTGAGTGGTCTTCATTTGACGGTAGATAATCGTAGAAGCTGAGAATCTGCTTCGAGGTCAACACACCGGCACTAAAAAGAAACTATAATCTTGTGCGAAAAATCAGCTTTCACAAAAAAACTAAACTTATTTTATGCTTACTTTTGCCGGTCGTATCATTACTCAACTTTGATCAAAACATGAATTTCTCAGCTCAGCCTCCCGGAAGCTCTTGGAAAGAGGTTGCCAAGCAGAACAAGTGTCCTTAAAGCATATGCAGCTCATATACGCAAACGGGTATGATTCAAGTCACGTCCCTCGATGTTGTTTACGAGAGCGCGGTGCAAATTTCTATTATGCACAGCCAACGGCGTGTATACAGCTCATATGAACTCGCTCAAACCACACCTAAGAGACAGCAAAATAAGCTTTTCATCCGTATAAATAATCAAAATCTCCGTTCCGAAAGCCGAAGGCTGGGAACTTCTATTGCTAGAACTTCCTGTTTTAAATTAACATTTGTGGATGCTTAATTTCGGTGTCTGATAAATATATATTTAACGTCTAATATAATAGATGTTTTATTTTTTATTACGTGAAGCTGGTTTGGCCATTAACCGTACCTCTGATAGTGTATGTCGTCAAATCAGGCTGAAATAAAATTTTAGAGAATCGAAAAAACGCGTCAGCGTTGAATAAATAGTGAATAAATTTTTGTGTTACCGAAATTAAGCTTTCAGTAGAATATTGCATTTTACAATACTGCTTTTAAATACTCGAATTCTGACACGAATTCTGACACGGAGACTTCAAGTGTTCTTCCAGGCCGCTAAGCCGATCAATATGAGCTTACCTTAATTGACGTTAATCAGTTGACTCCAACGTCACGCTATAAGTAGCACCAGTAATCTGCATGCACGCCATTCGCCTTTTGAACAACTATTCTCACTAAGTGACTATCTAGCGACGCGCGCGGGCAATCAGATTACGCTATACTTTCGATCCTAGTCTTATTTAAAATTTTCTGCTTAGAGGCTGTTTTCAATTCCGCGTGACCAAATCCTGAGCCAAAGAAAAGTGGTCTCAACTTTCGATCCTGGAGGAGAAAAAGTGTGACCATTCAAACGAAAGTGAATACTGAAGCAGCCCCTCCCTGTGGTATTGTTTATTATGCCGTACATGCAAGTTAATTAAGTTCTGAAACTTTGGATACGATTCGAAAATGTGACTGTTTGGCCAGTAGTTTGTTGTGGTGCTGTTATGTCTTCTTTGCTACTGTCCATTTTTCTTCCCTTAATAGCTCTGCGTGCATGCGTGATGCTTTAACAGAAAGCAAAAAGAAGCAGCTTTTTATTGTGGCAACGCTCCAAGTTAGCATAGCATTCCAAGGATTTTCTAAGTGATGATATGGTTCGTCGCCGAGGACTTTAACCTCGGTCTCCTGCCTTCAAGGCATGCAGACGTGATAAAAGTGATCTTAGTGATGTAATAAGAATTAGCCGCGCTAGTTCGCTCGCTTCCACTGTAGGAGGTTCGAGTCTTCGCTGAAGAGCATATTTTCATATAGTGCTGTTACTTGCTTTTACAGCCTCGTTACCAGTCTCCTTGGCCCGCGGCCGAAGATCGCTCGACAAGCGCTATTACTCCTGGGAACGGGGTTGTTGTTTTTACACGCTTACTTACTTCGCTCCTTTTATATAACAGTTCATGACAGTGGTCCCATGTGAACATATAGCTGATTCACTTAGAACAAATACTACTTCCTGCTTGTTTCTTTTTCAAGTGCTCAATCTTATCAAGCTTTTCTTCGAAATAAGAATCTTACATATGTCCTTACAAAAATGTCCAGCTTAGACTGAAGAGTTAATTTAAAATGGAAAGAGAAGGTGCGCATTCTAGAGGAACCGACACGGAGGACTTCCATAGAAAAAATGAAGCTGTTCCCGTTGAACTTTCGCGAGTTGAAATTCTTGGTTTCGTAACAGTTTGTAATATATAGCTGAACTGTCCGCGCTGAAAGGGAGCCGCATTCTGATTGGCTCCCAGCTGAGCGATCCGAATTTTCCCGCTTACGTTAGAACGTACGTTTGAAGGGAGCAAAGTGTTTCAATTTTGATGAAAAATAAAGCAAAAGTGTTTTAAATTAAGCTTATGAAGAAGGAACTGTTCAAATCGTCATGTGGGAGTTTTACTTTCTCGTACTGCTTGAATATAAACAAGTTTCACGCGGACTAGAAAGATACAACCGGTAAAGTCTATATAATTAACAAAAACCTTATTGAACTGGCTTGTTTGGTCTATATCAGGAAAATATTGATCTCGTCCGTTTTTCTTCTATTTTTGGAAGTTTATTTTCCCAATTCGGACCTGCGCTAGTTCAATAACATATATAAGGTGTCGAAATCTAAAATAACAATCATTAAATTTATTCCTACCTGCACCCTTAGGGCGGAAATTGAAAAAGAAATCAACCGCCCACAGGCTAAAACGTGTCTTGCTTGAGGGGTAAAGAACCACGCCCAAAAACGAGTTTAGGCTATACCTTTCTCTAATGCGAACTGCCTTCACGTTTTTATTGGGGTTATTTGCTTGGGTGAGAGTTTTTCTTCAAACTTGGTTTTTTCCCTGGAGGTTTACAGAAGAAGACGAGAACTCGCGAAGCTCCAGAGTTTGTTCGATCGTACGACAGTCCAACGCTTTGAATTTTAAAGTCGAACTTCCTCAAAAGGACTGCTCCTTTATAGGGGTTCACTTCAAAGACTCACTCATAGACTATAAATACGCATCAAAAGTAATTTACTTCAAGTGACTAGTCACACTCACCTGCAAGTACTACCGCACATACAACCTCGTTCCCAGAGCTTAAAGCAATGGGAACGAGGTTGCCGCACATGTACATGGGGCCCTTTACGCATGTGCGCAGCCTTTTGCTTTTGATCACGCCCTTGAGCAGCCGCTGACAGCTGTCTCGCCCTGGGCTCAGCAGCGTGGCATAGCCAAGTCAACGCAGAGGCGCGCTCAGCTCCGAGAGCGGCTTAAAACCTTTCTCCACACAACTTGAACGTAAACATCAAAAGCCGAGGAAACATATTGCATTGCATTTTTTATCTCCAACATCGGCCACAATCGAACACTTACCAGCTGTTGCTGGAAGTTTAGTCTTCCCAAAGACGTCTTGCTCCAGATATTTCCTTCGAACGCCTGCGCGTCGGCAGGCTGGTGGAAGTTCAGCTGTGCGCAGCCTTGCTAGTTTTTAGACAACTTCACCAAGTGTGGGCTTCAAAAATACCATTTTGCCCAAACAACAGCTTGTCAGGGCAACACAAGATGCGCTTTGTCTTCTGGTTTATACGAAGCCCATGCACCCCCTTTCCCAAATATAACTCTCCCTTTGGCCTGCCATGAACATCAACTTCTTAGAAAAAAGGTATAAAACTCCACTTTTTCGTCTTTCAGAGGGTAATGATGCAATGCGGAAACTGCTTTAATTTTACCGAGCTAGAGTACAAATTAATTGGGTTTGTTGCGCTTAAATATGTGCATATTATATAGGTGTTTGTCATTTTAAAAGAGACTGGAAAGATCTAAAAACATTTCAGTCTTCCGCCCACGTGGCTCGAGTCTCCTCGCGCGTCTCCTCGCGCGGTTGGGGATTACTCCATCTAGTGGGTTTAACGGGAAGGAACCGTTCGAAACCGGTGCCTTGCCTTAGTTTTACTTCCTTAGTATGCGAACTGGATAATGAAATTTGAAATGCCGGTTAGCTGAAATAGGAGCAGTGAACTCCAAGTCGATGGATTAGAAACTGAAATAAACTGGCGTGACTTTGGCTTATTTTTGGTTTAGAAGGAAGGGGCGCAATTGTCTATTTTGTATACTAGGAGACGGGAACTATTTCGGCAGAAGTTGGTAAAGGGTCGAACCTCTGGGGCGAGCCTTCCCGTATAACCTTTCTTGAGTAAAAACCACAAGTCACCCCATCCCCCCTTCCTACCTTCCTCGGGAGGCCTAGGAAATACAGAAGGTGTTTTCAATTCGTGTGTTTTGGAATTTCGAGTGTGTGGATGAAATACTGAATGAACGTAACAAAACAAATGAGAGCGGGTGATTATCAGTCATAATATATTTTTTTTTCAATATGTGTATTATTTTTCCCTTTGGTCTCGAAATTGCTCTCTTCTGGGGATGAAATGCTTCAGAAATATAACAATCTACTTGCCCGTCATAAACCGGCTGAACGCGTTGAAAAAAATACTTATATAAATTGGCAGACTTTAGGTCGGTGAATTTTAAGTACCAGAAAAATGAAAACAAAAAAAACAAAAAAAAAGAGTACAATTATAACATATATGCTCAGTACGGCAAAAGTCGTTTCGCGAGGGTATACTACCCTCGACGAGAGTCAAATTTCTGTCTCCTGTTTTTTTGAACTGTAACTTTGGCACAAATTTTTGTGCCAGTGTTAATTCATTGAAAAAAAGGTTCAAAATTCTGTTTTGTGCTCAGAAACTACTAGACAGGTGATGACGCTTTGCAGTTCCGCCCTTGTCAATAGAATCATTTCACAGGCAGCAAAGATAAGAAATCATTATTCTCCCAGCCAGCTTTCGTCTGAAAGCTGTCTCAGAGCCAACTTTGCATAATAACAACTTATCACTGCCTTAAACTTATGAATTTTTATTTCAGTTTTATTTTCTCTAAAAAAAAAACATCCGACGAGATCAGCGTGGTAGCATCCGGTGACGACGTCCTGTTCTATCGATATTAAAACGTTTTTGACTCGAATTAGTAGTCAAGGCTTAATTAAAATGAAAAAGAGCCGAGGGAACATTTTAACTGTCATCTATATTAACGCGCGCACCGCTAATGGGCGAAAAAAATGGCTTTCATTGGCGTCACACAGTGCTCACAAGTCACGCGGCTCTGTT
Source organism: Pavona decussata (assembly GCF_977016875.1). Classification (NCBI taxonomy): domain Eukaryota; kingdom Metazoa; phylum Cnidaria; class Anthozoa; order Scleractinia; family Agariciidae; genus Pavona; species Pavona decussata. The sequence continues at coordinate 1,531,244 of NW_028145717.1, forward strand.
TTAGTTAGAAGGGTTTTGCTTCAAGCCCTAACTTACAAAAAGAAATTTAAGGCTAAATACACGTGAAACGTTTTGAATCTTTAGACAAAGTTATTATAGGTCTTTCTAAAATTTCCAAATAAGGCCAAGATGACGTTCCCTGTATTTAATCAGCTGAGATGAAAACCGAAATTGGTGGGTGTGCGGGACTAAAAATAATCCATGTAAAACTACCATTCGGAAATGAATTTTTCGTCCAGCCGGGTCGAAGCGATATTTTTTTGGTGAACTTGCGCCGATAGAATCTTCTCTTAGCCTTTCCCAAGATCCGGCTGGCAGGCAATTGCCTGAAATACGAGCCAGTGAGGGGCACCTGTGGGAAATTTGAAACTACCCCAGTTTACATTTGCGCAGCTAAAAATGTTCTCTTATATCCTCTGTTATATTTAAGTGCGTGGTCAGATGACAAGTTATGGTGTTATTACAGTAAATTTAGATCATTTGCTAATTGCAAGATAGACGCCGCTGGTAAATGGGTAGAAATTGAAAATTTATGCACTAGCCTTGTTTAAAGCTCATTCCTTCCTCTAATATAGGACTACGCGACATAAAACATCAGATCAATACTGATTATTTTCTCATACGCATGAAACCCATCACGTATTAGTTACATTTCATTTAAGATCGAAACACCGAAGCCGAAAATTTGTATAAAGAACTGAATGAGGAAATAGCACTTCTCAGTGGCTTTCATTTGCGCGACCAAGCTTAAACCCAGTCTTATATCAAACTCTGAATTTAGAACCCTAGCAAGTGAGCATGAGGCTGTCTCTAGCGCTCTAAGTATTGAAAAACGTTTACAGCAAATAACACAGTGTTGAATTGTTGGATGAAAGCTAATCTCAAGGTTGACTGGCGCTGTCGTCTATTCACCTCACAGAGCACGTCGTGGCGTTGCGTTCGGTTCTAAGCTTTTTTTAGTTTCCTCTGTCATTTCATTGGTTTTCTTTTAATAGACGTTTTAATATTTCTCTCGTCGTCGCACGATTTTTCTGTGATGGCCTTACAAGTCAAAAAGTTACAATAAAAATATAATATTTTAGCCTAAAAACGCGGGCTGTGCAATTTATAGCATGTTTCCGGAGGATTGATCAACTTCCGTTTCTCAATCTAGTTGAACCAATCCCATCGACAAATAGCTTTAATTCCTATAATTTTTAGAGGTATAAACCAAGAAGAGGACGCGCCCATAAACTCTAAAATCAGGTAAAAAATGCATCTTCCGGATCGATCTTCAGAAAGCAAGCACTGTTGTTGTCTTTTTGCGTTACGCAAATACAGTGCGAGAGTGTCATTGTGGCTCAATTTGTCTTGCACTTTCCGAGCGCACACAACATGTGCGTGATCGCGTGTTTTCAAGGCGATGATGTAAACACGCCAAAATTAGTCAATAGCGATCACAACAAAACCGAATAAAGTGAGCATATATTCTTGCCGCAACTGTCAAATTGAAGAGTCAACAAGTGTCTGGCGCGTCTCGACCAATCAGAAGCCGGGATTTTCCAGCCCAGGTTTCTCCGCGCAGATGTGTCCGTTTTCTCCACCAATCAGAGCGTGCCCTTTCAGCGGCACGTGACCACTTTGCGGGTTTTCCCAGCATGCTCTTGATTGAGACCGGAATTTGGAGTATTTGGCGCCGCGAGGTTTCAGTTTTGAAGAGAGTGGTTCTGTGGCATGGCCGTCGAGTTAGCGCTTGTTCTCTTTAGCAAGCGATGTTCATAAGCTAAAACTCAGCTTTGTAACGCTTCAGGGACTCTGCGCGATGGCGGCGAACAAAATTGTCAACGGTATCGCGAGTCAAGCGGCCGACGCGAAGAAGCGGATGACCAAAGAAGACGACGAAGGGTGAGAGTGACTTCTAAGTTTGTCAATATTAGGCGCAAAATTCATGAAATTTATACACGAAAATAATTTGTAATTTATTATCGGAGCCACAGAGAGCGCCATGAATTTTACAGGCCATAATCTACGAGTTTTCTTGCTGTGTTTTAGCGTGTGTTTAGAATTTTGTGAATATATATGTGAGTTTAAGGTTCGTACAACTTCTTTCTACGAAAGTTGTTTCGAATGCGTGTCGTCTTTCTGGCTGGATCAGTTGATAAACTTCCTTTCTAATTGTTGTTCCTTCACAGCAAGCTCTTCGTGGGCGGACTCAGTTATGAAACCACGAAAGGTAACTTGATGTTTGTCTCCTTTGTAAAATTATACTTTAAATTTTGAAAGTAGGAGAGTTGCAAAATTTGTCTGGAAAGTCTGGTAGACCAGCTGTGTTCGGTTGAACACAGGTTATTTACGACATCTCAAATCCTTTCAATTTCAGAAACATTGACGGAATATTTTAACAGGTTTGGTGAGGTTATCGGAGTGGAAGTAAAAATGGATGCTTTGACGGGTCGTTCAAGGTTTGTGGAATTATTTGTACTTTTGTTTTGTTGTCTCGCAAAGACCTCATCTGAATTAAGCACCGAAGTACACTCGTTTGTGTAATTTTTAGCCCAACAATGTATTCTTTTGTAGTCTCGCTACACGTGCTCGGCTGTCGCGAGTTTACATTAAATAATGTATGGCAAAATAAGCTTTACTTTTCACAGCTTCGTGTCAAAACACACGTTTTCTATTGTGTAACTATTTCGCCTTCTTAACGCCTCGGAAAAATAGCGCTAAGATTTTTCGTCGGCTGTTAAAATAAGCCAATTGACCCCAAGTGGCGCGTGTATTTCCGAGTTCCTCGCTGTTTTGTTTGTCGTTTCCAACAATCCAAGTAAAAAGAACAGCCTTGTAAGAGACCACCAGTGTCTAATTCTTGCTATAAACAGCCCCCTGTAGCGAGCCATTTTCGCGGTCAAGTTTTCATATAAACTAGAGCATGCATTATCGCACGCCATTACTTGCGCGAGAGACTCGAAAAGTCGATCAAAATAAGTCGCGGCGCCGGATTTCTTTGTTTTGTCTAATCAGATAGCCTAATTTTATTTTTCCATACCCTGTCTGGGCTTCATATATATCTAACTCCTTTCAACACTCGCTGAGAACAACCGAAACTGTGCTTTCAGTTATTCTTTTTCAACGACGTCCCTTGACCGATTCAGCTGAAGACACGTCGGGGTAATTAACCAACAAGCGTATTCTTGTGATAATATATTGTTTGTTTTCTTTCATTTCAGGGGCTTCGCATTTGTACAGTTTAAAGATCCGAAACAAGCTAACGCGGTAAAGTCCTGCTTTATGAATTTCCATAGTGTATAGTGGTAGAATACTTTCGTTATCGAAGAAACCTCGTGCGTATTCGAAATAATTTTTAGCCAAGTAACAGAACACCTTTTAACAATGGAACAAATGTTGCGTGAAGCGCCAGAGTGCTTTAACGCATTAGTCAAAAATTATTGAACAGACACTTGCAGGTTTTCGCCTCGGACGACTACTAGACGAAGCTTTAGCGGGTGATTGTTTCCTTATTGGTCAGGTGGCTAGTTTCAAAATGGCCGAAAGCTTTCACGAAGGCAGTATTTTTAAGTGGCAAGCCAACCAGTCACCAAGCGACAGCATATCACGGCATATATTGGGTTACTGATATCATCATGTCACATTTGGTCACAGATCCGTGACATATTCGACCAATCAACTCATGCTATTTCCATAATAATATTGATCAATGAATGGCAATTTCTGATGGTGCAAAATTTTTGGACAAACTTTTGTGTTCTTTTTGTCATCTTGCGGGAGAATTTAAACCAATGTAGCCTATTGAACATGATATGTCTAGAAGGAGAATATTTAAACAAATACACTTGGTTTACTACAGGCAAGATGTTGCAATTGGTTGCATGACCTAACTGAAAAACAAGCACAAACTGTCCTATTAATAAATATGAGTTATTGGCATTCAAGTTACGCACTTGAAATGCACTTATTTGGGTCTAGTGACGTTGTTAGTGAACTCTCATTTTACTTGCAAAACTTCACTGCTAATTCATACAAAATACAATTGCTGTCAAAACACAGGTGATAGTCTTGCTTAAATATCCATCCACGTTTAATGATCAGTGGGATTTGAGTCTTACAGCTTAATGTGGAGAGAACTGCCTCAATGTCAATTTTCTATGGGTTCAAAAAAACAGGCACCTGTAGTTGGTTCTTTCCCATCACAAGGAAGTAAGGGAACTCATAGATACAGGACATTTATGCATTAAATTGAATGCAAATGAGAGACTGGCAGATATTAGTCAACACCCTGGGGCCGTTTTATACAGTTGGCATCACTGTTACAATTGATGAAGCAATTTCATCGGGTCTTCACTCCATATCTTACTCAGACATTTAATTTAGTCAGCAACAGTCAAATGTTTCGTTTCTTTTTATAAAATATTATGCCAAGAGTGCAACATATTTCTTTCATTATCATACAAGTGTTACTAAAAAGCAAACGTCATTAAATAAATGTGTCTGCTTTGTGCTTTGATCTTTCAAGTTTGTCTGAAAAAGTGAAGGCATTATCAATTGAGAGATATTAAGTAAAAATGAGAAACACTTTGGTCAAAAGGTGTGTTTTTACCTTGCAACCAATTACTCAATTATGGAGGTTAAAAATGTTTTCAAACTGTTTATCTCTGACATCTTGTCCCGCCTACTTTTTCGCATTGTAATTCATGTCACGTATTTGTTAGTTCATCTGCCTTATGTTCAATAATATATCAAGTTTATTTATCCAGCAGCAATATTTATAACTGGGTGCAGAGTTCATTTGAATGTGTTCTTTCTTTGCTAGATTTAAAATTAAAGGGTTTAGGAAAAAAAATTTTGTTTGCTAATATGAGATAGCATGAGCAGTGGGTAAGATTACTTTGAACAAGGAAGTACAATACGTGGCAGTAATATCGTAGCAAATCTTTTCATTGTTTGATGAGTGTATTTGTCCTTGACGTGGTGGGAACAACTGTTTTACATTGGTTTAACAAGTGCTAAAACAGGATGAGTAGATGACCTACTGGGCTTTTATCTTGTCATTTGAACAATTTATGTCTGTAATGTTTAAACAAAGTAGCTGGAGGCAGATAGTTAACCCCTCAACCCCTTATGTCAAAGGACAAATTCTCCCATCTTGTCCCTATACTTTTCTTATAAAAGTAATGGGGAGAAGTTGTTACATATCTGAGAAAATTCACCTTGGGTGATCATATCCTTTATTCTCATGACCTCAGGGGTTGAAAAGCATTGATATTATAAGGAGAAATTTGATGCTGATCACTGTTAGGGCTTAAAGGGTTAATATGTGACCTACATGTAATGTCAATCAAGATTGACTAACAGTTTCCAGTTTCCCCTGGGGCCAAGTGTCGCATGGGTCAGGATTAGATTAGTCTTCAGTTATTGTAAACATCATGTGATGTGCATGCATGCACTGTTTTTCCTTATTTTCTTCTTTATGTTGTAACATGCGACCAGTACAACCACTGAGGGTTTAAATTTTTGTCACATTATTGCTTCAAAACATTTAGTTCCTCCCCCAGGGGGGTACTCACATATATTAGTGATGGGGAGGTATAATTAAGACCAAATTGTTAGACCCAAAACAACGAGCCCAGGTGGGCTAATGCTGGACATAAAAGTCCAACAGTCCATAACATATAACCCATCAGAGTCTCATTTTCAATCATAAATACAGTCGAACCTCCCGTAAGCGACCATCCATAATGTCAAGGATATGTGGTCGCTTACGGGAGGTGGTCGCTTACCAGAGGTCAGACCACAAAGGGGGGGGGGGGGGGGGTGAGGTCTAAATTCCGGGTAATTTACATGATGGTAATTGCAGACACCTAACGGCTTTTGCCATTGCTTATCGAAACCCTAAGTAAAAACTCTTCTTTAGACTGCCTGATTTAGGACCAAACAGTAAATGGCATTTTTGCAATGTTACATTTCAAGCGTAACACATCAACAACTTTGGCATTTGTTTGTTTGTTTGTTACATAATCCAGTTGACGTTCTTTATCGCCACAATTTTTCTGTTGAATAATACAAGGTTGAGAGAGTCATCACCGGTCGTGCATGTACATGCATGCTATTAACCAGATAAGAGAGTTTTTTTTTCCTATAAGGGATTCAACCTGATTAAAATTTATTTCAGTGTACCATAGTGCATGTATATGTTATCATTTGTTTCAATGTCAGGAGACACTTCCGGTAGCTCCGGCTGTGGGATTTTTAGTAATACGGCGTCCGCTGTAATGATGGGCGCCAATATGTTACAGTCAATTTCCGCCCGTGAGAGAAACAGCAGATTGTGCCGTGTCAAGTGGTCGCCTACGGGAGGTTAAAAACAAAAGAAAATTTTAAACTATCATCTCTAAGAGTGGTCGCTTACGGGAGGTGGTCGCTTACGAGAGGTGGTCGCCTACGAGAGGTTCCATCTAAAGTGATTTGACTTGAAAACTTTTGGTATTTTGGAAAAGTGGTCGCTTATGAGAGGTGGTCGCTTACGAGAGGTGGTCGCAAAGGGAGGTCCGACTGTATGTTCACGAACACGGGGGTTTGCTTTCAGTCAAACCTCCAAGTCCTTAGCAAAACCTTTCACCCCAAAACAGTCACCACAAATTTTTGAATCCCCCCAAAAGTCCTCAGATTGCTAATTTCAAAACCTAAAAAGGCCTTCACACATCCCTGTCACTAATATATCCAAGTGCTGTCAGCATCATGATCATATTTGGGTAGTGTTACAATGTGTTGTAATGAATAATAGCAAGGGTTGTAATAGTCTATGTAATGTTGTGTTTACAGGTCTTGCAGTATACAGAGCCTCATGTTCTAGATGGAAAAACTGTAAGTTTTTTTTGTGTGTATAACGTGAAGAGAAAGCTAACTTCGTATATGAAGGGGTGCCTGGATAAATGCTTATTGTAATTGCTAGATTCTCCTTCCAAATTATCGTGCATTTGCCTCTGGAACAAAAGGAGAATTTGACCTTACATCAAAAGTCACTTTAAAAGCCTTATCCGGCACACTCCTTCAAATGCAAACATGCCTAGAGTTACGGGCAGCACAGGAGGGAATGGGTACATATATATTGAAAAAGTCATTATTCTGTTACTACAAGAGCAGCAGTTGTTACAATAAATTATTATTGACAGTACATTTTAGTAATAAATTTATCGCCTTCCAAAAATTTAAAGAGGGTGTTGATTATAAATGAGCTATTTACACTTAATATATTCATGGTCATTATTTCTATGGTGAAGCAGTATCAAAGGTTTTAATTTGCTGCTCGTAGAACCTAATATTTTGTTTTATTTGTTTTCCAGGTCGATCCTAAGCCAGCAGCGCCTATAAACAAGGTTAGCTAGAGCCACTTGCATTGAAAAAGAAAGTCTCTGAAATACTCAGTTTGTTCAAATTTACAGCTCAACAATTTGACCTTTTATGCAATGGATTGAAGTAAAAGAGACAAATAAACATTTTGGGGTCATGTAGATTCAATTAGAAGCAACTGATTTCAATAATATACTAATGAATTAGAAAAACAGTAAGTTGTATAAAGCGGTTTGGCGGCAGACAAGTACTTAAACCCATCCGGACATTTTTGCCAGATCAACCCTGTTACTTGATCTTGTACGTGTTCCTACAGAGACAAACACCAGTGATAATGTTGTTATCAATTTAAACCAATAAGATTTGGAGAAAAATTAGTGGTGAGCTATGACAGTGGACCGCCGATAAATATACTATGTAAAAATATAGCAAGCCACATTGCTAGTAGTCTGACTATGTTTATGGTCATGAACAAAACAACTTGGAGCTTTTTACAATTACAATGTATAATAATTATATAATGTTGTGTCTCTCTATCTTTCAGCCACCACATTTGAGAGTGAAGAAAATATTTGTGGGAGGTCTTAAACCTGAAACTACAGACCAGCAAATTAGGGACTATTTTGGTTCTCATTATGCACCGGTAAGCTGTCATTTTATTATCCTTTTCAGGAAAATATACCTCATCTCTCTCACAGAAGGTTTTTTGGTTCTCAAAATTCCAATTTAAGTTAATTTAAAGTAAAGACTGTGGCCCTTTTGTGATTTTCCTTGAACTCCATGCAATATGTTAAACAAAATGACATGTGCTATATTGTCGTACGAAGAAATGACTGCTCTAGGGCACCATTAGGAGCCTGTATAATGTCCTTTTCAACAATCGAGCATAAATTACATTAAGTGATTTGTGCTAATTATGTGCGTATCATATGAAGTCATTAAGCTTATTGGAACCCGAGCTTCGTTGATCTGTCAGTCATAAGCTCGTTTCATAGGGCAAGGACATCAACCCGACCCTCCCTCCCACGGGAGTCTATTGATTCAGTTACGATGTCATTCGCTACTCAGTCTATAGCAGTCGAATCTGACTCAATAAACTTGTTGCCCAAACCTCTCGTCATGTGATTATTGAGAGCGCGTGATTTATGGAAGACAATAAGACTATCCTTGTTGATATCGGGACAAATCTGACCACTTTTATGACTTGATCACAGGTGAGAGACATTGAGTATGTTCAGGAACACAACACAAACAAGAGAAGAGGTACTTGTAACCACTTATTATTTTGAAGCATTTCACACTGTTAAAATTCCTCGTTTCAAGATCAGAGTGCTCATTTTGTTGATTCCAATTTTTTAAACATTCTCACGTTTCCATGCATTTTTCTTGTAGGGTTTTGTTTTGTTTCCTTCGATTCTGAAGACACTGTAGACAAGATTTGTGAATTACAGTTCCATCATATTGATGGGAATAAAGTAAGTTGATGAAGCGCTGAATGCAGAAAAGGCTGTGCATTTGTGCACTTTCAGGGTAAATCAATTCTTCCCCTCCCACGCCCCCCTCCTCCCCCCCCCCCCCCCCAAAAAAAAAAAGAAACTGTCTTGAATTCTCGTTTGGTACATAAAATTTCCAACGGATGACTTGTCCTTTTTTTTTTCGGTTTATTTGGCCTGATAATGCACAATACAGTAGATCAAGTCGGCCGGTACTTTCTCGAAAGTCCCTGTAACTTACTGGGCCCGATAAGTAATTTTCGTGATGATGTTTCTGAACAAAAGTCAATTTTTGTTAGCTTTCAATACTAAATTTTAAAATTTTATTAGTTTTTGAAAACATTGGCGAAGTACCATCTCTGTAATCGTTGTGTGTACTCGGTGAAAAAACATTTTAAAATATACTTAACGGGCCCGGTAAGTTACCGGGACGTTCGAGAAACGGTCCCCTGACCACAGTTTTGACTGGTTTATAGGCAGTGAAAAAGTCACTGAATTTATTGTTTATCTGCCATCGATGGATGGCAATGTAGAACCCTTGTGATCTTCTGTAAACTTGGTGGATACCAGAAACTACTGAGAAAGCGGAAGATTTGTGGCTGGTTAGGTCATTTGCTAGATTCAGAGTTGCAACTTGTTTTGTCATACAATCCTTCCTACTTCTTTTTTTAGGATCACAGGTTATAAGGGTGTCTTTGAGGGATAAATTTAAAGACAGCTCAGTTTAATGAACAAGGCTGTTACCCAAGAAAATTTTCAAGGAGCCCACAAGGCCAAAAGTCATTCTGACAAGAAGTTAGGAGCCCAACATGTGAAGCAAATACTTTAGGTGCCCAGAGTATTTTCTTGGGTGTCCCTGGCTAGCGGGCTCCTGCTATTGGTAGCACTGCCTTGATGAATCTGTTTTGCTTGCAGGTTGAAGTTAAGCGAGCTCTGCCAAAGGAGGTACAGCAGCAACAGGCGGCACTGCGAGCTGCTGTGGCCGGCAGAGGAATGATTCCAACTATCGGTGGGTGCATGTCAGTCAAGTACTTTTAATTAGCCATTATGTTGACTTATGGTTTCTATGGTTACTTAATTAGTGATAATCATACCTTTTTTGTAGTAAGATTTGAAAATTCTCTGTCTGAAAAATGAATCAACGTTAGCAAGGTTAGGGGAAGTCAAAATCTTGACCTCTTGGGGGTGGGCAGGGGTACTCCTCTGAATTTTCGGTGGAGTTTGTGGCTCTCTTCTCCAAACCTTGACCCTGAATTTCAAACCAAAATGTATGTAATTTTTGCGGTACCTTTTCCCAGACCTGACCTCTAAAATTCATACTGGTCCTGAGTGTTTTCAGACCTGGGACGGGTTGCACAAAACTTAACGGCGGTATAAATGCTATCGTCAGACGTTAAAACGCTGAGTGTGACTGGGCTGAAAGTCTGGCGTAAGCAGTTATGCCCGACGTTAAATTTAATGCAACTCACCCCTAGTTTCTAGAATTCATGCTGTTTCTGTATAATCCATACAAACAGTCTTTCAGACCAAACTGGTTGTTGTACAGTGTAGTCCTGATTCAGTTTATATGTAGGCTACATGCAGTGTCCATGGAAGTCACTTTATCTTAGCATAATAAATTGGTGTAATTTGTTATGTTTCAGCAGCAGCCACTGCTTTTGGAGTTGTTCCTGGAAGAGGGAGAGCAGCAGCTGCTTTGACCAGAGGTGAATAAAATTTCGTTATTTCAGATGACAGTTAAAAAGAATTCCTTCAAATCCTATTTTAGTTTGCACTTGGGTTTTTATTTGGAATGGACTATATCAAAGCGAAAAAAAAGAGGAAAAACCCTTTTGAAAATCTCAAAAATTTACCCAGGCAAGTTATCAAGGCAATATTATTGTATAAATTAATTTTGTGATTGGTGGATGTCACACAAAACCTTGAGAAACAAGAAGAGTGAAAGAGAGCTACAAGAAAATCTATGCTAAGAAACTTGACAGCAGGGTCCAGACCAAGGCGTGGTAGTTAAAGGGAACCTCCACTCCGACAACAAATGGACTGTAAATTGTTGGAAATAGTGTCTAAATTCTAAATTTTAGTTTAAAAAGTAGAAGTGACATTCAAGTGTACTAAAAAGTAGATATAATTATCGCCTATTTTCAATTTTAAATTTCCTGGGCGCCGCCATTTTGGATTTTATGACGTCATATGGTTGCCGCTATTGTCAGTAAGCAGAAGTTCTTTTGTGTGAAACAATTGATCAACCGTATTACGTCACGAAATCCAAGATGGTGGCACCCGGGAAATTAAAAAAAAAAAAGGCGATAATCAAATTCTGTTTTGTCTGACACAGAAATATTTTTTCCTTGTTTTCTGGACAACGAAATTTGAAATGAGATTGTATTTTCAACAATTTAACGTTAATTTATTTCAAGAGTGGAGGTTTCCTTTAAGGTATGGGGCAAAGGAGAGTTAAGAGTGTTTCCAAACGAAAACTTTTTTATTGTTAGTGTGGTAAACTGTTCATACCAAACCACAAATTGTAATACTTGCAAGGTGTATCTGCCTGCAATTTTATTGTAAGTAACATTTTGATTTGCAAGGTCCTTTTCGCACCGGTACAGGAGCGGGCGGACTTGGTCTTGCAGCGGCAGCCTATAACCCGACGTATGCCGCAGCACTCTACGGAGCAGCCTTTGGTACGACTGGGGCCTATGATCCAACTGTGTACCCAGCTGCCTCATATGCTGGCCTCCCTGGCTTCCCAGCGTACTCCCCTGGGAGCGCATTTCCTGCAGCAACCTCAGAGTACCCCAGAGGAGGCTACACATTACCCTACGGCCCTGGCAGAGAAACTGGTATTCACCTTGCAGGTATGCAGGGATCGCAGAATAAAGAAATATGTTGAGCGCACATTCATGGCAAAAGAATGCTGCCGTTCAGTTGAAATGTGGTTGTTGTCACTGATTATAATTGTTTGATCGAAAATAAATTATAAACATTTACAGAGAGATTTTAGGCAAGGAAAGAACATTGCAATTTTATTTGACTATTTTAATGAACTTTTTCAACGATGCACCGGAAGGAGTTAAGCCAGGAAGAAGTGAAATTGAATTTTTTTTACCAGGCAGCATGTCGATCTGTCATTGCTGCTTTCAATTTAGCACGTATTTATACAAAAGAGAGAATTATATTTTTGAGGTTGACATGTAAATCTCTGGGATATGGCATTGAGTTGGATTGAAGCTTCACTTTCGTTTGGTTTTCACAGTTAGAAAATTAGAATGAGAGGAGCTAAATAAGTGTTTTTGTCTGAAGTGTTAATCTTTTAAATGTTGTCCTTTGACACTACAGTTTTTCTGTTGGTGATCACTGCAGCAACGGCTGCAGGTATCATGAGTCCAACCCTTGAATTTCCCAGAGAATTACAAACTGTACGTTATATACACAAACAAACAGCCTAATTACTGAGCTGTAATGTAGATCAACTCCGAAGAAGTTACACTTTCATGAATTCATGTTGTATTTTATAGAAAGTGAATAGAAATTGTTGACAACATATATTTAATGTACATGTACATGTATTGTTCAACAGGATTTGTAGCTAGTTATTAATTTGATGTACCATGTTGATGTAGATGATACATGTCAGTATATTTTTGATGTATTCATGTTTATATAGGTGATAGGTCAGTACATAAAATCTGTCAAGCATAACTCAGTTTTTGTCAAACCAGTAATATTATCTTTATTAGTTATTTGCACTCATGCATCTATGAGAGGATTTGTTTGTAGTTACTTAGGGCAGCTCTCTGATAACTGTTGATTTGTGGTTCTGTCAGATTTCATCAGTGAAAGAAACATGTCACAAGCTGAACTTCTTTGCAGGTTTCAGTGATTAAGCAAAACTAGATAATTACGCTAGATTTTCTTGACAGTTGCTGGAAAGCTGCCTAAGTAAAACTCGTGAGTTAAGATCATTTTGATGGAACTGAAGTTCAACGTTGGTCAACACTGGATTCACACAGCGGGTTGCAAAGTTCGGCTTTGCCTGGTTATAAGAAACAGGTCCTAATTAACTAAAATATTAATCTTAAAATCTGGGGTAGCCAGCTGGAAGACTTCATATCCACCAAACTTATTTTAGAGACCTTTTAATTCTAATTATGATTACGACTACAAATATGAGATACAAGAAGTTTTTAGCAAAGTCAAGTAAGAAGGGATATATACCAGCAAGCTAGCTTCACTTTGCTCTTTGTGAGCAACAAACTTGACGCAGTTGTTTTGAATAATGATGGCTAATCCCTTTGGCATTCCAAAAAATTGAGATCACCTATGTTTCGAGTCCTTGTTTTCGCCATTGCAATATTCTCTGAAAACTTGAAGATGAAGGCAGCTTTCTTGTTTTCCCACCAAAATTACACTGTTTCGTGCATGTGCGTTCTTTCTCTTTCGGAAAAACTCGTACTCGTTCTAGAATCGAAAGGTCTCTTTTATTATGGATTTTGAAGATCAAGGTGGCATAGTAAGATGCATCAGCCAGTAGCAGGTTCACAGGAATAAAAGTAACGGATAGGGAATCACCAATGCTTCTGTTTCAAGTGCTGTAATGTTATCCATTCGTCTTGTACATAGACTGAACATTGACATTCATTGATAAACGCAAGCTCTTAAACAACCCTTTCAACCCTGATATAGATTGATAGACATATATCAGTTCCCCTATTTGGGTGTCACACCTTTTTTTATGTTTATTTTATGATTTCGGAAAGCTTTGAACAGTCTGTTACCAAAAGGTGGTGGACTGCCTGACAACAGTGACTCAGTACAGTTTGGTTTAGTAACCTATAACACATTTTACTAACTAATAACATTCATCTAAATGGTCGCATTTCATGGTTTCTCACACATAGTTGAAAGTTAGAACTACCTCGTAAACATTGGGGGTTTGTTTGCAGATCTGATCATGGTTGAAAGGGTTAATCACAAACAGGAGCATTATCTATCGTATATAACAAGTCTTGCAAAGCAAGAGGAAGTTCTGTGCTTTAGCCTGCACAGTTTTTGTATTTTGTATTTTTGAAGATGTTGAAATTTATTAGATAACTAGTGTACATTTTTGTTGTTGAATTGTTGTTGTGTTTGTAAGCTTATATAGATGGCTTATGAAATATGGTTATACTTTCATGTAAGTTGTCCAGATATACATACAGATATTTTAACTCTATGGTACAGAAAAGGCCCTAAGTCAGCATATTGTAGTAAGAATTTGTCAACAGGGGGGGTAGAGGCAAGGGCTTTTGGTGACAGCTTCAACAAGTGGATAACCTTACTGCTGACAGTATTTTGTAGTTCATCTATTTTCAGTCACTTAGTATGCTTTGTAGGATATTGTGGTGGTCTTTGCATATTACTATGCAGTAACAGTATTGTAATGACTGAAGACTTTGTCATTGTAATACATAGTCAGATCTGATTATATTGCTGAGCCATTTTAGGCATATACCATGCTGTATTGGTAATCGATCCCTCACAAACTGTCAAGCAATTAAGACATGCCGCCGTCTATATTCATTTTGTTGCATACCAAACTACGGAGAGGTAAAACTGTGGTACTTTGAAACTGTTTATTTTTGAGAAAATCGGAAATGGAATTAATGTATTGTTTTCATTTGTTCATTGCCTTGGTCTAAACTGTTGAAAGAGCTGATTCAGAAGTGAATGTTTGTAAGGGTAATTTTTCTTTAATTAATGGAACTAATTTAGTTAGATTTTTTAGAGCTCAGAGCTAAAGGTAATGTTCTAGATAGCTTCTGCGCAGTTGATAGCAGTCTGTTAGAGATGTTATTTTGGCCTTTGCCGTATGATGTATACACCAACAGTGTATAAATTGTTCATACCTTGATATACCTCGTAAGGGTAGTGTCATCATGAGTAACTGTCAACATTAGTTTAGAGTTAAGATAAACACTAGTTGTAGCTCAAAGGTTAATTAATTGTATTTTGTGTTCATTGCACAGTTGTATGCCTTTAATAACAATTATTATTGTAGTGTAAGGTTAATCTCATGATACTAATGATTCAATTGTAGTTAGTATAAATGAATAATGATTTTAGTTTAATTTGCTTCAACTTATACCAAACGAGATAGTTATAGTCTGTAGAGTTCTGTGTGAAGAGATTCATTCAGAATGCTCCGTAATGATAACGTTAGTTTAATCCCCTGCTCTAGCTATTGCATTAATTATTAAGTATGTAACAATTTCCAACCATTGATGCATTCTAAAACTATTTTTGACCCTTTCACTAGCAGAGTTAAAGCTCGAATGAGGTAATTTGGTTCAAACTCTTGAGTCCATTGGCTATCTGCCTGGCTCGTACTAAACAGAATTTCCACCGGGTGGTGGAAGGAGCAATTCCCTGATTATGATGACGATGATGATTGCAAGTGAAAGCTCATTGTTAAGTAGTGCTTTTCCGTGATGCTGTTCGTTGTACTAAATAATGTTGTCCTAACTTTTGAGTCTGCGAGTAAATTCCTGAATTGTAACCGCTAAAATGAAACTACTTTCCTGGATTTGGCACTATCCATTTTTTTCCATATTCTGCAAGATGATTTTTCAGACTTGTCGCTGGCGTTTTCAGCTTGGCTTAGTGGTGAAAGGGTTAAATGTCTTGTAAGGCCCCTGTTTATTGGAACAGTAAAAGACTTTGTTTACGTTGCCAAGTAATATTGGGGCAGCAGTTTGTACTAGTCACAGACTCTTCATCACGTGACAGATGCAAGTGAACTGATTGGCTCCTTCCTGCAGCAGGAAAGTGGGGTTATGGAAAGAGGTGACAGTGGTGGTACCCCATCTTACGCCTCATGCACCCTGTGACGCCAAGAGGTGAGGGTGCCAGGTAAGCCACGCCTGCTGTACTGGCCATGCTGTTAAACCAAAGTCAACCTACCTACAAAGCAACTTAATGTCTGCGACTAAAGCTAAGGTCACGCTGATTAAATAAAATTGTGCACTTAAACCATGGCCAGCCTAGCAATGCTGTGTCTTTAACTGAATCTAATTTGGCCTTTTAAGTCTTAAAGCATTGTGTAGGCAAGGTTCACGTTGCAGTGGTTAATCTGTGTTTTTCGTTCAGTCACTGTCGTAAAGTAAGACTCGCTTGTGTAATTTGTCTTAAAGCACGCAGGGTTGTTGGGTTGGCTGAAGTTGTAGCTAAGGGAACTTAAAGGTACAAGGATGCTTAGATAGAATTCCAGGTATACCGTGTAACGTAATTGTGCACTGTAAGTTAAAAAGGGAACGTAATAAATGTGTAAGAATGACTTGTAAGGTTTTTCACTTGTAACCAATTTAACACTGACCCCATAAGCAAGCATTGTAAAACATAAATGTAAAATTTAACCAGTATTGTAGAACAACTTTGTAAAATGTAATGTAATATGCCACACTTGTAATCAGTGACACTTATGTATTGTAATTATTAGAGCAGAAGTGTTTGCAAATTACCGACGTGATCTGTGCCGTTTTCCTCTTCTTTTCATTGAAGTTCTCCCAATTGAACTTTTACTATTTTACTACGTTTTGTTCATGTTTGAGGGGAGATAGTGATTCTAAAGCTAACCATTGCCTCTCTAGGAAACATTCTCGTGCCTCTTAATACAGAGGGTTTTGTGTTCAGTATATAGCTATGCAGGTCAAGTAGATCTACAGCGTTGTAGCGTGGTCCATTGAAATCCAAAAACCAAAAAGAAAATTGCGGTTAACCTTGCATTTTTAGCAAAAGTAACTCTAATAAGCGTTAAAAGTATATTACAGTGTATGGCGTGTTTTTTTTTTTTTTTTTTTTTTAATTTAGGCTTAATTATTTCTGAACAATTTATATTCGGATTCCAATAGCCCTTGTTTGCTACTTCTCCTGTATAGTCACACACGGCCCACAAGTGCCTTTGTGTTAGTAGGCGCTCTCCTGAACTCAAGTTTTTTGCACCATTTCGAGCAACAATGGGAGGCAGCAGGTGCCCTGCTTAAATTTTCAATCTTGACTTACGTTTTGTTCAAATTTTATGATTTCTTCGAAATTGGTACAGCATACGAATTTAGCACCAGTTTAGCTTGTTTGGTTAGCGTTGTTTTAGTTTATGAAATCAGTTTGTGATCACTTCTGTTCCGTTTTCATTAATTGATCATTCGCATGTGTTGGTATAGTTATTATATTGTTCCATACCTTTTTTTCCTGTAAGTCAATTGATCTTTGTTTTTTTTTTGCGCTAAAGCGACTGCATAGGATTGTGTCATTTTTTAGTTATGTTCACAAAACACCAGCTGATATCCAATTTTTGCAGCTTATCAAATGGACGTGTTTCAGTGACAAGTCTGTTTGACAGTCTTTCATAGAACAAAGACTGAACAAATATTGGAAGAATTGGCAGACCGACTTTGATACTTTCGTCAATTGTTTTTAACTTTATATACAACTTGGCTTCTCAGTCAATCAGTGTTCAGTGGTCAAGAACACCATGCGTCAGAATCTTTGGAACGCAACAGTTATTGTGTTACAAAGTTGTTTGCTACGTGACGCAGCATTTAAGTTGCGTGACAAAACTTTGTTGTGTGACAATTAGTTGGATCAGTTGCTTTTCTATTCACTCACTGCGTTTCTCTTGTTCTTTAGATGGGCGTCCCAGTGCATTTGGACCAATATTATCATACACCAGAACAGCCTTCCATCCGTATGCCCGCTAGCAAAAACACGCGACGTGGCGTGACAATTGATGCTCAGTCACGCAATCCCTTGAATAGACTGCTGGATGACAATGCAATGGAATGATTTTGTGGCGGTTAATACAATGTTTTTTTACCAGTACAGTGTGAGGAGCACCGTGACATTCACCGAGTGAAACACGAAAAAAAGGCTGCATGAAGTGTGACTCTTCCTTCGATGTCATCTGCATGTTTTATTATATTCATTTAATGATGTTAAGTCTAAGTCATCTACAAGTGATACACTTGCCAGTAAGGACAAATCAATGGACGTTTATTCAGCAGTATGTTATGGGCCGCCACGCTCTGCTCAATGTACAGAAATTTGCTTGTCACTAACCATAGGTTAAAAAAAAATAATGTAAACAATAGAAAGTTAGCTCCCCCCTCCCCTCCCTCAAAGGGCCAAAGAATCGTGTAGGTGAATCCTGTCTATATTTTGTGCGTATCTTGTATAGTATTTATATATGTATACTGTCGGAGCTCTCTCTTCCACTGAAGTATAGTTTGCATTTAACTAGTGTTTGTAGTGTCAGTCGTGGCCCATCTGAGGATTTGAATGAGGTGTTGGCTGATGAAAGCTTGGCCACTGATGGTTTTGCAATAGTCGTAGTTGAGATCGTAATCGGAGATCCACTTGAAAACGTAAACGTTACAGCTGTAGCACTTCAGCTTGCCACTCAACTTGTTTGATTAATTTTGACGCAGTATTTTTAAACGGTTTGGCATCTTTTAGTTTTTTTTTTTTTTATTAAAAAAACTGCAGTTTGTCTGCTCGTGTTCGAATATCGCGATTGACGATTCTAAGTTGACCACTCAATTAAGCATGGTAATCTTTCTCCGTGGCAGTCATTTGTCCTTCGTACAACTCTTCTTGCCACAAGTTAGCGGACAGATAAGTGTTTTGGTGATCCATATGATAGGTGTAAAGGAGATTTCCAGTCTGGGAAAGACAACATGGTGTACAGCTGTACTGTCTTCATGTAATGCAAAAACGTTTGCTGCCTGTCATTGTTACGCAGGTGTGAGTCGTGTCTGTGATGAAACTGTAAAATTAAAATGGAATTGAGAACCACTGTCGCATTACGCAATGTGGATAATCCTTTATCAGGAATTCTTGTTCCATGGAAGCCTTTTTCGATTGGCGACTAAACTAAAACACTGCAGCGCTTTCACTGTCATCTCATTCAAATTCTTCTCTGGGTCGTCGGGATGTACCCCACCACAACCTTGTTGCTTTTGTCGGGATGTACCCCACCACAACCTTGTTGCTTTTGAATGCCGTGGTGTGCTGTAGAACAGTAGTTTTACATGGAAATCTGTGACACTCTAGACTACGAGCAGTCCTTCATTTTTCTTAGGGAAGGCAAGGGGAGCGCGCGCGCGAAAATTCCCTCCCGCGAGGGGACGCGCGCGGAGGGAGCGCGGGATATTAGGGATCAGTACCTCTCGCAATATTTCTCGCAATATTTCAATCACTTCGGTAGTTCGCTCGCTTTAGCTATCCCTAATAAAAATAATCGATTGCCCGTAGTGCAGCGACTTGGAGAGAGAGGATTCCGTTATCATTTGCAGAATATAATTTCTTTGTTGGGTTATTAGGTGCACTGTAGTTTTTCATGCTGTTCTTCAAGAACAATAAACTTGTGGAATTGCTTTAGAATTGTGTGTCAGTGTCAGTTGAATGTCCGTTTCTGAAGAATAACACCATTCTCATTCATTCACCAGGCTTAAAATATACCATCACATTTATCCTGCATTAATTCTATTTCGCAAACCGCAAAATCCCGGTTATATGGGGTTTTGGGGTACGATTATATTCGGGGTTGGGGGGGGGGGGGGGGGGTTATAAGCCGACAAAAAAAAAACAGCTGAAAAACAGCACAGTCTATTTCTGTTCGCAAGCGGTTGCTGAAAACTCTTCTAAAAAACGAGCGCCGGGTAATGGCCAAAAAATACCTCCAAAACGGAAACGCGGTTGGCACCAAGCTTTCACAGAAATCCATAAAACGAGTATCTCACAAAAGACCCCTCGCACACGGCGAGAACAGTACGCGTAGCTTGCTCACGAAACTTAAAGGGTCAGTTATTAAAAGACAGACAGATTTGGAGGCCCACTGATTGGCCGGGGCCTAAGTTAGACTGGTTAAATAACCATAACTGATAACTGGCCCACAATGTCTCTATGTGCGCGCGCTGTATTAGAGCACCACATCAGTGTTCGTTTAAAAGATCAAATTTTGAAACTCCAGGTTTAACCTTTAACCGGAACATAACAAAACGAGATCAGACTCAGTTGATCTCACTTCTACTTCACAAGGTTAATTACGGCTTTCCACTTCAAACAAATCTTGTTCATCACCGTCAATGTCATCTCCAGTCTCAAGGTGAAACTCCACATCTTCAAGGGTTTGATCACCAGACGGCATCTTGATGAAGGTCTTAGGTTCGACTCCTGGTAGGAGCACTCGGATTTCCTTTTTCTGATTATGCCTTTGTCACTCAATGAATAATACATTACTCAGTGTCAGATCAGTTGCTCGTCTAGTCTAAACGACTGTTACCATAGTCAGTCATTGTAAAATGTACACGGCAGACTATATTTCAGCTGAGCTGGGGACAAGAGGCGTTTGCCATTCAGTATTAGAATCAACAGGGTACAATGGTCCGGTTGCCAAACCAAACACACCACTTAAAAAGACGGCTTTTCTGTCAAGTCCTTTGAATTACTTTGATCACGCAAATCGTTGAAGGATTCTATGCAAAATTATCGCGGGTGACTTATTTTGCGTTCAAATCGAAATTGCACCAAAAACTGATAAGTGCCATTTCTGCACAGAGATTGGTTACTTTAGATACGTAATTTTGTATTACGTTTTTGAGGAAAGGAAGTTTAAGGTGGCTTGCACTGGTTTCCATCACTTTGGAACAATTCTACTTTGACAGATTAATGGAACCATTTTCAGTTGATACAACAACTTGCCTGGCCATTGGTGAACAAGTTATGGTAATTTTCTTGACATAATATGTTACCATAGCGAAAGTGTAACCTGTTAAAAACACCGTTCATTTTACCTTGGTAAGTGGTTATTCTGAAAAGCGAGCACGGTGATCACGATTTTTTTATTATGGGGCTGTAATCAGCAGCATTTAGTTACATTTTTTTTGTATCCGAGAGGTTAAGGGCCAATTTCAATTTTCGAAAATTGAGGTGTAACATTAGGGATGTTTTAACAGCTCATATTGTTCCTATGGTAACCCATTATGTCCCGAAAACGGCTATACGTGTCATTTCACTGATCAGTTAATATAACACATTTTTTTGGTGTCATTATTGATGTATCATTGAGGAGTGGTAGATAGAAGCGGCTTAGGCAAAAAGGAACCGTCACTTTCAAAATTGGGTTTGATCAAAAGTTAGTCAGCGTCAAAGGAGGACAAATGTCTCTTGTTATCAGCAGCCTCTAGTCCGCAAAATCATGAAGATTTTAAATATCAGCAATGCTGTTTTTGTGATTGACTGGTATCTTCTCCTTTGGTCCCCTAATTTACCCGAACCGGCGTCAGTGTTTTGTGACACTCCTTTTTTTTTTTACTGCCCGACCTCTCCACTCTGATCAATTGTTTTTCGTTTGAAATCTACCAAAACGATTGAAAACGGTGTCGGCGTTCTTGTTTGAAAAAGCATACATATCGAAAATGCATACCGTCATTCGAAAACGAAACCATAGCGAGCGCTTCTAGTTTGATGCGTTTTCCTGTAATGCGAAAGCCTCGTTCCAGCCCTAATCACCCTTATCGAGAGAGTCTGACGTCACCTTCGACCGCTGTGGTCGAGGCTGGGGGTGTGCAAGTGGCGTTAGAACGCATGCTTTAGGACGCACCCTTTCTTGTTCAGCTAAAACGATAAAAAACGCTTTATGTAAAACCGTCGGTATCATTGCAGCCAGAGGAAAATGTAGCCTTTTGAACAGAACGCATCCTTATTGTTAAAACACAACGCGGAGTAGCGCTGGCGCTGTAATTTTTCAGCCGTGAAAACGCTTTTTGAACGCAACTGCGACCAGATTAAGATTAGAATAGATTAGTATCACAGGCAACCCAGGTTCACAACACGGTTTGCAAAGGGACAATATACGAATTTTATCGTGAGTTTTTTTTAAATCGTAAACAGGTACAGAAAATAAACAGACATTAAAGTCTACATAAGTTATGAAATGATCTCTCTGCGTTGTTTTCTGATTGTTTCTCCCGAGGGGAGATAAACCACGCACTAAAACTTGTTAAAATGCCGATTACAGGACATGATACAGTCAGAAAACATCACAAAGACATCATTTCATAAGGAATGTAAACTTTCAGTAATGCCTGCTTTTATACATGGTTTATACGATTTCATCGAACACTCGGGATTTCACATACAAACTCCTTACATGTCCTTACATATTGCGTTCAGGAACTGCGCTCCATACGGCCCGGATTAGCTTGGATTATCATACATTGGTGAATGAACTGTCTGATTAAAACGCATTTCAAACATGCGTTACAGGAAACCAACGTTTCTGAGTTAAAATCGCCTGTACAGCTTTTACCTTTGATAGTTGCTTTCCTGAACTCGAATTCTGTTTAACGTCGCCATGTAATTCGCTGCGCACATTTTTAGTAACTAAAGTCACACAATTTACGGTGTTATGCTTAGTGCATTATTGATTTACTCGCAAAACAGTTCACACTTTAGTATGACGTGTAGCTTCGAAAGAATGTTTTGTTTGTCTATTTTTCTTCAAAAGAAGATGTCATTCACATCCCTGTCCTAAAATACCAGTTGTTTACTTGATCCCCGATTACTCTTGCCTCCACTGTTAGCTGTATGCGCTAATTGGTTCAACCTATTAATTAACAACAATAGCTTTTGTCTCTTTCGTCTAACTTGAAGTGTCTTGACAACCAAAGGCCGCCAACATTACAGTAATATTCACGACAAATTTAGCGCTTGCTATTGGCGATCTGCGGCCACTTTGCTAACCGCTTTATGTTATCTGAAGGATCTTCGTACCAAATTCCTACCTTGAAGCGAAGATGCCGGAACCAGTCCGTACCAGGTAAGAAAATTCCTTCGCTGTGCTTGTCTCGCGCGCCTCGTGTTATAATACCTTATTTAGTTTCATTGTCATATCTGCTTTCGTCTACAAGATTACTTTAAAGCTCGAATACGAGGACAAACGTTTGTGTCTTCGCAATAACAGAATCCAATTTATTTCCCACTATGAAGAGAATTTGTAGTGCAATTCAAAGTAGAATGACTTTGAGATGTTCAATACAATGGTTATTTATTACTTTGAGAGAACGTCAAACAGAACAAAAACAGTAACCAATTCAGCAATTACAGACATTGGAATCCTTGAATTTCTTCTGACTAGCAATTATGCCCATTTTCACTCGTAAACGTCGTTATGTACTTATGAACCAACGTTCGTGGTCTTATATTTTATATTTCAAAAGGCAATGCGCTGTGTTTGATTGCCTTGGCGAAGGAAAAATTCATCAATTTCGAGACAGTATGTATTTAATATTCCGCTCTTTGTTTACAAAGAGATTATGGATAGACTTCCTTTGCAAATTACATTGAAAATTGTGCTTTTATGCAGTTAAATTTCACTCTATTAATTCTTACGCGCTCGCAAATGTCTTAAACAAATGGTTTCCTTGTTCGCGTGTTTTTAATACATGCAAGCGTAAAGATACTGCTTCGATCGTTTCCGGTGACACGTATTAAAACTGTTGGATAAAAACCCACATTCCTTTTCATAAAACGAAGCTGGTTTCTATTTGTGAACACTTGCTTGTGTTTTTAGAGCCAAGATAGCCAGTAAACAAGAATAAAGCCTCAAAATACTTCAAGTAAAAGAGAAACGATTGCTTGTTGTGACTTCGTTTGTTACGCAATACGAATGCGAGTTGCGTGACATGGATGTCACACTGAACGAACGTAAGTGACTCAGACCTCCAAGATCCAATTTGTCCTCCATCACACTCCCTAAGTGTTCCAGTTATTTTTGTCAGAATAACATTAATTGTACTTGCTAGAAACAGGCAAGAGAGGTCATAGAATAACCTAAGCTAGAACGTCTAAAAGCTACACCTGTATAACTCTACAAAATTAATTATACTCATTTTGTCAACTTGAATTCAGAGTGAAACAAGACAGGCTGCGAAGAGAGATGCATGAGAGGTATGAACGGTCCTTATTTACACCAGCGGGATTGAAGACATTCAGGCTGCAACCATCAATTGACAACACTTCAATTCTGAAGGTATTTCACTTCATAAGTGAGCCTGTGACTGCATTCTGGTTTTTAGTTCTTGTTGAAGTGAGTTGAAACAAGCCAACTGGAAGAGATCATAGGCTAAACTACAGTTCATTAATATTTTACTTTATGTTAATAATGTTATTATTTTATTTCATGCTGATCAGCATTCTCATGATCTTACAATCAGTGCTAATATTTTTAGGCCTATATTTTTGCAATATATTTAAAGTGTTCGGGAGATGTTTGAGTGGGAACTTATTGAAAAATAACTGGATCCCAGCCTTGTCCCCATGTTATCATTGGTGTGCAGTCCAATGCGATATCACTAATTGAGCTGATTGGGATGATTGCTAAGGTTCCCTTGGCTGCAAGCCCCCATTGAGAAGCTTGGTTACTTGGATAAGCACCTGGAGGACTGCGAATAGGGCTGGCTGTACCCCGATTTCATTCTCAAGAGGGTTCCTAGGATAAAAGGATCCTCACATTTTTTGAGTTGATGGGAACAATATGGTGATGATGATGACGTTGATAATGATGATGACTTTTCATTGCAAAAACACAAAAGTAGAAGTAGCTGCCAATTAAGGGGAACAGGAAGAGAGATATTTAGATGCTCTTTGCCTCTCCCCTACCCTGGGTGCCAGAGACTTTTCCTGCGCAATTTCTGGTTTCTGTCAAGTCCTTGTTCAGCCTTTGACCAAAAACGTGATCTCCCTGTGCTACCCAGGGTACCCATCCCCCTCAGTCTTCCCAGCCCATTGTGACCCATTGTGATACAGGGATCTACAATCCTGGCCAAAATGTTGGGATGTGACAAAGACCTCTGTTGAGCCAGTCTAGTCATCATTCCATTCACCCCCCTCCTCCCTCCCCCTCCAATGTTGAAAAAGATGAATTTATGCGTGTGATAATTAAAACCTGCCAACTCTCATGCCTGCGTGTTGGCCACTTTACAACGCTATCACTCGCGTATTAGACTATTTCGTTTATCATTGATAATAATAATAATAATAATAATAATAATAATAATAATAACAATCTTTATACAGGGAGCCCACATCACGAAAGTAATATTCAGTGGGGCCCTGTAGATTGAGAGGGAAAAATACGTAATGTTTTAAAAACTTTCAAATGATTTAAAAATTACAAATATTTTAAAAATAGAAAATACAAAGACAGCAATAAGAAATAAAAATTAGAAATAAGAAATAAAACTAGCTAAAACACGCTCATCGGTATAGCGAGATTCTCTCGAACTCTTTATTGTAACTGCTGTGAAACCAGCTTTGAAAACTGTGAAAATAATCACTGTGTATACATTAACGTCTTCGTTCAATTTTATATGAAAACGAAGAGTTGAACACAAACAACAAAAAAAAAAAAAAATAAATAAAAATAAAAAACCACACAAAAACAACGATGCAAGAACGTTTTTCGTCCACTCGTGAGAGATTGAAAGTGATCAAAAACACTAGGTTCAAGGCGGCGAGGTAAATATCTACCATTATTGACCGACATTCAGGTAAATAATTGTTTTAGTATATACCAAACCAGTGGAGTGAGTGTCGTTATTTCACATGTGCACAAATTGGCCAAAGAATTGCACACCAGTCGAGATACCGGGGGCAATGCCGGGAGGTGGGGTCGCAAATAGTATCCGGGGTTTAATCGTTTGAGTAGCCAATCAGAGCGAGCGAAAAACACTCTCCATAGCTTACCTCAGGGGCTCACCCGGCCCCTACAGAAAATAATCACAAAAGCAAACGTTTATGGTATTTTCTTACATCCTATTAAACGGCACTGATAACTGTGAAATTACAGCCGAATTGAGCCGAGTTTAGAAAAAAATTAGCCTGAGGTATTTTTGCGTAAACTCGAGGTTTTAAAATCCGACCACGCTTGCATAATAATTTGCGTGATCGGTCCCCACACGAACTTTTGTAGAGACCAAAAATTGGGAAGAAGTTTCACTCTTGGACATAAATAACAGCCTAGATACACAAGCAAAATTCTTCACTTTTGAACCACAAAGCAAGGAATCAATTCGTGAGCGGTTTTATAAATATGGGAAATTCGCGCTGCTGAAAGGATTAATCAAAATGCTTCGTTGAATAGAGATTTAGACATGCACTTGCAACATTACAATCTAGCCCTGCGTAAATGATGGTGACCGATGTGTTGACTATAAAACCAGCTGTTTACAAAATTAACACTTAGCGGTAAAAAAGATAAGTGGTGTAAGTTGTGAAATTATTGGTTTAAGAGAAACAAACCGAAAAGCCTTTTCTTGCCTGATGACAACAAATTGTGTCTAAGCAACTGGACTTTAATTCCACTTTAGGTTTTGTAATGGAAATTGTCGCTCCTTTTGCAATCACTTTGTAGAAGATAAACGTGTTTTGTTCATAGCTACCGAACCATGCCGTGTGGATGTAAAGTATTCGCTTTTTAAGAAGCAAACTCCTGGGATTCGATGCAGAGAAAGAAATTTTTAAAAATGCAAATTTGCTGCTTGCGTTCTGGTCTTGGATACCGGCACAAGGCGCTCCCACACTGCTAAAAGGAGCGCTTTTTCAGCTAGAAAAATGCGCGACAATCTGGCTCAAGTAAAATCCATCGTTCAGGAGAAAAACGCGAATTTAGATGTGGAAATTATACGGCGGGATCGAGCCATTTTGTACCGTATTCAGCCGAGGAAAGTTTTGACGGTGCGCAATGAAGCTTTAAAATGGAAGCGCTCTGCACCAGCGGATGTTGAGGAATTGATTAACACTGCCTTGGAGCGAAATGGCCCGCAACCATCCACAAAGGTTTTTGCTTAACATTTTAGTTTCGTTAATTTGTTGTGTTGGTGTAAAAAGGCTTAACGTGGAGCGAATGAACACTCGGTGAAATAGGTCGTGTGTACTTCACATTTTTCAGTCAAGTGCATTTTTAATTTTGCCAATTTTTTTTTACTTCACTTAAAACAACTGAAATACAAAGTAGAAGAAATTATGGAATAAGTGGCAAAGTGCCAGTCTAACAGAGACACCGTAAGCTTTATTATGCCAGGCTTCCTTGTTAGAATTTCATTGTACTAAAGAGAACGTAAATTTCATCCCTGCGTAGAATTAGCTCGCTACTGGAATTTAAAAGACATCGCTTGGTACGTACACCGCTAAACTTTGAATTTATTTTGCACGATTACCGTACAGGTATAAATGGATTACTTTATAAGCCTGCTTCGAACTCCTCATAGCTAAATTGTTAGATAGATCGTTAAATAAGTCACTGGCTATTCTTTTTTTCTTTTGCAATTCAATGCAGTCACTAATTGCGGTCGATATTCACAATAATACACTACAGACTGAAAATCTTTGATTTTTATACCTGGGGTTTATGCAAAGCAAAAAAGGAAGCTTTTTGCATTTACAAGCCTTACAGTGTTCTCAGAATGTTTGTTTTGCTGGCTTGCAGGTGTAAATTACAAAAGAGAAGTTTTGCGATAGCTGTAATTAAGTTGTTTTCGCTCCAATTGTCACCTAAACTTAACATCATAGTTGGAGTGATGAAGCGTGAATAGCTCGTGCGTCATCACATCTCATTGTGTTAAAAGGAAAAAGCTTTAGTCCACTTTGGTTTGTGCGTGCTAGATTATGACTCAACTTGACTGAGAAAGCAAACTGCAATAATTCCCGTTTACAAACGTCAATTCTTTTAACACGTTGTGTTTGTACAGAAAGCTTTCTTGTCAATGTTGATTGCGTACAGTCAGATATGAGAGCTTGTAAGAGATGTAAGCTTATTCTTTGTTAAAAATGACAGGTCGAGTTTCTGTTCCATTTTTCGTTTAACGTTATGAGTAAATTACGGAAATCACATTTCTTTGGTTTAATTTAATTTGTTACTTCTTTTGGCCCATATTATATTTCCTATTTGGTCTTGGGGCAAGGAATTACTTCGCCCAAAACACCGATTTTAGCACTAAGCTAGAGATGCTATAAACGACGCCGGAGTTGACCACAAAGGTTATGGTTCGCTCTGACGAAGGGCTAACGCTCGAAACCCAAGCACTCGTATCTCTTTATGATGGTCAAATTACCTTTTGTAGAGACCAAAAATTGGGAAGAAGTTTCACTCTTGGACATAAATTACAGCCCAGATACACGAGCAAAATTCTTCACTTTTGAATCACAAAGCAAGGAATCAATTCGTGAGCGGTTCTATAAATGTGGGAAATTCGCGCCGCTGAAAGGATTAATCAAAATGCTTTGTTCAATAGACATTTAGACATGCACTTGCAACATTACAATCTAGCCCTGCGTGAATGATGGTGACCGATGTGTTGACTATAAAACCAGCTGTTTACAAAATTAAGATAAGATAAGAAGATAAGTGGTTTATGTTCCGAAATTATTGATTAAGAGGAACAAACCGAAAAGCCTTTTCTTGCCTGATGACAACAAATTGTTTCTCTTTATGATGGCCAACTCATTTGGTAAATTTGCAAAAATTTCATTTTATACTGGCTTGAATTCTGACAGTGGCAGTAAACTTGGATTTGATTCAGCCTCGTCCGCTATTTCTAACCATTTTTTAATGTGTGAGCTATTGTTTAATTCTGCATCCGGTTGCGCGTGAGCACAAGGCTTAGGGGGCGGGGGGGGGGGGTTTCGATTATTCGATGGAAAGTGGTCGGTAAATCAATATGGGGGGGAGAGGCAGGGGGGGCTTAATTGAGGAATTAAGGTCATTAAGTTCCTCAAGATGACTCAATCATTAACGTACTTATATTCTCTTTCTGTTGATTGTAGTACCAGTCCAGACCATCTAGTACCGCTTCTTCATCTAGCCAGTCACCAAGGCACACATCTACACCCCGCGCTCCTGCACCTCCCTCTCAGAGGTCCAATAGCGCTGGGAGGACCAACAGAACAGGGACCCAAGCGAGCAGGTCCATTGGGACTCAGACCAGGTATATATGCATCTTCGTTGTTCCCCTATTGTGTCGTTTTACTACATAAGGACAGGGTAATATACTATCGTATATTATCGTATATACGTATCATTCTGAAGCTCGTCCCAGCACAGTGTAGTCTTCAGACTTGGCTTTCAAGGCTGACTCGTCCCCAGTCATTTGAGAGGATAAGCTCGAAGTGATGCGCGCGGGGGGAGATGGGAAGGAGGAAGAAGGGGAGATTCTACTTTCTCTCTTGCTCCTTCCCGTCGTCCCCTTCGTTGCGTTGCCGTCCCAGTCTCCTCTCGACCGTGCGAGATCATAAGAGACGACTGGGAACGAATCAGCTTTGAGGTGCTTTTCGCTCAGACGCTCGAAACGTCAGCACTCGAATCTCGTTACGGTGGCCAATTTTCCTTTAGTTATCAACTCTGTTGATAAACCAGACATATACACAGTCTCTGATTATGTAAAAATATCTGCAAAGGCTTTCCAGAAAGCAGTTGAATCGCATCGTTCCCGGTTTTACGTTTCACCTGACAACTTTTTTTAATTAGCGTATTCAACGCTTTTTCACGGTTGTTTGTGTAAACAGTCGGTGCAAAATTGTGAGTGACAGATTTGTCTATATAATATATGAAAAGGAAGTTACACGGTGGCTTGAAGATATGAATTTTATTTCCTCGCGTTATAATATTTTACTCACCCTCTGCACTCGTTCGTAAAATATTGTTTTTACCACTCGAAAATAAAATTCATATCTTGGCGCCGCCGTATAATATCGTCTATGTATTGTTTGTGTATTCAGAAACAAAGCAATAAGACGAACAACTCGCACTCTTGATTGAATTACTTTTTGTCTCCAATCATCTTTTGCAGCCTTGAGAGAGCGGCCAGCGCAGGCGCAGTAAGAGAAAAACCGCCAGCTCCAGCTCACAGGCCAGGTCAGTTGATGTAGAACGGCGATTAGTTTTACAGGGACTTTGTCAGCTGAGACACATGCGCAATAGAGTCCGTTTGAGACTAATTTGCATGCAACTAGTCGCGGGATTTTTTCCTTTCCGCCATTGCAAAAGGTTTCAAAAATATCGCAACAAACAGCTGTTGTAATTAATAAAGAATGTTTCTTTGATTTAATGATTTAAAATTGCCAGGAGTTAGGCGAGGAGTCTATAAGCGGAACCTCGGCTGTAAGTTAAGAAGCTATTGAAGAATCCGAAAGCGGGCACTGCCAGGAAATGCGATATTGCTATTGACAAGCTAAGAGTTTAGTTTTCAGTGTTGTTGTCTTAGCTGAAGAAAAATTTCCTTTTTATTTTTTGCTGTCCTCATTTACAGGATCGTCTCTTAGCAACCACAGTGTAACATACACGTCACGAAGCGCATCATGTCAGCCCACTCGGATGTTTCAAAAAGAAGACCTCCGAACTGCGGCGAAGTTGAACCGACCTCCGAGCAAGGTCTACCTCTGCCAGGAAGAACGCGATCGGGCGCGCTCGGCGGGGAGGCCAAAGTCACCATCGAGGTTCGATGGAAGTCCGGTGAAGTTACCTGGGTTTATGAAAACAAACTACTTTCTTCATCACGAGGATTTGGACATGGGGCAGAAGCAGTACATCTGGGGAGTTGCGCGGATTTACTCGGTGAGTCAACTCATGAGCTTGAAACAAAAGCAGTACCAGAACCTGTTGGATTACGAGTTCAGCCGAAGGATTCAAAACAAGGAGTTGAAGGAGCACGAGCGGGTGAAAGAATGGAAAGATTATCAACGATATTGCAAGTTTATCAAGAATTATGATCAGGTAACGAAAAGAAGGGGTGGAGGTTAAGGATCATTGGATAACAATTCCAGAATTTTGATTGGCTTAGCGGCCATGAGCTATCAGCAATTGTTAAAAAACTGGATCATTGTATAATGCAGTTCCAGGGATTTGATTAGCCTAGCGGCCATGGTATATGAGCCATTATACCATGCCCAAGAAATAGCGACCATTAAATTGTGTTCTGGTTGTTCTTCCAAAGCGAAATCAGAAAGATCTAGCAATATTTCTTGATTGTTATAATAAAAAAATTATTCCACTCACGCTTGTTGGATATGAGATGACTATAGCCAAACTCGGCTATCTCAGGATCATTATCCAACACACGCTCGCGGAATAATTAACAATTAGACGGCGAGCTCGAGGTTTCTGTCGGCTGATAGTTGGCGAGGGGCGAAGCCCCGAGCCAACTATCAAAAAGGCGATAGAAACCAAGAGCGAGCCGTCTAATTGTTTTAGCATACCTCAGTGATCGATCTATGAAGCAAAAAACCTTTCTATTTCATAAATTTTGATATATTTGTGCAATGATGCATGCTAAATCGCGCGCGCTCTGACAAACTGCTGTCTATCGATCGATAGACGGCACCTGTGTAGCCAATCAGATTGCGCGTTACGCGATAGTCGGTCACTGAGGTATGCTAATTGTTAATTAAACCATGCCCGAGAAATAATTGTCTTCTGGTTAGTTTTGCAAAATGAAATCAGTGAGATCAAGCGATATTTCTTCGTTGTTTTAGAAAAGAAGTTAAGAGGTTTGCTGCATGAATGTGTTAGTCGCTTTTTGAGACAAAAACTCAAAAAACGCTCCAATTTTGCCCGGTTTTAGCATGGTCTGTGGATTTTTTTACTTAAAACCTGATTGTAGACGGATTTTATCACATCGATCTGCCATTACGTTAAAGCAGAGGCAATACTCCTAGCAAATTAACCTTGGTTACCAAAAAACTAAAGCTTTCTAGGTTTTAGGACAACATCAGTGCAGACTAGATAAAACTGGGTATAAGTTGCGTTTCTCTGACTTTTTGGCCAAAATAGAAACTTACGCCCCTCTCGCAGCAAAACCTCTAATTATTCCACTCTCGTACTTGTTGGATATGAGATGATTATAGCCAACTGCAGTCTCGTTCCCGGCACCAAGGCGTTAATCGAAATAACCGAGCTTGTCTGTGGGGGCTTGGGGCGTACCTTCCGGACTTCCCGATAAGCTCAACGGGTGACGTTACATTTGACCGCGCGCCAAATGATGACTGGGAACGAAGCTGAGTTAACTCTGCGCTGCACTGCGTTCATTGCACGGCGCTCATTGCGTTCGACGTAGAAAGAACGCACTCCTAATACAGATTGGAAACGAGATTACATGGGACAGCGTTGATTGAATGAATGGATCTTGGGACGCGCGTTTGGCATCCCCGCAGATTTTGCAGGGGCGGATGACGTCGTCACCAACTTGGCAAAGGAAGGAGAGCCTGGGATCAAACGCACTCCCTAATCTTTCATTACTGATAGGAGAATAATCATCACGCGGTCTTCATTATTAAACATGGCGTGGTGTCAAAAATGTCTTTCAGAGGCAGCTATTAGAGTGTGCATGGAGTGTCCTCATCATTCTCCTCTGAAATCTTTACGTGTATAGTGTAATGAACATAAATGGTACCAAACTACAAATTTTAATGTGCTAGGACTGAAATGTTTATTTTCTTGTTTTTCATAGAGAATTCCTCGAAACAAGTCAAAGCCTGTATCCTCGCCTTGTGAAGAGGCGTCCCATGTTCACAAACACATGATAAAAGGCTGGACCACGGATCCTAACGCAAACGAAGCTTACAGGCCGTCCAGCAGAACCGCAAGCTATGACAACAGACAACGCCAAACATCCCCCGAGGACCACCCCGAAGGTGGACAGGACACAAGCGAACCGGAATCCGCTGACAGTGAAACGGAAGAGTACAGGCTCAGGTTGATTGTTTTACCAGGCGACGGAGGGAAGAGTGGTACTGAAAGCGTGACAGGTAGGATTGGACCTCAAGATTATAGCGAAGTACTTAGAAGAGATATATCCTAGGAATCTTCATTTTAATCCTTGTGAGCGACGAACTTGACGAAGTTGTTTTGAGTGTGATGATAGGGGTGATAGCATTTTGGTACGAGTCAACTACGAATACGAAATTTGACTTTAAATTTTTAGAAGGGTGGGTTGGTCAGTTCATATTTCTAGATGAGACTGGTACGTATGCACTGTGTTTTTCGCAAGCCCTGACTGGCTACTCAAACTCCGAATAGCATTTGTTTTTCGGCTCATTGTTATTTCGGAAAAAGGAAGGAAAATGGCACCGATAGATTGAGGTTAGTCAATGAAGGAGACCTACAATCCTCGCCAGTTTCTGTTGTGAAGGTTAGAAAACAAGCCCGGTATAGCCTTTTTCATTACTTACGTTTGTTTAAGCCTTTGTTTGTCATCCCCCCCCAATCCCCCGCCACGGTCAATGTTGAATTATCCACGATGAATAATGCATAAAGATTCACAGTTAAAACTTGACACTGATACAGGGGGAGGGGAGGAAAGTAAAAGCAAGGCAAAACTTAGCAATCTTCCCAAGAGTTTTGAATTGGCGATGATTGTCAGCATGGGGGCTGTCCTCTCAGAGGGAAAAGGGGCTTTCTTTGTTTCGCTACCCAACCCAACCGGGAGTTCTAGATCCTCCCTGAACGATTGATCAAATACTCTTACTTGTTGAATAACGCGTATTTTGTATTTCTGTAGAATCGGAGGAGAAAGAACAGAACACTTCAGCAGCTGACGAGGAGAAATCAATCCAAGAAGATATTAACAACAATCACACACAAGAAGAGAATGACGATACAACAGAACCTGATGCTGAAACAGGTAGATAAACTTCGAAGTTGCTTCAAGGTTACCAGGGAGTGCTGTAATCGCTTCAAACATACATGAAAAATCTGGGGTTCGTTCAGTGGAATATGACCTCGATTTTTCGTGACATAAAAAAATTGAAGGCTTTGTTTTTGGAGGGGTAAGACGTGGGCCTGAAGCAAAGAAGTCGTCTACGAAAATATAATAGAGTGAAGATGAAAATGACTTAGTCGATGAGTTGAATTCTTAGAGGCCGTAAAGAGGAAGAAAAACTCGTTACCGTGTCCTCCATAAAACCGACGTTCCTTTGGGAAATTTCACGTCCTAGTCGTGCAGTGACGGTGAAGAAATGTACCAAAAAGTGTAATGCATGTGTAGAGTTGTTGATTTGGTTATTAAACCTAGCCTATTGCTTTTCTGATGTTCTCGTTGCCGTTGCCGTCGTCGTTGCTAAGGCTTTCTGACAGTTTTGATGACGCACTCGCGCGGCGCGCGGGTCCATATTGTTTTTAGCTTTCCATATTTTTTGCGTCTTTGTTTGAAAACGCATCCTTTTCGATGTTTTTTTTTTATGGCCTCTCGTTCATAGTAAAATTATTAACTGCCGCTCAGGGTTATCAAAAGCCTCACCCATTCCGGCAAACTAAAACAAAAGTCTCATGACTTTTGTAAGCAGTTTCTTAGGTCTCCATTTTTATCAGTGTTTTTGAACTTTTTGTTAGTGGTGAAAGGGAAAAACGGATGAAATAGAGGCTGTTGGTTTTACACATACATCGCAATTGCAAGCATTAACATTCGTGCGAGGATTAGCACGTAGACAAATTATGCGTACATCTGCGCATTAGTGCAAGAACAATGTGACATGCACACAGGCGCTTACAACTGCATGATGGGAGTCTAATATGGCGAACGCTATAAATCTTATTCGAAAATGGCTTCCATTTTATATTCTTTTATTTGTATTCAAGTGAGCCATTCTTTCCTCTCTCAAGGTAAAATATTGTTTTAATTTTTGAGTCTAAGAACGAGGTAAGAAGGGCTAATTTGAGTACCAAAAGAAGAGTATTAAAATGGTTTGGTTTGATCAAAATGGTTCAGGTTTGCTTTTCACTTATTCCTTCTTCTTAATTTCGTTTCAGAGGCCAAGGTCTAGAAGGAGCATGCGCAAAAGCCCATGAATGAGGAAGGGAATTAATAGTATATTGAGGAAATTCTCATGTAGTGCGTACGTGTGTGGACGAGTATTCGTTCGAGCTTATTCGCATCTGATACTCCTGGATTTCTGAGATCAAACGTTTCGGTTGTCGGTCTAGATTAGGTTAAAGCTGCGTTCCCACCAAAAACATCTGAACCGGTTTGAAACCCGTTTAGTTAAATATAGTTTGAAATCGTTTTCTACATAGAAGCTGCTTATTAATGCTTTAATGCTTCAAACTTATCATAACGAAGGCTTACTTGAACCCTGGTGGTGTGATGTAACGATGTTTTCGGCGTCCCTGTCGTTGTTGCTAGACCGGAAAGGGAGAGTGACAGTGCATGTACACGAAAACTCGACCAAGAATTTTTAGTAAGAATTTGAGGAACTTTCACTATGATACGTTTAATCATAGTTAGTAGAGGAGACTGGTTATGAAAGTCGGCAAAAATCAAGAGCAAAAACAACGGTGCTGCAATTTAGGTTGAAAGCTCCCTGACAGTGCACAACCTTTTGTTCTTTGGTCGCACATTCAGACTGAATAAATTAATGATACTTTTCTATTGGTCAGTTTTTTCAACTTAATTGGAGTGCTATTGAGCGTTGTCACCTTTGTGCACCTTCAAGGGCAAAAAAGGCCAACAAAAACCTTAAACAAAGGAAGAATGTGGGGCTTCATAACCATTGCCCTTTATTAACTATGGTTTAATGTTGATTTTTTTAAACTTTACATTGTGTTTTACCTGAGTGATCCATTTGTGTAACTTTTCAAGATAATTTTATTACTTAATTAATTCTATAGATTTGTTTATGACGTAATAATAGGTGGCTTATTTTTAAGGGGTCTGGTACTCTGTTTTAAGCCTACCTCAGATTGATTTGATTTGATTGTAATCTGAAACTAAATAAATAAAGGAAGTTTTATGGTCAATTATCCATAGATTTTCTATCTTCCGGGAAGCTTTTTTCTTCATAGTAAGAGAGATTTAAAATATTTATGTAAGTTGATATTTAACAATTATTCACCAAGTTGAGGTGGATAGCAAATGTTATCAGGAGTTTGAGTAGCCAATCAGAGTGCACAAAAAACAAAATCCATTGGTTTGATACTAAAATAATCAATTTCCGAGTTGCCTTGAACCTCATCACGAAAGCGAGGCTAGACAGGCTAAATGCCAAGCTTTTCATGTGAAAACTAGTTTTGTTTGCATATGAATGTAAACTAATTTTATAATAAAAATTCATAAGTACGTAATTATGGTCATCCGGGTGAGTGTAGTCCTAAGAAGGACTGTTTCAGGCTAAATTCTGAAGACATGACTCCTGGGTTCAAACAATTTACAATTTTAGAAACTATGCACGAAGCCTCGCTTTCATAATGAGGTTCAAATCAGAGTGTAGAGTGTAATATATGATATGATGCCTTAATCTCGTCTTCTTTCGGACTTAAGTGAGTGAGAAAAGATTTTATTTTTAACGAGTACCGTATTGTGACAAAGTAAGTCTAGAGTGTTTTTGTAATACCTATGGAAGTGGACTGAATAAGAAATAAAACTTATTTTCCCTGTGCTGTCATTTTTTTGTGTTCATTTTCAGGTGTTCTCCTTAATAACTAAACAAACAAAAAAATCAATTCACCTTAGAAAAAATCTTTCCGTCCAGCTCTTGCTCCCGAATCTGGTGATTCTGAAGTTGAGGCGAGAATCTCGGACAAAAAGACTTGGCCGGTGTTCCTGCGAAAACGCTTCGAGTTGTCAGAGCTTATTCCGTTTTCTCACCTCTGAACCTTCTTTAGAATAATTAAGGCTTTGTCCACTCAACCAACCCCCCCCCCTCCCTCCCCCGCACAAGAATGTTCACTTGATCGCAGGTAAGGCTCGCAAGCGCCTGATATTTCAAACATTGTAAAGGTCCAGGAAATTCGTTCCTAGGCTAAAACAAAATACGCGTGGCGAGGTTTCAACAAATAAACTTTTGCTCGATCACAAAACAACAACAAAAGCTAGCGAAACAGAACATCACAAGATGTGAATGCGAATTTGCCTCAATATATATTTGCTATTGCTGTGCGTGAAATCGACGCCTAACGAAGAATTTTTTTTATTAGGCCGCAGCGATTTTTAAACCGATCTTTTGCTCTAGTGACGAAAATAAATAATCATGCAAATGCGTAAGCTAATTCAAATACGATAATCATTCGAGTGCAAATGAAACTTAGGGTGCTAATGTTCCCTCTAAAACAGTAATTAGATTGGATTCGCTTCAAAATATTTTTGACGCTGTTGCCCTCCTATCTCTGTTGAGGGGGAAGGGGCGGTTCCGCCTCCCCCCCCCCGCCCCACTCCTCAGTAACTTCTGAACTGTAGAAGCTATGATAATGAAACTTGGAGGATAGATAGTACGTCCAAAAATGTTTCGTTTGAGGTCCATCGCGAGAAGTGATGACATTATATGACGTGGAAATTACGTCATGATTGCAAAATGGCGGCCATCTTGGATGTCAGGATTCCCCAAAACTTCTGGAAAGCGCCGAAATTAATCGAAAAGTAATCAAAACCAATAACGAAACACTAATATGAACCAAAAACATAACGGTTACAACAATAAAAATTTTTGCTTCATTTTAAAAAGGAATTTTCCATTTTCTGCAAAACTGCCTATCAAAAATTGGTTGCCATGGTAACATCAAAGTCAATGGACATAACTGACCATATCAAATATTTTTACACATGAATTTCCGCGAACGTCCTGAAGTTTCGTGGCGTTTGCAGGAATATATTTTAAAAAAGTTATTCTGGTTCAAAGTCGCCGTCGCCGCGGGCAAAATCCGCCCTCCACGGTCCAGATAGGGTTAAATCCTCTATCAAAGAACAAATTAATGGGCCTAAAGACAGAGAGAGAGACAAGAGGCTGTGCTCGCAAGGTGGCTTAGCCTATGAGCGCTGACTTCGCTCTGTTTACTATCTCCAAGAACAACAACCACTCGAGCGCGCTCGAAACTTGCTTCCCGCGCGGAAACACGACGCGCTGAGGGAAATCCCGACCCGCCTCTCCTCGCAGTTTCCTTTCGTAGTTCACTCGCTTATCAATCCCTAAGAAAAATAAGGGACGCTCGTAGCCAAAGGGCGCCTTGACTGACTCGAGTGCATGTGGTTTCTTGTTTATGAACCCCGCACGAATTTTGCGTTGATCAAACCATGCAGTGAACACCATTGTTTACTAATGGTAACATTTAGTTTCAGGAACGCATTACCCATACAAACAGAATGCAACATTCTATTTCTCCTTAATTTTGCTTCAAAACAGTAAACAATGGATTGGGCCCTAATTTATACATTGTTCAAATTGCGTCGTATGAAGAAATGAACCCCATCGCCAGAACGACCTCTTAAAAAAATTAATTGTATTGGATAATATTCAGACTTCTGTAAATGTAAATGTAAATATCTGTTACACTTTACTGCTACCGTTTGCTTTTGTGCTTATTAAATTTTGCCGAAGTATTTTCTGCGCGAGACTTCTGTTTTCCCTAGTAAATAAACATTTTTTCTGGCACTGACATTAATGAGACTCTTTATGGGGTTCCTAAGTCGTGTTCCATTGGTCGGCGGTATAGCTATGTTTACAACTGCTTTAACCCTATGGTCTAGACTGGGTGTGGGGCCAGGGTGGAGATGTGGGGGAGGGGGGGGGGGATCCACCCCAATCCGCCTTCTCGTCTCCATAACTTGGAGGATAGATAATACGTCCCATGATGTTTGCTTTGAGGTCCGCAAGGGGAGGTGGTGAGTACATGAAGTGGTCATTACGTCATGACTGCCAAATAGCGGCCATCTTGGATCTGCCATCTTGGATTTCTGGATTTCCCCAAAACTTCAGGAAAGCATCGAAATTGAACAAGAAGTAGTCAAAGCCAATACAGGAACACTCGTATCAGCCAAAAACAAAAAAAATTACGGCAAGAGAAGCATTTTTTCTTCATTTTAAAATGGGATTTTCTATCTTCTGAAAAGACTGCCTGTTAAAATTTGGTTGCCGTGATAACCATCGAAGTCAATGAATAACCGACCACATCAAATTCTTCCCAGATAAATTTCTGAAAAAGGTCCTGAAGTTTCAGAACATTTGCTCAGATATTAAAAAAAGAAAATGTTTTTCAGTTTGAAATTCGTTGCGGTTCCTCCCGGTCTACGTAAGGTTAATGAGTTGTTGCAAAAACTGTAGAAACGAATTGAAATCGAGATTTATTGGATTGGAACGAAAGCCTTACGGTGATATATAGTTTTCCAATATTTATTTTAAAACAGCGCACGTAGAAAAGATTTCCCGTAGTACACGACGAATGTATTCAGTAACCTTTGGTGATGATGCAAGCAAAGAAATATGCGGAGAGTTGGGGATGAGACAGTACAATCCACTTAATAGTGCGACATACATGACGTATACTGCACCCCAGACATTGAGAGTCATGATGATGCGATGTAATTGGTTTTTATCACTTTTACTTTAAACGTAAGACCATTTTCCGTCTTCAAGTTGGCCACAATCCTACATATTTGGAGATAAACAGTTTTTGGCCTTAATAGCCAGGAAAATCGATTATTTTTTACGCTTGCTAAGCCCTCGGGTGGTGTTTGCTGTGTCATATATATTTTCGGTTGTTGAAAAACATATGCATGGCGTCGTACTTTGACGAGCACGAACTCACGGATCGAACAAGCAATCCAGATTTCTTTCTAGAGCTTGCAAGGTAGGGAAAATGTGCTGTTTATTTCTTCAGGAGTTGTTGATTCAGGAAGAAATTGTTGCACCAATATAAATTAAACTTACTCTGAGTCTATCTGAGAAAGTAACAAGTTTTACATTCTTAATTTTAAAAGCTTTATTAAAGCTTAAGCTTGAGTTTGTATGGGCTTTAAATTATTTGTAGAACAACCAGTCTTTTCTGTTGGGTTTAGTACAGGTACGATCCGTGATCCTTTATTTCCTCAAAACGGAGTAAGACGGAGGTATTTTGTCTGGCATAACATTACCGTAGCTCATAGGCATTGGCATGAAGAAAATTTACCTTGGCTTTTGAAAACTTCTGCTGTTCAAATGATCAATTGAACTGTTGTTATCCCAAAAATATCCATGATTTCTCTCCTGGTCTAGAATTTAGAGTCTTGTCAGCCTGACGAAACTACTCGAACTGTTAGGTAATCGAACTCAATCAAACCTAATCCAACGATTGGGTTCCATTGAGTTTGGTAATTGAACACAATCAAACCAAAATAATGGTTTGAAAGTTTGATTGTGTTCGATTTCCGAGCCCAATCAAAGTTCAATTGGGTTCGATTGTGCCAATTTTTTTGTGAGAGTTCGATTGTTGAACTCAATCAAACCCAATTGTTTGATTAAGTTCGATAAATGAAACGTTCAATTTGGTTCGAGTAGTTTCATCAGGTGTCAGCTAGGGGAGTGGGGGAGTCTGGGGAGTGAGGTTGGCATGGAAGTTGGCATAACATTTTCCTGGTGGAGGCACTTCGGCAGTTGCTTGGCACGGGACTTCAAAACTCTAAAGGGCGATTTACACGGTACAACTTTGTCACACACGACAGGCTTATGACAGGCTCACAACACTTTTCGTGTAAATCAAACCTACAACTTTCTTAGGACTGTTCTGTATGTCACAAAAACTGTCATAGGATTTTAAAACATGTTTTAAAATCCTACGACAATCACAAGTATAGACAATATTGAATACAAGAGTTGTGTGCGATTTTTTGCATGACATCAGGAGCACGTGCTCTAGAAATCGCATGCGACAGTTGTAAGCAAAAGTTGTACCGTCTAAATCAGCCTTTAATATAGTTTTCTTTGGAGTGGTACGTGTGCACAAATAGCAAGAGTGTGTGCATAATTAACACATGGGCTTTGTGGAAATCTTGGCCAAGAACTAAGAACAAAAGGTTCTAACTGTCATTTAAACTTTGATGAAGATTTTCATTTACTGATAATTCTGTTCTATGCTGCAGATTGCTTTTGTCTCCTAGTGATATGCTGGAAATCACAAGGTATGTCATTATTCGACCTTGCATGTCCTGTACATTAACACCTTTCCCATTTGAAGGGGTGCCTGGAAAAAAGCCTTAAGTGTCTTCTGATAAGATTCTCCTTCCAAATTTCCTTGGATTCGCTTGTGAAACAAAAGGGAGAATTTGACCTTACATCAAAAATCACTTAGTGCCTTATTCCACACACCCCTTCATTTGGTCCTCCTTCATTTATAATTTTGTATTTAATTGCCTTTGTGTCCAATAAAGTTGTTAAAAATATTTCTTCAAAAACTCATTAATAATTCATAAGCCCATTGACCTATCAAATGGTCAATAAAACATCATGTTCAGTGGTTTTATGTTCCATAAAACCTCCTTCTTATTAGTATGTGGTGTTTAATGTTTTTCTCATATGCTTATGTCTAACGTTCACAAAAGCATCATTGTTACGAACTCTCTTGACACACGCTTTTCCAGGAATGTTTTTGAAGCTGTTTAAAAAACTCACAGCACATGTTTTTTCGGGTCTTAAACCACTCGGCTTCACCTTGTGGTTTTAAATCCTGATAGAATACTGCTGGTGGTGTTTTAAACATAACCTGGACCTGGACCTGGATATATAATATACCGGTATTCTCTGTTGGGAGTTGGTGACCACTTATTAAAGAAATAAAAAACGCGCCAAGTGCATTGTTGAGTTATATAAGCACGCGGAGTGCAGAGAGGCACGAGCCACTTCTCGAGTGATCTTAAAAATTCCCAAGTGCTTATATAACTCAACAATGCACGAGGAACAAGTTTTTATTTCTTTTATAAAATATAAACAATCGCAACTCCTCAGACAAGTGCGAATTCAATAGCGCGCGCTCTTGCCGATCACGACACGATCACGACAGGGCACGCGATAGCGCAATCAAGTAAAAAGTCAAACTGTTTTAGTTTTTCGTCACATCGTGAGCAAGTTCAAGAAGTTAACTCCAAGTCAAGTTTAAGTTTTAAGGTGTTGAGACACAAGTTGAAGTTGATTAAAAGTCTGGAAACATCAGTAGTACAAGAGACTGTTCTTTGCGAATTGCTGGAGTGACAGCGCATTCTGTCTCTGAATTTCTCAGATTTTTCACAGACAAAAACTCTGACGTGTGCTCCGTGCATATGTACAATTATAATGTATGCACCATACGTATGCTTCGTGCATTGTGGAGTTATACAGAACTCAGTTTGACCAATCACAGTGCTTGCTTGACCCTGGCTATTTTATAATTATAAATAAAATGTTTTTTTTTATTCTGAATATCATTCAGGGCTGCATTTGATATAATTCAAGCACCACCAGCTTCTAAGGATGTTGTTGAAGCGTTGCCAAATGTGACCATAACTGCAGAGCATATTGGTTAGTTAATTATTATTGAATAATAATAAGCCATGATACAATATAGAAAATCCCTGTATATCACTGTTTATAACCATCACTTTCCATATTTTACCTTTAACATCATCATCGCCATCATCATCATCATCGTCATCATCATCATCATCATCATCACTGCCATCGTCATCATCATCATCATTATCAAAACAGGTTAAAAAACTTTGTAAAGTTTTAACAGCACAACAGAGAGTGCACTTTTAACAAACTAAGTTTTGGGTTTGTAATTAATTAAATGAATAGTTTTTATTACTTTCAGCTCAAGGTTGTACGTGTCCAATTTGTCAAGTGGAATTTAAAGTAAGTGGCTTTAAATTATCATCTATTTCATAGCGTTAATAATTCTTGGAGAAAAGAGAAAAAATAAGAGAATTTTGTTGTTTTGAATTGACAAGTCATCTGAACTCTGCTGTTAAGGAAACTATGCACAGTCTGGCGATATTAATTTTTTTAGAGACCTAACTATGTTGATTATTACTGTTTATTAGATTGGCGAGGAAGTCAAGCAGCTGCCTTGTGATCATATGTTCCATCAGAACTGTATTCTTCCGTGGTTATCAAAGGTAGTTACATATATTTAGCAACCATTCATGGGTGGGTGGGAGGTTAGCACACTTGGATAGGATATGACCTTTTATTGATTCAGAAAGAAAACAAAAACAAAAAACAAATTGGCTGAGAAGTTAAATGCAAGGGGTGAATTTACATTCATAGAAAGCCCATTTGCCTTCTGCCCAAACCTTTAGTTAATGATACCTCTGTTTTCATCCTTGCCTCTTGTCTAGTCATTTTTAAGTGCTGTTGTGCAAGTGAAATATTATAATTTTATGTTTTACCTTTACATAAACTTTTCATTCAGGGATGGTTTAGCAAGAAACTGCAAACGTACATGAAAATTGTTTGCCATGT
Source organism: Pavona decussata (assembly GCF_977016875.1). Lineage (NCBI taxonomy): Eukaryota > Metazoa > Cnidaria > Anthozoa > Scleractinia > Agariciidae > Pavona > Pavona decussata. The sequence continues at coordinate 1,574,338 of NW_028145717.1, forward strand.
GGTAAAGTGACACCAACATTTTCTTGTTGTACCACTATCCTTGAGTAGTATTAAAAAGATGGGTGCCATGTGATCTACTTGTCCTTGAATATTTATCTTGCTTGCCCTGTGCTGTGTGTTATTCCAAAACAAAATTTTGTTGCCATGGGAATTCTGCTGTTGCTACAGTTGGCCATTAAAGATACTCTAGTTAGTTCCATAAGAGGTATAAGGAGAATGATGACATCTGGGAATATGCATTTTGATTTGGGGTTTGAAAGATTAAGCTGAGCAATGCTGTCCTTCCCACTGGGTTGAGGAGAGGTCCATCCATAACCAGCTCTGCCAAATGTTATTATTTTTTTTATTTGTATGGGCTATTTATTGGGTCACTCAATAAAATAACCAAGCCTAATTTTCACTTCACATTTCCTGTGAGAATGGTTTACACTGCAAACGAGAAGATAACACCATCATCTTAAGTTTAAGTGATTTTTGTGTATAAATTTCTTCCCAGACCAACACTTGTCCATTATGCAGACATGAGCTGCCGACAGATGATCCTGATTATGAAGAAATGAAAGTTTTGAAGGTAGGAGAGAATAAATGAAAAATGTAAAAATTGTTCTTTCTTCAAATTATAATTAATGTTAAGAAAACTGACTCAACCGAAAGGTTTAAACCTTTACCCTTTTATGTATCATTTTTTGATAGCAGAGGTGAGCCTTACATATAACTTTTATAGAAAATGGTTGCCATTTCACATGTACCTGCAGTGGAAAAACTGTGACAGTCTCTTTTTGGTGGTCCATCTATTTGAGATATTTTAGAAAAACCTAAATGATAGCTTTTTCTACCCTTTACCTAATAAATCTATACTTCAGCTTGTAAAATCCCTACCCTTTTCTTAATCTTCAGCCTGAAAAAGGTAACATTTTTGGGTGGAGCCTCTCATGGTCCATTATAGGGAATACACCCCTCCTCTTCCAGCCTGAAAAAGGTTTCCCCTTTTTGACGGAGCCTCCCCTTGTCCATTTTAGGGAGTACCCCCCCCCCCACCCACAATAATGATTATTATTACTTTGTTGTCTTAACCAGTATTCCACTTGTTATAAAGTAATTTTTCTTCTTCCTCTCCTCCATTGGCAGAGGAGGCTTTAGTCAAGGAATAAGTCAGATCTTTTATTGGAGGTTAACTAATATTCTGTTTGGTTTTATGAAGGGTGATATATTTTTGTTAACAGGTGAAAGAACAAGACCAGATGTTCCGAATGGAAACACTTCACGACTCGATGTTCTCCTGACAAAGAAGCTTGATGATAGCTAATACCATTTGATGCAATTCTAGCTCTTGGAGCATTTTTTATGCATCGAAATAATCAAAATAATGGAATTTTTTTCAGTTAAACTGTGTGAACTCATAAACACATATACATGTGTGTTTAGATATTTTATAAGGCTTAAATTTTTGTCTAGTCAGATATTAGAGTTTTGTTACATGCTAAAAATAGACTAATTTCATATTAGCTAATCTTATTGTTAAAAATCCCATCATAATTACAAAATGTATATAAAATAGTCATTTCCATACCATGGAGACTGAGCTGATATGCAAGACCTTGTTCTAGAAAATAGTCTTAAAAGGTGGTTTGCTACTGTCAGTTTTTTTGGGTTGAAGAAAGATCTTGTATCAAACGCAAGTAAAACAACATCAGAACTTTTTTTTGGATTTTTTTTATTACTATATTGCAGTAGAGATAATATGAAGTCAGAAATTGAAAAATTGAAAATTCTAAAAATGAAAGTATGAGCTAGTCTTTGGCAGGGGAATGGAAAGTACACATTTTAGGGTTGTTTGCCTGTAAATCTCACTGTATAACCCTTCCTCTCAATTTCAGGATTCTGAGAATGGAGAAAATTTAAAAAAGTATTTATAGACCAGATGAAAATTTTGGCAAAAGACGAAAATGGGGAATTTGCCTAATTTGAAAATACTAGAAAATTTGTCGGATATATTTCTTTGTAGCTCTTTTGACTAGATCTGGAGAGTAAGAAAGTAGTTATTGCCAATACAATCAAGGGAAAGACTGTGCATGCATGTTTCAGGGGAAATCCTGTTGGTGTCACCTGCTACATAATTTAAGTCAGAATTATTGGCAGGTATTATTTTTATTGGCGGCCTTTGTATAGGAAGAAGGCAGTTGTATGTTCTGTGAGAAAACTGAGGTTCATTTTCCCCAATATTAGTAAAAAAAAAGTTGTAACTTATTGTATAAAAATATTCATATTAAAAATAGAGTGGTTTAAAGTTGCTTGCCAAGGTGGTCTGTTTGCTAAATTGTAAATGCAGTACAAAGCAATACCTTGTTAGATAGTTGTGTGGGTGAGTTGAAGGCAGGGTGTATGGAAAAAAAGCCCTAAGTGACACCTGATAGACTGCTAGATTCTCCTAACAAATTTCCTTGTTCTACCTTCTATGAACAAAGGAGAATTTAACATGAGAATCACATGTAACCAAGAATCACTAAGGGATTTATTCCACGCACCCGTTCAGTTGATCATGTGATCAAGAAATCAAACGTGGCCCTAGTAGCCAAGCTTGTCTAACCTGAATATCAGCCTTTTTGGAGCGGATACTCAGATCAAGCTTGTCTCTCTCTGGATTTTGTGCTAAAATCTAGAAAGAGCCAGTTTGCAGTCTACCCTGACGCCTGACTTTTTTTGTTCGAAATATGGAGAAATTGGAACTGCTTCCTGTCTCACATACAGTCGACTCCCGATAACTCGAACCCTCACTAACTCGAACCTTGCGCTAACTCGAACCAATTTTCCTTTCCCTTCAGGTCATTTTCTATATAATTTTACCCTCGATAACTCGAACTCCCGATAACTTGAACCTTTTTCAATTTCCCATGAAGGTGCGAGTTATTGGGAGTCGACTGTAGTTGAAAGCCTATTGAAGGTCTTTCACCCATTTCACCCGTTTGATGGTTTAATGGTGTGATCAGCATCAAATTTCTCCAAAGCTATGAACAATATCATTAAGTGCCATATTTTCTGATTATCAATATACGCCTCTTAGCGTTCGTCAAAATTTACAAACCGAACTTTGCAAACTTAGCATTTTGCAAACACTCACCCAACAACAGCTTGGGTGCTCTGTGGCTCACACAAGACGAGTTGGAGAAGGGCCTGGGTTCAAAATAGTTCCAATATGGCGGAGACGATAGAAGGAAATGTGCAGCAAAGTTCGATCCAACAAGAAGAAGCTATGAGCAGCGAGAAAGAAACATCTGGAGGTTTAGAACAAGACCCCTCTGAGGCGGTGTTACAAGGTACCGCTAGCATGGACAAGCCAAACATCACCCCAGGAGAAGTGATGTCTTTGAAGGAGTGCTGTAGAGAAGCGTTCGGAAAGCTAACCGAGTATTTGAGAGGGGAATTAGCTGGTAAGTCAATGAAAAGGTTGACTGAGAATCAGGTGTGCTAAGAGTGCATATAACTGATGTATTAAGTGATTATGAAAGCATTTAAAAGCTTAACCCTTAGAAGCTTAAGCTTAATTTTTATTTATTTTCTCAAAAAGAATGTTAACAAGCTATTCAATTCAATTCAATTCAATTTTATTCATACTTATTACAACGAAATACAATCTATTTTATTGGAAGAAAAAAAATTAAACGTGCAGAGCAATTTATTTAGTGATTTTACATTCTACGGAAGAAGTGCGTAGTGGTCAAAGGAGCAAGGCTTTCGTGTTGGCCACTACCTCAGTGCAGTTAAATAAAATAGGGGGAGATGGAAATATTTATAATACTGCTAACACATAAGTTACATCAACACTTACACAGCACACATGAATGTTTGGACAGCTACTATACAGAGTAAATACATATACTTCTTCTAATAAGCTACTGCATGAAGCAACGTTTCTCATCTTTTGTAATGATATTTAGTCAGTTCGTCTCTTTTCCCAGCAGTGTATGGACTCCGAGTTAAATACTATTTAAACATGCTTCATTCTTAGGGATTTACAGGGGACTCCTGATAACTCGTCAACCTTCAATGGAAATTGAAAAAGGTTTGAGTTGTTGGGAGTTGAGAACAAATGACCAGAAATAAGGGAAAAAACGGTTTTTACTGTGTATTTCAATGATACAGTGTTAATTTTAATCAAATTTAATTTTCGAGAAGTTGAGTGAAATGGAACAATACTGTATTTGTAAGTTACAAATCAAAAGATAATGTAATGTGAAACAACACAAAGCAAAGCAGCAGTAGAAGACTAGGTACTGTGAACTCTGCAGGTTTAAAAGACAAACATGGTTCGAGTTATCGAGGGTAAAATTATATGAAAATGACCTGAAGGGAAACAAAAATTGCTTTGAGTTAGCGGGAGGTTCGAGTTATTGAGGGTTCTAGTTACCGAGGGTAAAATTACAGTAAATGGATGATGGCAATCCAGGAGAAATCGATTTGGTTCGAGTTAGCGTGAGGTTCTAGTTAGTGAGGGTTTTAGTTATCCAATATCGGGACTCAACTGTAGCTAAGAAAGACCTCAGGAGGCTTATTAATAAACCCAGCTGGCTCTTATTTGGACTGTGCACCTTTAAAATTAGACATTCTATTGAAACTTCAGTCAGTAATAAGATACCCAATGACAGTTACAATGTTCAGTGTATGTATCCCCACCCCCTTTCTCCTCTCTAAACCTTACTCATTTTCAAATGATATTTTCAGGCTCACTGGAGGACTACGTTCTTCTTGAAAAGTTGAATAAATTAACAGTTACAAAGTACAGTGAAATGTCTGTTACTGCCAAGACACTTATATCAGCAATGGAGGAACTGGACAAGCAATGTAAGATCTTGTTGAAAATACACTCTGTCTGATTTCTGTAATGTTTAGAATCCTCAGGAGAACAGGAGAACAGTACAATAATTGTTCTTAAGTAGGTCTAAGGTTTTTGGTTTCATTATCAGATGATCACCATTATTTCAAGTTTGTTTTGCTGGTTGTGGTTTCTGTCAGAGAAAATGCCACCAGTAAATTGTCTTACAGGGAAGGGGGAGGGGTGTTAGCTTACTGTTAATCCCCCCTCCCTCCCTCACTCATTCAGTCATGGTTCCAGCCATACCCAAATGGTACATTTTCAACAACAAATAATCGGGCGCTTGGTGCAAAGGCCCAAGGGTATAAAATTGACCATGTTTTGTGGAAGGTGGTAATTTCAGTACTGGCATTCTAGACTCTGTAAACAGCAATTAGTTCCTCATGAAATGTTTACAACTTAAGGTCTGGTTTTGTATGATTGCTTTTAGATAAAAACCTAGAGCCTTATCTGGAGCAGATTGAAAAGGTAGAGGAAAGTGTTGCCAGCCTTGAACAAGCTGCTTACAGACTAGATGCATATTCCAAGAGGCTAGGTAATGGACAATTCCTTCCATTTTTCATTAGTCAAGGATAGCCAGAGCAAGGGAAAAAACACCAGGGAATACTGGAGAGGATGTCTGACATTCTCATCAATTTCAAGTCACCCCAGGCTCATATAGCTCAATCCCACCCTAAGTACTAGGCCTATCTCTCTGCTCCCTGCCACCTAGCTTTTTGAGACATATCATTACAACTTGTTCAATGTCAAGTTCACAGCACAGGGAGTCCACAAAAGTTGTGAAAAAGAAATAAATTAATAAATTATTGACTTACGTTGTTCGTTTCTTGCGGTTTTCTATAGTGCTCATTTGCATAATATTTACGCGACAGCACCAATGTCGTGTACTGAGTTGTGCGCGATTGGATCTAAGCTCTGCTGACTTTACTATATATATTGACAAGGGAGGCAACTTTTTCGCGAAACAATTTGAACACACTCAGCAAAATTGCTTTGAACGTTCGACTTGTTCGCCGCTTTGCAACCAAATTCGTATCAAATGAAAGCTGGATAAATTTGGGAACACACTTATCTGTCAATCCCAAGAAGAAACAATTTTGAGCCAGCATTTTAGCTCCGTTTTCGTAGTTTTCCTCGGTGTATTTTTTCGCAACAGCTGCGGCCAGTTACCTTGGCGCAGACGTCACAGATTTACGCGCCATCACGAGCGAAATGTCGCCTCTCCCTACCTCGCAAAGATGTTTTTGCGCGACAGCTAGGGACAGTCATTGCTCCATGTTTAGTCACAAATTGTGCGAACTGACATTCTACTTTGGTTTTATTTACAAAATTTAGGTTTGTGGACAAGTCGGCCGAAAATTTTTTCCGGTCTTGCGCAATTTGTGACTAAACAGGGAGCGATGACTGTCCATAGCTGTCACGCAAAAACATCTTTGCGAGGTAGGGAGAGGCGACATTTCGCTCGTGATGGCGCGTAAATCTGTGACGTCTGCGCCAAGGTAACTGGCCGCAGCTGTTGCGAAAAAATACACCGAGCAAAACTACGAAAACGGAGCTAAAATGCTGGCTCAAAATTGTTTCTTCTTGGGATTCTGACAGGTAAGTGCGTTCCCAAATTTATCCAGCTTTCATTTGATACGAATTTGGTTGCAAAGCGGCGAACAAGTCGAACGTTCAAAGCTATTTTGCTGAGTGTGTTCAAATTGTTTCGCGAAAAAGTTGCCTCCCTTGTCAATATATATATAGTAAAGTCAGCAGAGCTTAGATCCGCTCACGCACAACTCAGTACACGACATTAGTGCTGTCGCGTAAATGTTATGCAAATGAGCCCTAAAGAAAACCGCAAGAAACGAACAACGTAAGTCAATAATTTATTAATTTATTTCTTTTTCACAACTTTTGTGGACTCCCTGTGGTCCAGCAGTGCTGTATCGAGCACCACATGAGCCACAGAATAAAGCATTTGTTACACCGGTAACATTTTTTGCACCACATACTGAACAAAACATCCTGGAAAAAAAGGTTCGGAATTAGAAAACAAACACCTTTTAAAGGTATATAAGTAAGCTTAAGTTGACATTTTACCGTATTCGTCTATAATTCCCTGCCTAAGGTATTGCAGGCCCGCCAATTTATATTTCCACCTGATCAACATTTTCGGTCTAAACAGTTTTAATACGTGACCTTTTCATGTAATTAAACAAAAGAAGTATAAACTAAGAAATAGAATTGTCTTTGATCTCCCTAAGGGCGCAAAACGGAGAGAAAATAGCATAAAATAGTAAGTTCAAACTCACCTAGAGGCTTTCGTTCCTCTCCGATCCAGTTCGAGTTGACAGCCTGAGATTGAATGCTCAGTAACCTGGCCTTCCACTGTGAATTAACTTTGCGTTTGCATTGAATTACGTTTGTGTGCGTTTCATAAAGTTTGCACGCAATTTTTTAAGTTTGCATGCACTCTTTTTTAACTTTGCGTGAATTTGATTAAGTTTGTAACTTCTGCATTTTTAAAGTTTGGACCAATCTTTTTAAGTTTGCGAGCGTTTCATATATTTTGCATACAATTTTTTAAGTTTACTTATATTTTGTTGTGTTTGGGTACATTTTATTATGTTTGCGCGTGTTTTGTAACTAATATGTAGGTGCTTTGTCCATACCGGCCACGAAACATTTTGGTTTTATCCAAGTAAACGTAAATCAAGAAATTAATTCGTCAAGCGTTGATTGTCACTGTGCATTAGCAAACTTTCAGTGTTTACATTTGTTCTGGTGAATAGATCTTATCGCTCACACTGGACCTCGAATGAAATTTATTTTCGAAGCTTTAGTTTTAGTTTCCTACTTTACCCTAGGCCTTTCACCCACGGAATGGTCTTGAATCTTTAAAGTTAATTGAACGTTTTCTTTTTTATATTGCGGCCAGAGAAATGAAATGTTTTGCTCGGCTGTACGTAAATTCAGTGTTTACGGCCTGATCTTATCGATTACGTTTGACACCGAATGGGAATTTATCGAGAAGAGCCAAAAGAGCGTCTGAGGTTAATTGAAGTCGAACTTTTGGAAAATATCCGTCCTGAAAGGAAAGTTGCCCCTTAGTTTCGTTCAAACGGAAGGAGTTAGCAGACAACACACATACTAGCTGTTTTCTTTTAAGAATACGATATTCGTTGTGTTAATTTTACGTCCTTGTTTTTTGTCCCGTAATGGCGGCTTATGATGAATACATGCAGACTCGCAGACTCGGTCAACATGTAGCGCACGCGCAGTAGATCTCTGCGATTTGGCAATCCTATTTTATAACTTGGCGCTCCGCCCAAGTAATAAAGTTCGCAGGGATGAATTTCGCGGCAAAAGAGGGGGGCAAACCTGCTTCGTTTTCCTTCAGTTGTTGGAAGAACTAACGGCAAATGAATCTAGAGAGCGCTGGTGGAGAAAACGGCTGACCGAAATTCATCGACTATCATGCGCGTGGTCAAACGGGGAAAACTATCACTAACTATCATGAAGAATTTGAACACGCTCAAAGTGACGGATAGATGGACAGGAGATAATTGACAATTATTCCAAGAGCGCTCGTTTAATATGAGGGGACAGATCTCAGATATCCAACAAACGTGAGTGGAATAATTTTTTTTCATTAAAAATCAATTAAGAACTATTGCTAGATCTGGCTGATTTCGCTTTGCAAGAACAACCAGAAGACATTTTAATGGTCGCTATTTGGCTATAATCATCTCATATCCAACAAGCGCGAGTGGAATAATTGTTTTATTAAAAACAATAGGCCTTATCACGGTTTTCGACGCCATTTTGACGAGTAGGCAAACAGTCTTGAAATAACAGTGTTTGTATGGAAATCCGATGTCAAATAATTTTCATAAAACATCGCTTCTGAAAAATTCATGAATCGCAGTGACTGACCGTGGTAACCATAGG
>NW_028145718.1:0-250000 GCF_977016875.1 Pavona decussata
AGCATGCAAGAAAACCTACTATGGAGTAGGTTTTGTGCCTCCCTTGGGAGCAGACTCATAGAACTGCTCCTGAGGGGGGTAGGGTAGGCCCACCAAAAAGTGCACTTTTGGTTAGGTCGCCAATTTCTAACAAAAATGTGTCCCAACTACGTTTTTTTGGATGCTCTTTCCATTGGCAACATTCCTGATTGAAAATGGCGACCTACCAAAATCGTCACTTTGCTTCCCCGTCCATATAGGGGTGAGTATTTGACTTTGCCTTCGTCATAGTCAAGTGAAAACATTGAAAATGGAATTAGCATGCAAGAAAACCTACTATGGAGTAGGTTTTGTGCCTCCCTTGGGAGCAGACTCATAGAACTGCTCCTGAGGGGGGTAGGGTAGGCCCACCAAAAAGTGCACTTTTGGTTAGGTCGCCAATTTCTAACAAAAATGTGTCCCAACTACGTTTTTTTGGATGCTCTTTCCATTGGCAACATTCCTGATTGAAAATGGCGACCTACCAAAATCGTCACTTTGCTTCCCCGTCCATATAGGGGTGAGTATTTGACTTTGCCTTCGTCATAGTCAAGTGAAAACATTGAAAATGGAATTAGCATGCAAGAAAACCTACTATGGAGTAGGTTTTGTGCCTCCCTTGGGAGCAGACTCATAGAACTGCTCCTGAGGGGGGTAGGGTAGGCCCACCAAAAAGTGCACTTTTGGTTAGGTCGCCAATTTCTAACAAAAATGTGTCCCAACTACGTTTTTTTGGATGCTCTTTCCATTGGCAACATTCCTGATTGAAAATGGCGACCTACCAAAATCGTCACTTTGCTTCCCCGTCCATATAGGGGTGAGTATTTGACTTTGCCTTCGTCATAGTCAAGTGAAAACATTGAAAATGGAATTAGCATGCAAGAAAACCTACTATGGAGTAGGTTTTGTGCCTCCCTTGGGAGCAGACTCATAGAACTGCTCCTGAGGGGGGTAGGGTAGGCCCACCAAAAAGTGCACTTTTGGTTAGGTCGCCAATTTCTAACAAAAATGTGTCCCAACTACGTTTTTTTGGATGCTCTTTCCATTGGCAACATTCCTGATTGAAAATGGCGACCTACCAAAATCGTCACTTTGCTTCCCCGTCCATATAGGGGTGAGTATTTGACTTTGCCTTCGTCATAGTCAAGTGAAAACATTGAAAATGGAATTAGCATGCAAGAAAACCTACTATGGAGTAGGTTTTGTGCCTCCCTTGGGAGCAGACTCATAGAACTGCTCCTGAGGGGGGTAGGGTAGGCCCACCAAAAAGTGCACTTTTGGTTAGGTCGCCAATTTCTAACAAAAATGTGTCCCAACTACGTTTTTTTGGATGCTCTTTCCATTGGCAACATTCCTGATTGAAAATGGCGACCTACCAAAATCGTCACTTTGCTTCCCCGTCCATATAGGGGTGAGTATTTGACTTTGCCTTCGTCATAGTCAAGTGAAAACATTGAAAATGGAATTAGCATGCAAGAAAACCTACTATGGAGTAGGTTTTGTGCCTCCCTTGGGAGCAGACTCATAGAACTGCTCCTGAGGGGGGTAGGGTAGGCCCACCAAAAAGTGCACTTTTGGTTAGGTCGCCAATTTCTAACAAAAATGTGTCCCAACTACGTTTTTTTGGATGCTCTTTCCATTGGCAACATTCCTGATTGAAAATGGCGACCTACCAAAATCGTCACTTTGCTTCCCCGTCCATATAGGGGTGAGTATTTGACTTTGCCTTCGTCATAGTCAAGTGAAAACATTGAAAATGGAATTAGCATGCAAGAAAACCTACTATGGAGTAGGTTTTGTGCCTCCCTTGGGAGCAGACTCATAGAACTGCTCCTGAGGGGGGTAGGGTAGGCCCACCAAAAAGTGCACTTTTGGTTAGGTCGCCAATTTCTAACAAAAATGTGTCCCAACTACGTTTTTTTGGATGCTCTTTCCATTGGCAACATTCCTGATTGAAAATGGCGACCTACCAAAATCGTCACTTTGCTTCCCCGTCCATATAGGGGTGAGTATTTGACTTTGCCTTCGTCATAGTCAAGTGAAAACATTGAAAATGGAATTAGCATGCAAGAAAACCTACTATGGAGTAGGTTTTGTGCCTCCCTTGGGAGCAGACTCATAGAACTGCTCCTGAGGGGGGTAGGGTAGGCCCACCAAAAAGTGCACTTTTGGTTAGGTCGCCAATTTCTAACAAAAATGTGTCCCAACTACGTTTTTTTGGATGCTCTTTCCATTGGCAACATTCCTGATTGAAAATGGCGACCTACCAAAATCGTCACTTTGCTTCCCCGTCCATATAGGGGTGAGTATTTGACTTTGCCTTCGTCATAGTCAAGTGAAAACATTGAAAATGGAATTAGCATGCAAGAAAACCTACTATGGAGTAGGTTTTGTGCCTCCCTTGGGAGCAGACTCATAGAACTGCTCCTGAGGGGGGTAGGGTAGGCCCACCAAAAAGTGCACTTTTGGTTAGGTCGCCAATTTCTAACAAAAATGTGTCCCAACTACGTTTTTTTGGATGCTCTTTCCATTGGCAACATTCCTGATTGAAAATGGCGACCTACCAAAATCGTCACTTTGCTTCCCCGTCCATATAGGGGTGAGTATTTGACTTTGCCTTCGTCATAGTCAAGTGAAAACATTGAAAATGGAATTAGCATGCAAGAAAACCTACTATGGAGTAGGTTTTGTGCCTCCCTTGGGAGCAGACTCATAGAACTGCTCCTGAGGGGGGTAGGGTAGGCCCACCAAAAAGTGCACTTTTGGTTAGGTCGCCAATTTCTAACAAAAATGTGTCCCAACTACGTTTTTTTGGATGCTCTTTCCATTGGCAACATTCCTGATTGAAAATGGCGACCTACCAAAATCGTCACTTTGCTTCCCCGTCCATATAGGGGTGAGTATTTGACTTTGCCTTCGTCATAGTCAAGTGAAAACATTGAAAATGGAATTAGCATGCAAGAAAACCTACTATGGAGTAGGTTTTGTGCCTCCCTTGGGAGCAGACTCATAGAACTGCTCCTGAGGGGGGTAGGGTAGGCCCACCAAAAAGTGCACTTTTGGTTAGGTCGCCAATTTCTAACAAAAATGTGTCCCAACTACGTTTTTTTGGATGCTCTTTCCATTGGCAACATTCCTGATTGAAAATGGCGACCTACCAAAATCGTCACTTTGCTTCCCCGTCCATATAGGGGTGAGTATTTGACTTTGCCTTCGTCATAGTCAAGTGAAAACATTGAAAATGGAATTAGCATGCAAGAAAACCTACTATGGAGTAGGTTTTGTGCCTCCCTTGGGAGCAGACTCATAGAACTGCTCCTGAGGGGGGTAGGGTAGGCCCACCAAAAAGTGCACTTTTGGTTAGGTCGCCAATTTCTAACAAAAATGTGTCCCAACTACGTTTTTTTGGATGCTCTTTCCATTGGCAACATTCCTGATTGAAAATGGCGACCTACCAAAATCGTCACTTTGCTTCCCCGTCCATATAGGGGTGAGTATTTGACTTTGCCTTCGTCATAGTCAAGTGAAAACATTGAAAATGGAATTAGCATGCAAGAAAACCTACTATGGAGTAGGTTTTGTGCCTCCCTTGGGAGCAGACTCATAGAACTGCTCCTGAGGGGGGTAGGGTAGGCCCACCAAAAAGTGCACTTTTGGTTAGGTCGCCAATTTCTAACAAAAATGTGTCCCAACTACGTTTTTTTGGATGCTCTTTCCATTGGCAACATTCCTGATTGAAAATGGCGACCTACCAAAATCGTCACTTTGCTTCCCCGTCCATATAGGGGTGAGTATTTGACTTTGCCTTCGTCATAGTCAAGTGAAAACATTGAAAATGGAATTAGCATGCAAGAAAACCTACTATGGAGTAGGTTTTGTGCCTCCCTTGGGAGCAGACTCATAGAACTGCTCCTGAGGGGGGTAGGGTAGGCCCACCAAAAAGTGCACTTTTGGTTAGGTCGCCAATTTCTAACAAAAATGTGTCCCAACTACGTTTTTTTGGATGCTCTTTCCATTGGCAACATTCCTGATTGAAAATGGCGACCTACCAAAATCGTCACTTTGCTTCCCCGTCCATATAGGGGTGAGTATTTGACTTTGCCTTCGTCATAGTCAAGTGAAAACATTGAAAATGGAATTAGCATGCAAGAAAACCTACTATGGAGTAGGTTTTGTGCCTCCCTTGGGAGCAGACTCATAGAACTGCTCCTGAGGGGGGTAGGGTAGGCCCACCAAAAAGTGCACTTTTGGTTAGGTCGCCAATTTCTAACAAAAATGTGTCCCAACTACGTTTTTTTGGATGCTCTTTCCATTGGCAACATTCCTGATTGAAAATGGCGACCTACCAAAATCGTCACTTTGCTTCCCCGTCCATATAGGGGTGAGTATTTGACTTTGCCTTCGTCATAGTCAAGTGAAAACATTGAAAATGGAATTAGCATGCAAGAAAACCTACTATGGAGTAGGTTTTGTGCCTCCCTTGGGAGCAGACTCATAGAACTGCTCCTGAGGGGGGTAGGGTAGGCCCACCAAAAAGTGCACTTTTGGTTAGGTCGCCAATTTCTAACAAAAATGTGTCCCAACTACGTTTTTTTGGATGCTCTTTCCATTGGCAACATTCCTGATTGAAAATGGCGACCTACCAAAATCGTCACTTTGCTTCCCCGTCCATATAGGGGTGAGTATTTGACTTTGCCTTCGTCATAGTCAAGTGAAAACATTGAAAATGGAATTAGCATGCAAGAAAACCTACTATGGAGTAGGTTTTGTGCCTCCCTTGGGAGCAGACTCATAGAACTGCTCCTGAGGGGGGTAGGGTAGGCCCACCAAAAAGTGCACTTTTGGTTAGGTCGCCAATTTCTAACAAAAATGTGTCCCAACTACGTTTTTTTGGATGCTCTTTCCATTGGCAACATTCCTGATTGAAAATGGCGACCTACCAAAATCGTCACTTTGCTTCCCCGTCCATATAGGGGTGAGTATTTGACTTTGCCTTCGTCATAGTCAAGTGAAAACATTGAAAATGGAATTAGCATGCAAGAAAACCTACTATGGAGTAGGTTTTGTGCCTCCCTTGGGAGCAGACTCATAGAACTGCTCCTGAGGGGGGTAGGGTAGGCCCACCAAAAAGTGCACTTTTGGTTAGGTCGCCAATTTCTAACAAAAATGTGTCCCAACTACGTTTTTTTGGATGCTCTTTCCATTGGCAACATTCCTGATTGAAAATGGCGACCTACCAAAATCGTCACTTTGCTTCCCCGTCCATATAGGGGTGAGTATTTGACTTTGCCTTCGTCATAGTCAAGTGAAAACATTGAAAATGGAATTAGCATGCAAGAAAACCTACTATGGAGTAGGTTTTGTGCCTCCCTTGGGAGCAGACTCATAGAACTGCTCCTGAGGGGGGTAGGGTAGGCCCACCAAAAAGTGCACTTTTGGTTAGGTCGCCAATTTCTAACAAAAATGTGTCCCAACTACGTTTTTTTGGATGCTCTTTCCATTGGCAACATTCCTGATTGAAAATGGCGACCTACCAAAATCGTCACTTTGCTTCCCCGTCCATATAGGGGTGAGTATTTGACTTTGCCTTCGTCATAGTCAAGTGAAAACATTGAAAATGGAATTAGCATGCAAGAAAACCTACTATGGAGTAGGTTTTGTGCCTCCCTTGGGAGCAGACTCATAGAACTGCTCCTGAGGGGGGTAGGGTAGGCCCACCAAAAAGTGCACTTTTGGTTAGGTCGCCAATTTCTAACAAAAATGTGTCCCAACTACGTTTTTTTGGATGCTCTTTCCATTGGCAACATTCCTGATTGAAAATGGCGACCTACCAAAATCGTCACTTTGCTTCCCCGTCCATATAGGGGTGAGTATTTGACTTTGCCTTCGTCATAGTCAAGTGAAAACATTGAAAATGGAATTAGCATGCAAGAAAACCTACTATGGAGTAGGTTTTGTGCCTCCCTTGGGAGCAGACTCATAGAACTGCTCCTGAGGGGGGTAGGGTAGGCCCACCAAAAAGTGCACTTTTGGTTAGGTCGCCAATTTCTAACAAAAATGTGTCCCAACTACGTTTTTTTGGATGCTCTTTCCATTGGCAACATTCCTGATTGAAAATGGCGACCTACCAAAATCGTCACTTTGCTTCCCCGTCCATATAGGGGTGAGTATTTGACTTTGCCTTCGTCATAGTCAAGTGAAAACATTGAAAATGGAATTAGCATGCAAGAAAACCTACTATGGAGTAGGTTTTGTGCCTCCCTTGGGAGCAGACTCATAGAACTGCTCCTGAGGGGGGTAGGGTAGGCCCACCAAAAAGTGCACTTTTGGTTAGGTCGCCAATTTCTAACAAAAATGTGTCCCAACTACGTTTTTTTGGATGCTCTTTCCATTGGCAACATTCCTGATTGAAAATGGCGACCTACCAAAATCGTCACTTTGCTTCCCCGTCCATATAGGGGTGAGTATTTGACTTTGCCTTCGTCATAGTCAAGTGAAAACATTGAAAATGGAATTAGCATGCAAGAAAACCTACTATGGAGTAGGTTTTGTGCCTCCCTTGGGAGCAGACTCATAGAACTGCTCCTGAGGGGGGTAGGGTAGGCCCACCAAAAAGTGCACTTTTGGTTAGGTCGCCAATTTCTAACAAAAATGTGTCCCAACTACGTTTTTTTGGATGCTCTTTCCATTGGCAACATTCCTGATTGAAAATGGCGACCTACCAAAATCGTCACTTTGCTTCCCCGTCCATATAGGGGTGAGTATTTGACTTTGCCTTCGTCATAGTCAAGTGAAAACATTGAAAATGGAATTAGCATGCAAGAAAACCTACTATGGAGTAGGTTTTGTGCCTCCCTTGGGAGCAGACTCATAGAACTGCTCCTGAGGGGGGTAGGGTAGGCCCACCAAAAAGTGCACTTTTGGTTAGGTCGCCAATTTCTAACAAAAATGTGTCCCAACTACGTTTTTTTGGATGCTCTTTCCATTGGCAACATTCCTGATTGAAAATGGCGACCTACCAAAATCGTCACTTTGCTTCCCCGTCCATATAGGGGTGAGTATTTGACTTTGCCTTCGTCATAGTCAAGTGAAAACATTGAAAATGGAATTAGCATGCAAGAAAACCTACTATGGAGTAGGTTTTGTGCCTCCCTTGGGAGCAGACTCATAGAACTGCTCCTGAGGGGGGTAGGGTAGGCCCACCAAAAAGTGCACTTTTGGTTAGGTCGCCAATTTCTAACAAAAATGTGTCCCAACTACGTTTTTTTGGATGCTCTTTCCATTGGCAACATTCCTGATTGAAAATGGCGACCTACCAAAATCGTCACTTTGCTTCCCCGTCCATATAGGGGTGAGTATTTGACTTTGCCTTCGTCATAGTCAAGTGAAAACATTGAAAATGGAATTAGCATGCAAGAAAACCTACTATGGAGTAGGTTTTGTGCCTCCCTTGGGAGCAGACTCATAGAACTGCTCCTGAGGGGGGTAGGGTAGGCCCACCAAAAAGTGCACTTTTGGTTAGGTCGCCAATTTCTAACAAAAATGTGTCCCAACTACGTTTTTTTGGATGCTTCTTCTATTTGCAAGGTTCCCTTTGCATTGTGGGTAACGGCGGACATTTTTGACGCGGAATACACATTTCGGAGATTAGAGAAAAATATTATAAGTCTAAAACCAACTCTTCATTTCCCGAATTCGATCGCGACATAGGTTAGCAAATGGGCCACAACTCACGATGATACCGGCTAAACTAAAGATTACCGTGGACAGGAGTTTTGAAGAGTTGGTGATAAACTTTCCGTCTGGATCGATCCACCAGCCATCGCCAAAACAAGTGGGCTTAAAAGCGCTTTTAACGATGGAAGGATGGAAGACACGTCTCAGTTTTTTGAAATGTGCCAGTGACTTGCGGGTATCGGGACTTTATGATGTCCCTTAACCACCAGACGGCTCAAAAATCGAGAATAACTACGCCACATGAATGTAATATCACGACTGCGAACGCTCATTAACATAAGCTTTCCTTCCCGCCAGAGGACGTCACTATGCTGTGCGAAATGACTATTTCCCAGATTCTCTCGTCTTTTCATCCTTGCACAACGACAACGAAAACTATGGATTCATTCATTGCTTCTTTACATTTCCAACGAGTAAGTTACCATTAACATCTAGCTTGTAGTTCTGTACTATAACAGTAACGACATTAAAACAAAGCATATAACTTTTAAAGTACCAACTCAATTCGTCATTAAATTCCATCGCTATTTCTCAATGCAATGCAATCCAGGGATGTCAAGGGAACACTGTCTGACATTTCCTAGAAATTAAACACTGCAGAAAAATTTACACTTACCTTAACCCTTTATGCCCTAACAGTGATCAGCATCAAATGTCTCTTTGTAATGAAAATGCTTATTCAACTCTTGAGGTAATGAGAATTTAGCATATGATCACCCAAGCTGTATTCTCTTGAGATTTTAATAGTAATGAGACAGAAACGTTCTATTTTCTAGAGAGTTAAACTGGTTTTTCAAATTTATAGCTCACAAATTTCATCTTTGAGACAAAGGATGACATATGAAACCAATAATTAAGCAAATTAAATGACTACTGATGGATTGAGCTTGATGTCAAGGCAGCCATGTTGGTGTAACAGGAACAACAATTTTTTCTCCTGAGAGTTTACTTCAATTTTTGTGTAACCAAAATTAATGTTCTTTTTATGGGTACACCAACATGGCAGCAATAATAAAAAAAAAACAAAAAAAGCAAAACAAAGGCCTATTCATTAAGTAATTAAAGCAGAAATGGGAAATATTGTCATTTGAGTGCCATGCATCATATTTTTTTGCAATATGGAACTAACCCCATTAGTGTCCCATTAGCCCTGGATAAGCATACACCATCACATCACTACATTGCTTGAAGCAAGAACTTAATTCCATTTTGTCAACAATAAAACTTTATTGAGTCAATTTTAAAAATATTAATGGCACAAAAAAAATAACAATGGTTGGGAATTAGCTAACACTAGCTTTTTGTAAATGAAGAAAAACCTTGTGTCTAAATCGTAACCCTTGTTTTTTCAACCTACTTGTCAGTGTTTGGATATCTGATGAAACATTCTTCCTTGTGCTTGATATATTACATCCACACTTTTCCATTTTACGGGCCATGTTGACAAGAATTATCAAATTACAGCTGAAATTACTCAAGCACATTCCCTATTATTCTTATTACGGAAAATTACACCTCCAGAAACTTAGACAGGAAGTTCCAGTATGAAAGGGGCCTGACCTGCCCATTCTTACCTTCAGCTCTTCACCAAGGTAAACAACTAACAAACATGCATTTTTTTTTGGAAAAACTAGTATTGACAACTTTGGCTTAGTTTTCGGTATGAACCCTGTTAAGCCAATTAAAAAACAAATCTTCATATTGCTGTTGTGATACTAAGAAATTTGCAGAGGAGAATTGAGTCAGCAAAGATACCACAACCGAATGGTGTGAAAGGAAAGAGGGGCTTGCCCTTTCATAGAGGAACTATTTCTTTAAATCTTAAAACAACCTGTCCTATTCAAACTACGATTGACTAGGTTTGCCATTATGTTGACAAAGAGCATGGCTGTTATGAAAATCTCTACTATAATCATTTATCAATCTGCATTCACTTTCATTGGGGTGCCTGCTTAACAATCATAATGGAAAATACAAAGTTCATATACAGTGTAGATCTATATTGGAAATGAACCCACTGCATAGACTGCAATTTTGCCAGATTGACAGTGCTGTGTGGAAAACCAGTAGTCAGCTCTCTCTGGTAACTTCCATTCCACCTGTTTAATTAGAATGCCAACACCGTTGCCTGTTAAGGCTGTAAAATGTTTACTCTGCAGATATTTGCATGTCTGCATGACATGTTTACTGCTAATTTATTGCACAGTTGGAATTGAAATCATCAGAAAGAACGCTGTTTTGTTTGTTATATTTTAAACCAGGTGAAGCCAGAAACTGAAGCTCATAAGCTCAATTCCTCCAGTTCTGGCTTGCCTGTTATCAAGTTAAGCATACAAATTTATCATAAATTATGTGTATGTATAAGTAAGTCTGACAATGAAAGAACATTTTCTTCCTCTACAAAACAATGTTTTCACTTCTTTAAGGGAAATAAAAATCTTTCTAGAGGTAATGAGCAGAGTATAGTGTGTAAGCCCCTTAAATACATGTAGTTGATACAAATGCACATTAGTTACAAATTACAGTAGACTGTAGAAGTTATCGCATCCCTATTGACAAAGAAGCTGTTGAGTATGAATGTCTCATTAACCTTGGGAACATTATCATGCTAACAAAGATCTAGTTACACGAGAGAAGTATTCTGCTTGCTTGCAGGTTTATAAGTAGTGATCCTTACATCCATCATGACTGACCATTGATGAACCACTCCAGTATAGTTTGTACTCATATGAAACATTGAAATATGTTATATAGAAAACATGCAATCATACCACTTTTCTAAAGAGTTCGGGTTGCATTTCCCACTTGAGTTTGACATGCCTTTAATAATAATAATAATAATAATAATAATAATAATAATAATAATAATAATAATAATAATAATAGTAATAATAATAAGAAGAAGAATAATAAGAGTAAGAAATAAACGCTGGAATGGAATGGATTGAGGATGTTAGAGAGGCAATGAGTGAAGCAGTTCCTGAGATACACACAACCAACTTTATTCTTTTAAAGATCATCCATAGTTTTGATGTTAGACCTTATAATGATATCATCAGATTTTACAATGACATAATTGTCATCATAAAATTTCCCAGCTGCAACTGGATTACTGCTGCTCATGATACTTTTTATTCAAGATTCAAAGTGAAAATGTTTTGCTGAGAATCATACTGCCGTCTACCTTCTTGATAAAACAGTTTGACAAACTTGCGTGCATTCTGTTAGTTTAAGGTCAGTGTCATACAATTCAGGCCATGCTGCAATACAGGTAGCCTTAGTGTGGCAGGAGGGGTGGGTGGGGGGGGGTCATGATAAATTATGCAAACTATTTTGGAGGGTCAACATTTTTTCTGCACCTGGAATGGGGAAACTGGTAGGCCAAAATAAAAATGCACCAGCCCTCCCCCCCCCCCCCCCCTCTAATTTATGTACGGTCCCTAAAAGGGTCGCAAGTGCTGACTATCAGACGGAGTTTGAGATTTTCTTTAGTGATTTCACCAGGATTGTTGAATTTGTGAGTCTTGGTTGTCCCATACAGGAAAGCGGGTTGGTTACAGGTCGGTTTGATCTTTTCCAGAGGCAGTTTCTCAATGCGGGATACCCCAAGCGTTTTATTTCTTACACAGTGAACAGTTTTCTACAAGTCCACCCGAAGATGACAATCTTATCCCGAGTTTTCTTCTTGAAGAGCGTAAGACGATTTTCATCAAGCTCCCTCACTGCCAAAGAAATGAAAAACTTAGCAAAACTTTTATCTCTAAGCTGAACAATTTCACGGGCTTCAAACATATTTTCATCGTCCTCGGGAAAACAAGACAAATCAAAAGTCTTTTGAACCTTAAAGGGGAAGTATCGCGCAAATTTGCTGTCATTTCAAAACCCAAAAATGTTTCTCTCTCAACAGAAAGAAAGAAATAATTGTCAAATTTGTTATAAATTCTCACCCCAGCGCATTAAAACTGTCGATTAGTGCCTCTGGCCAGAGACAGAGTAGGCCGGTATGGATTGACACTTGAAAAATGTTAGGCTAATGTTTTTCAAGTTCTGGCATTCTTGTTTCCAAAATACGCTAGAACAGATCACGAATTGTTCCTTTCAAGAATTGAGTTGATTCCTTCTATTTTGATCGTAGTTTAGTTCATTCTAGAATTATTTGGCAGCTGATTGAAGGTCTTATTTCATCATTTTTAACAAAAGATACCAAAACCCCATGATACTTCCCCTTTAAGGACAAAAACACTCACAGATCACAGATCACATGTGGTCTATAAAGGCGACTGTTCTTGCGATGTTGATTACATCGGGGAAACATTCAAACCCCTCTAATGACTCTGAACCTGCTCGTCACCTATGGGAGAATCCGACCCATTCTTTTAGTTGGCGAATACTTCGTACCGCCCAATCTTTTCACAAGCGCAGAATCATTGAAGGCTTAATGATCCAACAATGGAGCCCCAGTCAAAACAAACAAGTCCATTCTTACGTAGCAAAACTTTTCCCATCGGGAATCACCTAAAGCATATAAAATATCCCTGTAGCGGACGGTCTTTTTACCCTGAGGATGACTTGATTAGTCGAAATCGTTTGGTTTTTAATATCTTTTTAACTTTTTAGCCTTGTAAATAGTATGGTAAATCTCAAGCGAATATTATGGACAAAAAAAATATTACAAATATCCTAAAAAAACTAATTCACAAACGCATGCCATCATTCACTTTCTAAAATTTGCGGACACACGCTTGGCTAGTGTTTAAGCGGCAGTCATCAATGAAATCCTCTTGTGAAATTTTGTGGAAAGGTGTCCTGGAGCCTCTTACGTATGTGTGTACCGACCTTAAATCGCAAAAGAAAGCAATGTTCTAATACAAGAGATAGTAATGTGATAAGGTTCCTCATTCTTTTCTGAGAGCTTCTGGGCTAGGCGTTGGAAAAAGCAATTGCAGTCGGCTCCCATCCCACCGTTGGTTCCAAAAACTAGGGGAGTGAAAGATCCTATTTCAAGATCCAGCACCCTCTGTTGGTAATTTCGCTATAATAATAATAATAATAATAATAATAATAATAATAATAATAATAATAATAATAATAATAATAATAATAATTTTTAAAAATGATAATAATCTCTATTAAAATATTCCAAGTAAAATGTTATTTACATGTTAAAAGTAGCTATTAAAACTTATTTACAATTCTTTTCGATAAAAAGATTTTTAAGCACAATTTTTTTAAGAAAAGGGAAAAAAATCTCATCAAGGTTACAGCAATATTGTTCGTTTATTGATTTTTACCTAAAAAAAAAAAACCATGAAACTATGTCATAAAAAAAGAAGCAAGAAAAAGTATGTATAAAAATCATAGGACGTAGATTTTTGTGATTGTTTATTGTTGATTACTTTTTTTAATGCGTCAAACTTTTCTTGGGGCAAATTTTATGTGAATCGGATACTTTAAAATTAGAACTTTTAACTTGTAAATAGCTTGGAATATGTTAATAAAGATGTCGATATTTTTTTAAACTTTCATTAAAAATATATGCAGATAATATCATTCATTAGCAAAAAAAACTAAAATTACGAAAATTAAGAAAAGAAAAAAATTAGAAATTCTAGCCGTCACATTCTGGTTTCTAATGTCTGTGTCCTGAAGGTCTACATTTCTTCTTCTAGAACCTCTAAGGCAGGCTCTAATAATAATAATAATAATAATAATAATGGCCGGACAGGAGACGTCGGAGACGATACGGTTCAAGAAGGCCTTGCCCCAAGGGGACTCGTTGTGTCCAAGGCTATTTACCAGCATGAACCCCATCGCGTGGGCACTGAAGGCAACAGAGGGTTATCGTCTCTCCAAGCCAATCAATACTAAGGTGACTCATCTACTTTACATCGACGATCTCAAGGCGTTCGCGGTTTCCGCGACGAAGTTGAACACTGTGCTTAGAGCAACCAGAGGCAAGATGAAAGATATTGGACTTGATTGAAATCCCAAGAAGTGCTCGTTAGTGCATGTTAAGAAGGGGGCTAAAGTAGAGGACACAGAAGGAGTGAAGGTGGACTAGTCGCCAGTCATAAAGTGTTTAGAGGGTAGTCAGTACAAGTTTTCTTTGAGTGCATGAGTCCACGAGGCAAGAGGATCAGTTAGCATTCAGGGTTGCTTTTGAGGTGTATTTGGACAGATTGTCTGTAATATGGTCCAGTCCATTGTCTGACTATGATCACCGGATTGTGGCCTCAAATCACTATGCTTTTCCAGCCCTGACCTATCTCATGTGGAGTCAACACCTGTATGTGACGGAGCTTCAGCGAATCACGCAAAGATCATCGTGGAAATTGGCGGTAAACACCCTCTCGGTTCTACTGCGTTGTGTAGGCTAGCCTGAAAGCATGGGGTCTGAGATCAGTAGAAAAGGAGTATAAGGCCATTAAGTTCGAAGGCGCACTTAAACTTTACAAGAATACAGACCCGACAATGAATCTCGTTCGTAGGATCGAGGAACGTTCGGATACGCTGGGCCACAACTCACATATCAAGGAGGCGACGCATTTTAGTAGCAGTCTAGGCGTAGAACTGAATCTGAATTACCCTACCCCGTCATGTTGTACCGAGGAGGTCGAGGTAGTCGAGTACTCGAAAATCAAGCAGAAGTTGAGGGGCGCTCAGCACGAGAAGTTAAAGGAACAGGTGGAGGGCCAAAATTGGCAAGGAAGCTGATCGCATCTCGATGGGAGGTTGCAGAACAAGGAAACGAGTGTTTTGGCTGGCTAAGCCAGTGGAGGACATGTCCTACATATGTTATTGCTGGCGTGTACGAGCTTTACGAACAGTTGCTTCCTACATGAGTTTATTACAGCAAGAACTGAAGACAAGAACTGGGCCGGAGATTGAGATCATGTGCAAACTATGCCATCAATGTTTTCCTCTCAGCAAACTTCATCACCAAGTAGAAGTAGTAGGGTATTCCAAGTTGACGACGACAATTAACAAACAAACAATAGCGTTGTTAATAGATCAACTGTATTAAATTGATTTGATTAGTGTAATTGCATTGTAATGTTGCGGAAATCTCACCGAAAATCTCCGCGGTCCCCTGGTCCACTAAACAAAACTGAGGACTGTATCTTTCACGTTCCTTTATTCGCGATCCGTTCTACAATCCTTCAAACTTTCACAATCTTTCAATCTCACAATCTTATCTATCCTTTCCGGAAGTACACACCCCTTTGATACATTACAAGTCCATTGTACTTATTTTAATTAACCGAGACTAATGCAATTAAATGTCGGTCACACCCTGTATTCATGACACGAACTGTTTACACATTCACCCACGTTACCGGATATTCCCACGATTCTTCCTAATTTGCCGCGGCTATCTCTAAAACAGGGAACGGGGAATTGAGGAATGGGGAACGGGGAATGGGGAACGGGGAATCTCTAAAAGGGGGAATCTCTAAAATAGGGAATCTCTAAAAGGGGGAATCTCTAAAATAGGGAATCTCTAAAATAGGGAATCTCTAAAAGGGGGAATCTCTAAAATAGGGAATCTCTAAAAGGGGGAATCTCTAAAATAGGGAATCTCTAAAAGGGGGAATCTCTAAAATAGGGAATCTCTAAAAGGGGGAATCTCTAAAATGGGGAATCTCTAAAATAGGGAATCTCTAAAAGGGGGAATCTCTAAAATAGGGAATCTCAAAAAGGGGGAATCTCTTAAATCTCTAAAGCTTCTTTACAAACACTGTTTCGGCAGGCTTTTTTGTTGTCTGATACTGGGTAATAAACACCACGCCAAATGAGCCTTGACCAATTACTTCCTGGCTCGTAATCTCGTCACAGCTAAATTTTGGGAGCCCATCAAACGCTTCAAGCTTTTTTCTTTTGCCGGCAAACGCCAATGGAAACTTGAAATTGTTATCCATGTTGACCTGAAGCCACCGACTTGAAAAAAGGTCGACCGAAGGTCGGGATGACATGTCTTATCTTAACACGTTCTTGCAGCCATTCCCTGCCATTTGGTACTACTTTAAGAGAATTTGTCTTTTTGGTATAAAAAAACAGACGCTATTAAACCTTATATTCTCATTACTAGTCGTGTCATTACGCCATGAAACGTAACCAGCCAGACACGATGAAAACAAATTTAGCATTTGCAATTTGGGTGGCTTCCGGTCTACGTCGACATGTCTTTATCCCAGGGAGATAAGCATGTCTGGTACCTGAGTGATAACATCATAGATAAGGTGAATTTTTTCCTTGACCAGTGAAACCTTTTTTTTTTTCTTGAAAAACATTGAGGGCGTTTGTTGCAACTTTCGAAAGGCATAAAAGGAAATTGGTTAGTTTTGGACATAAGAAAGGGGCGGCTTTTTTATTAGACATCGTTGTAAGGTCATTAGGGCTGATGGATCAATCGCAACACAAACACCGCGAATTTCACAATTGACATTTTTGAACTGATCACTAGATAAGCTTTATGCAGGCGTAAAGACGTCTGTCTAGTCCAGTTAATGATGGTCGACCCGTGTTACAGATGCCAGGCCCGGTTCCAGTTCCAGTCATTTTGAGTCTACGGCTTATTCAGAGATTCAATTGCGCTTTCATCTTTACCGTTTTGCAGTAAGATGCTGTAGAAAATTGGATATCTCTTGCTGTATGTGGCCCTTTGGTATCGATTGGCATAAATTTTTTAGACCACCCCTACCGAAGATATTGCGGCAAGCGACGACGACAATTTATTTTTATCTTATATATCTAGTAATTATGACAACAACTGTCATTAATATTATTGGTTGTTGGCAAATGCTGTAAATGTCTCTTAGGAAAAACTCTACTTCTAAAACGTTCATAGATTTATTCAGTTTGTTGATAGATTCTCCCGTTTAGAGATTCCCCTTTTTTGAAATTCCCCCTTTCAGAGATTCCACCTTTTAGAGATTCCCTATTTTAGAGATTCCCCCTTTTAGAGATTCCCTATTTTAGAGATTCCCCCTTTTAGAGATTCCCTATTTTAGAGATTCCCCCTTTTAGAGATTCCCTATTTTAGAGATTCCCCCTTTTAGAGATTCCCTATTTTAGAGATTCCCTATTTTAGAGATTCCCCCTTTTAGAGATTCCCTATTTTAGAGATTCCCCCTTTTAGAGATTCCCTATTTTAGAGATTCCCTATTTTAGAGATTCCCCCTTTTAGAGATTCCCTATTTTAGAGATTCCCCCTTTTAGAGATTCCCCGTTCCCCGTTCCCCGTTCCCCGTTCCCCATTCCCCATTCCTCCATTCCCCGTTCCCTGTTTTAGAGATAGCCAATTTGCCGCTTACTCCTTGTTACAATCAATCATTATTATTTCTATCTATCACCTAATTATGCAAGCATATGTTTCACAACATGTAATACGTGTATTGTAAGCATCGTGTAAGAAGTGAGTATAGTGTATTTAGGCAACAATAGATGCAATGAATGAAAGAAGCAATAAGTTGTTACATGCCAAAAAAAAAAGTTGACGACCACAGAATGTCTTTTTGACTGCGACGGCGTACATGTATATATTTAGGCTCTTGGTAGCAACTCAAATAATACAGACTACCGTATATATCTAAGCTCTGGTTTCTTTTTCCAATGTAAAATCATGTTAATGTTTTTGTTTAATCCAATGTATATCGCCCCTGTGGCACAAGTCTATTAAAAGCGGAGGTTTAATTTGAGTAAAGGGGGCTATTTTTTGCGGCGTTTTATTTTGCGTTTTTTTTTTTTCTGCAGGAAAAACCCGAAAAAAATTAGAACCCGCTAAATTTCATGCTACACGGTATACGGAACTACCCATCATTTGGGGTGGTAATCCGTCATACTGCATCATTGAACTGAAGGGAGGTTTTATTTAAGAAGCTGTAACATTGTAGTATTATAAGCATTGTAATGTAAAGCGCATTAGATCATATATCCATGTATTTTGCGCTATATAAATAATAAAGTTATTATAGTTATTATTAGTCATTTCACAGCTCAGTAACAGGTTGCACGTGAACTGATCTCAGATGAAAACGAAACGGGGAATGATCATGATTGATCGAGCAGGAAGAAATTCTTGGTTTTCACGTGACGTCACCAAATTCTAGATTTCAAAACCGGGAGGCCTACAAAATGTTTACCTGCATTCAAGGAAAGATTACCTAAAAATATGTCTTTTCACAATTTCTTAGCTCGATGTCGTACTTCCTTTTGAAAATAGAGCACGGTTTCAAGTTCCGAGTTTTCATCGTGCGTGACATCAAGAGCGCGGTCGTGACAGAGCTGTTCCGTATCTTAAAAATGCCTCTTCGGATGATTTCAGCATTCTAAACAATTCAAGTTTGAGGAAAAATATTTATCTTAACATTCGAAAATTCACAAGGGAAAACAAACCACTTTTCTGGCAAAAGTGAACTCCAGATGTTTTTTCCTATATCCGGCCTCCATGTTTGTGTCCCTCAGAGGGACACCAACATGGCGTCTCCATACTAAGCTCTATAAATTTGTGTGAAAAATTTTGTCAAATAACTCGAGTACGGAATACTGCACAGACCTGACACTGGGACAGGTTTCTTGTTTACGTATCATCTATAACATGACAATTTCTTGACTTCATTCATGGAATGGTTTTATTATTTTTTTTTTTTTTTCAATGACGTGACAGTGAAAACCGGCAATACGAGACGTCTGCGCGCAGGCTATATGTGAACGTGACGCTACAAACGCCGCGTGACAGAACTTAGCCAATCAGATATTCCAGACGCCTGGATCCCTCGGAAGAAAGGTAACCAATCAGAGAGGGATCAGAGAGGGCACCCCGACGGCTGGTGCGGCTGTCGTGCGGTTGCAGTTCACTGCATGCTAGAGACATAAGTTTTATTTCGTCGAGTTTCTTACTAGAATGGATCACATACCGCTTGGGCAAAGCGAGGACAGTCCACCTGCCAGTCCTGGGATTAAAATAAGCAGAGATACACCTTCCAGAGTTGTATACAAGCGGACCATTGTTATCGCTGCCGTTGTTATCTTGGTTTTGGTGATTTTACTGATTGTTCTTGGAGCTCTTCTTGGAGTTGAACGAGCCAAATGCAAACGAAAAGGTAAGTTTGAGTTGAGCATTTGTTAAGTGCCACTGGAAATTGTTAGCTCAGCTTATTTATGTGGAACTGAGTTGCGTCGAGATACGTGGCAATAAAATTAATGTTCGATTAACCATGATATTTAAGCTTAATTTTACGATGCCGTTCATGTCGTTTGCTTAGCGGTCGACAAGGCTTCTAGGAATGAAGTCAAACCAGTGGCACATCATCAACTCCGGTAATTAGACGGTCAAGTTTGCTTGGTTTTCAGTTTTCACGCAGATTTACATCGACGCACTGACGCATATTTGTAGCGTTGAACAACCTAATTATCTTATGCATGATTGGCAGTCTGGAGCATTGCTTTGTTCTGTTTTGTGAATTCAGAAATGACATTGAACTGTGCCCCGCAAATAGTGGCATGAGTTTTCAATGTACCTTATTACATGAAATTTTGGCGACACTTTAATTTAGCGATTTTGAAAAATCCTTCTTTAGCGGGCCGTCGATAAAATTGAACCAGGAACATGGAACATTCCGGAACACGAAAAAAAAATTAAGATCCAAAAAAAAAAAAAAATAATAATAATAAGTTAAATAAAAATAAAGGAAAAAATGAAAAAAAAGTGTTTATATTTATATAAAATGAAATTACATTGTATCCAAAAAAATTCATATAAGAAGTAAAGAGTAGGTGGGACGGTAGTATAAATGGGGTGTTGTAACTGACCACACTGGATGAAGGTGCAAGTACTTTCCCACCATTTGCAGCACGTGCTTATCATCCGCTACGCCAGAAATGCATCAGTTCCAGCTCGGCTGACCAAACAATCAACTTCCTGATGTTCGGAGTGGAACTAAAAGTCGTTCGCGTAGTCTTTTTACCAAAACCCTCCCGGGCTCCATGCGTCTTCACCTAGGACCTCATGTTCCGTATTTGTACGCCTTTGTTGGTCATTCGGGAGCTTGGGCCCGTTTCTCGAACGAAAGCCACGAAAGCTTCTCTGCCCTTCCATGCTTTTTTCAATGGATTTTATCTTAAACACAAACAGGCCTAACAGGAAACTTGTTCATGTGAAAAATAGTTATAAGCATAGAGAGCAGCTTTGTAAAAGCAAACAATCTGCAAGAAACCGCACAAAGAAAATGCTGCAAGTATACGCAGGATCTGTGAAAGATCTAATCAGCCAAAAATATAAATGACTCAAATTTCTGCAAGGCTGATCAGACTGCATAGAAAACTTAGCACGACAGCGACATGATAGAGGTTGCCGCATTCTGTTGATTCTGGGTTTGGTGTCTATTATGTCGCTGTCGTGTTTAAGTTTTCTACGCAGTCTGATCAGCAACGACTTTTCGTTCCACTCCGAACGTCAGGAAATTGATTTTTTGGTCAGCCGAGCCGGAACTGATCCATTTCTGGCATAGCGGACGATAAGCATGTGCTGCAAATGGCGGGAAAGTACTTGTGCCTTCATTCAGTGTGGTCAGTTACAACACCCCATTTATACTACCGTCACACCTACTCCGTACTTCTTCTTATATGAATTTTTTTCGGATACAATGTAATTTCATTTTATATAAATATACACACTTTTTTTTTTTCATTTTTCCTTTATTTTTATTTGATTGATTTATTATTTTTTTTTGTATCTTAATTTTTTTTTCGTGTTCCAGGATGTTCCGGAATGTTCCGGGTTTTATCGATGGCCTATTTAGCGGCACTTTAAGTTAGCGAGTTTTCGTAAATTTTCAAACACAAGTCACATAATTTTTGGCGATTTCACAAACTGAAACTTTGTCGAATGGCCATCGATAAAACCCGGAACATGGAACATTCCGGAACATTCCGAAACACGAAAATAATAATAATAATTATAATAATTATAATAATAATAATAAATTACGATACAAAAAAAAGAAAAATTACATGAAATAAAAATAAAGGAAAAAATGAAAAAAAAAGTGTGTGTGTATTTATATAAAATGAAATTGCTTTGTATCCAAAAGAAATTCATATAAGAAGAAGTACGGAGTAGGTGGGACGATAGGATAAATGGGGTGTTGTAACTGACCACACTGAATGGAGGCGCAATTTGGGTTATGAGGAACTTAGGGAGCCACCCACTTAAACTTACATGATTGAAATTAAATGTTGACTTAAAGACGACGTTTGCATACCGAGTGAAATTTCGCAATATATGTATTATCAGGTAAGGTCTTCATTAGGAGAGATGTTTTAAAGTGTTAAACAATCCTTTAAGCTTAATATCTCCGAGTCAGTGCTTTTATATTTAAATTAATCCCTAATAGGTAATACCTTCGTAATGAAAAACGACCCTCGTGGTGAATTGAAAAGAAGATATTAAAACTTTCCATGCATGACGCACATAAAAACAACATCTTCTATAAATTTGTGATTAACACGGATAAGTCCTGTTTAAATTTAAGGCCACTTTTGACCACGGAGGCCTTTTAAGTGTGAAGTAGTGCATAGATTTTGACCACTTTTTGTTGAATAGGGTGAGGCTTGTCTGGAATTCGGTATAGTTTTCAAGAGTAAAATGGAGTCGGAAGGCCTAACAAAGTCCTACTCACATGTTTGACCTATTAATATCCGTCTTTGATCATTTGCAAAATTTGGATGGTATGCAATCAAAAAGAAGGTCGTGTCTGAAATAGGTTAGGAAAAAGCACATATTTTGTTCAGAAATTCGGCAAGAGTTTCAAGAAGCGCGCTACCCCCGCTGGCAAGATCTAGGTGTATCCATTATTATTTGTCAGTAAAAGACGCCTGACTGTCTCTGTGTTCGAACTGTCATTTATGGCTAAAGAAAATACGCTACTTTGGCTGGTTTGGAGCTACAAAACCCCGGCCCTTTTCCATTTTACCGAAAAACTGGTTTGAAACAAGGATTTTGCGCAAAATGAAAAGAGAAAATACGATGGAGAAATGCCTAAGGGTGTTCCGTGCTCATTCGTGTATTCCAGCCGAGCTGGAAATGATCAATTTCTGGCACAGCGGACGATAAACTCGTGCTGCAAATAGGGAGAAAGTACTTGCGTTTTCATTCAGTGTGGTCAGTTACAATATCCCATTTATCCAACCGTCCCGCCGACTCCATACTTCTTCTAATATGAATTTCTTTCAGGTATAATATAATTTCATTTTATATAAATATACACATACTTTTTTTTTCATTTTTTCCTTTATTTTTATTTTATTTCTTTTTTTTTTTTTGACAATCACCTTATACAGTGTATGCATCAATAAAATTTATATTATAAAGATTTCAACACATCAATTAGGTATGCTCTGACATTTTGAGGTTTACCAGTTGGTAAATTTTAGCCCTCCCTTAGCAGGGAGTCTCAGTTTTTGTGGTAGATCTCACCACAAAATATTCTAAACAGCTCTTTTTTGCTGTGTTTGTAATGCCTGAATCATTACCGTGGAAGGTTTAAAATTGCATCCCACACAGGCAAAGTTTGTTTATTACTTTTGAGTCTGCCCTTTTCATGTGTAAGGATGACATTTGTACTAGGACTAAGTTATTGTAGTCAAGGGGAATGGTGCCATAGCAACAATCAATTATGAATGTGACAGCATCAGTCTGATCAATAGAGCTAAACCCCACATCCTTGCGACTTCAATTTATGACTTCAATTTATATATTTAATTTATTTATGACAGTTTTTCCATCACTTTGACTAAGATATTTCCTTCTGCAGGGATAGCCGCATAAATCAGTAGGTATTTCTTCTGCTCTTGGTCTTTAACAATAATGTCAATCCTGTTGGCTTTGATTTGTTTGTTCATATGAACTGGCAAGTGTATGTTTGTTATATTATTTTTTTTTGTTTCTGTCACTGTTCCTGGTGTATGGTTAGGTGCACTTTAATTTTCATAATGCAAAGAATCAGTTTATATTGGTTGTCAAAAAAGCTGTGGTTATTCAGGCTATTGCCATCAATCTTTTGATCTGTCTGGTGATAATATATGTGTACTTTGCTGTTACAGTCAATATGTTACATATTGACTGTAACAGCATAATTGTACATGTACAAATAACGTATTGTACTTGGAGAAGTTCAATGTTAAACACTAAAATTAAATACAGCTATCATTAATTGACTTTTAATACAGCAAGACTGATGTGTTCAGCCTGTCAAAATCGGTATGCTTCATTGAAATGAAGCCAGTGCAAGTATAATGAGCTCATTTGAAATAGTTTAGTTTTAAAATAATTCTCGCTTCAGATAGGTTGCAAGCTAAAGGGCAATTAGAATTATGGATATGCCAAAATAATAATAATAATAATAATAATAATAATAATAATAATAATAATAATAAAGCATTATATATTTCTGCATTATATTGCCAATCAGAGTATTTTGCTGGTGGCATTTTATATTGATTTGTAAGACAAGAGATAAAATGGTTAATTATGGCAGTTTGGAGCAAGTTGTTTGACTAGAGAAAATTGTAGTCAAGCAATAGGTAGTGCCCGGGGAAGGGGGGGGGGGGGGGGTTGGTACTCAGGTATGTGAGTGACAAGTATTTGTGAATGATGTGAAATTATTATTAGCCTACCCGGACAAAAAACAGTCCAGTAGCCAGAACACAACCCGACAGATACGGTTGTTTGGCATAAGAAATGACAATCCTGGCTTTCCTTTGTTGTAATTTCCCCAAAAAAGTCCTAACCAAAATTATCTCAACCAAAAAAAGTCACCACCACAAAGTTTCCGACCCCAAAAAAACACTAATTTCAACGCCGGAGATGGAGAGGCGAAAAGTTTGAGACTTTAGAGCTCCTGTGTTCAAAACAAAATACTGCTGGAAGGTGAACATGGCATTCAGTGAAGTTGGCTGTAGTGAAATAATTATAAATATAGAGAAAATTCAAGATGTGTGTAACCCATCACATTATCTTTGCATTTTATCTGTGTCTGACTGCCGACTGAGAAATATTGATCCAGCAACTACCATGATTTTTCAATACATTATGCATTGTGTCTTATAGGGGGTTTCCACCGATGTAGCGGTCGACACCTCGGTCGATATATCGCTCGATAAAGCGACCAGTAGCGGTCGCGTATTGGCCGCATATTAGCCTTTGAACAGGCTCCCAAATGGGGTATAGGGCGAAGACAAAAATCGAGCACGGAGAGGGGGGAGAGGGGCTCCCACTTGGGGGCCTGTTCACAGGCTACCGCTTATCGACCGATGTCTAACCGACAGACAACCGCTACAGCCTGTCGATCGATGTTTGGTCGTTACTCGTCCGACATCACCGAGGGATCACCGAAGAATCATCGACAGTTGGTCGACGTCGGATAATTTTTGTCGACCGACGTAGCAGCTGACACCGCGGGGTGGATACACGAGTCGCGACAGGCAGTCGGCTGCTACTCTTTCGAATATGGCGGTCGCGATGATAAGATCGGTCTACAGTCGACCACTGCAAGCTGTCGGTCTCTGTTGGGTTATTGACACTCGTTGACATCGCATATCATCGACACTCGGTTCATCCACGTTTGATGACGTTATGTGTATGTACTTATGCTATAATGTCAGGGTAGGGAACGTTTTTGCTGTTTAATTTAACAGGGGCACCCAACGACAATTTTCTCTCAGATACTTTGAAACGTTATTTTAGGCCATCTGGAGTGGCCTTAAAGCTCTATAGGTTCATTTTAGGCAGCGCTATAATATTTTTATCTGTTCGGTCATTCTAGGGGAACTTGAGTCTTTTCGAAATTAGTAGGGCATTTTTGTCCATTTCACGAAAACCTTAGGTCTTATTTCCTTTCCGAAAATCTTAGCTGATCTTACCCGAAACAACATTTTTATCAATCCGAAAACACTAGGCCTTAAATTTTCCATATCACGAAAGTTCGTGGTCAAAATTCCCTTTAGAAAATTGTAGGGGATTAAGGGCCTTCCGAACAGATAATTTACCGAAACGATCCGTTTGATCGATGAATAGTCCTCTCGAAGGATGTTAACGAGCCTTCTTGTTTTTGGGTGTGAAGAATACGTTTCACAAAAGAACTTCGAACTTCTTTCCTCTTCCTTACTACAACAATATCTACAGTTTGCATTTTCACTCTTTAACTTCGAGTAGAGTATTTTCAGTGTGCTTCACCGGGATGTCTGTTGCCTTTATGCACCTATCACTGTTAAGCCGCAGAGGGGGGAGGGGGGAGGGGCGGAGGCCGGGCATAGGCGGGGGATTTGACCTCAAATCATTTTTTCTGTTCAAATGCCCGACCACAGGAAAGTTATCGTTGGTCAAAAGAGTGCAAATTCCCCATGCCCAGGGACATTACTGGTCTGCAAGACGGCAACCGGAAGTCGAATGTTTCCTTTTTTGGCGCGTTTTTCAAGGCTCCTCACTCACAACGGACGGGAAAAGCTCTTGTTGGACGTCTGACGTGATAGCGTCAAAACGCTCCAAAAAGGAAAAATTCTACTTCCGGTTGCCGTCCGTGAGTCACGGAATAAGCTCCCTATAAAGCCGCTAATTTTACGGTAGCCGAACGGTAATGGCTCCAAACATACACACTCGGACTCCTGCCTCAAGGAAACGCAGTTAATTAATTAAACTCAAGTATATTTATGTAGTAAATAGGCACGATTCCAACCGACGGTAATGTAAGCGGCAATTGCTGTCTGTACTCCGCCACTCCGGTATGCAGAAACTGTCGTGTTCTTCCTCTGATGAATTCCTTGTATGTTCACAGATGTCCAGCCTCGGTAATTTCGATACCGCGTGAACGAATGACTCGTGTGGAATTGGCTCGCACAGATTAACCGCTTCACGCGTAGCCAGCAAGGGATCATACACGATGATACACGACCGACATTCCACCAATAGTTGACCGATAAGTTACCGAGTGGTCGATACCTCGGTATTAGTGGAAGCTTGACCTATACAGCGGTCGACTCTCGATCGACATGTCGGTCGAGTAACGATCGATATATCGACCGATCGAGCAATACCAGAGTAGTACAGTTATCGTAGTCTCTCTTGAATTTTAAAGTGAAGTTATCCAGTGAACCACACTCCAGCTCTTGTGATAGGTGGTGATTTCGGGTTGGATAAATTACAAAAGAATTTTTTTTATCCCCGTTCGCGCGACCCTCTTGCGACATCGGTACTGACATAGCCATCTGATGAATCCTTACCTTCATTACATATATTTGGTCGCATTATACAAGTATATTGTAAGTGAAACAAGAAGCTGTTTCCAGCTTATACTCGGGCCATATTTGACTGTGTGGTGCGTAAGCCTACAATCGTTTAGCAGTGATAACCTCCAGCATCGCCAATTCCCCCAAAATAGATAGCCTGCGAACAAGCTCTCTTGGCGGTGGATCCTCTTTCCCCCCTCCCGCCCCCCACCCCCAAGAGAGCTTGCTCGCAGGCTACCAAAAAGATAGATACAGAGATATAGTGAGGCAATAAGTAACCACCAGATAGAATTGCATTTCTTGCAGTCAGAATAAAATACAGGGAAAACGACATTTGTCATACGAATGATTTTTATAATCCCCGGGCTTTAATCCTTACGTTTTCACCTTTCGTTTAGAGACAGAAACCATTTGTACGGTCCTAATATGTATGTGACGCCGGGTCAGTGACGGATCGTAATTTTCGGTATGATCTAGACCGGGGGGGGGGGGGGTACTCCCTTATGTGACCTTAACAGGGACGTGCGGCCCGATAGGGTATGGTTTTGCCCGGGTGATATGGTTGTGCGCATGCGTACGGTATTGGCCATACCACGGTGTCTCAGTGCTGATAAGTATGGTTTTCAGGGTGTTTTGTCTTGAACGGGGTATCTATTTCATCACTTTCTGATACATGACCTAATGGCTTGAACAGATTGTGATTGCCAATGCATTAAAATACAGTAAGACTAGTGTATTTTTATTTCATTCTAGTCTTAAACAGGGTGTGATTTTGGGTTAAATGTCTTAGAAAGGGCCTGAAATTTTGAATTCTGTCTTAAACGGGATTGTGTCTTAAACAGGGCCTACCCAAGCATCTGTTGAGTACCCCCCACCCCCCCCCCCCCCCCCGCGGGATCTAGAGTAACGTTACGCATCACGCGTACGTTTATATCCTTGTACGTTTTTCAATGTTTCACTGTTTATATTTTTAAATGAAATTCAGGGGAAAGCATAGTTGTTCACCTCTCATTTGAAGACAGAAACCGTTTCTGCATGATTGTTTTTCTATAGTAAACGTGAGACATCTTTATCTATCTTGGCCCGCGGGGTCATAGACTAATTTAGTTGCCAAATTTTCGGTTAAACATAACTAACCTTGAGGAACTAAAAAAAGCTAAGTAAATAAAAAACGATAAAACCTTTCGAATTTTTAAAGTGCTAGTTATGAATGATGAAATATGAATGGTTGAAAAACTTGAAAAGTTAAAAGATGCAAAAAGGACACTCTAAATATAGACATATAAACAGATTAAGTTTTTTTCGCATCTGTTTATCGCATAAAGTTTAAGAGTCTTCGCCTTGGAAATAGAAAATGCCTCTCTAGGTAAGCGAATGCCGTTTCTGTTAAAGTTGATAAATCCTAGAGAAATAAGTCTTATTTTTAGTCATTTGTGTCTTGCATCTGCCATCCTGTATGTGACACGTCATGTAGTGAACTTTAGACTCGGCGCCTCACGGTGGGGATGCACAATCTGCGAGCCAGCAAGGCATGCGAGGCAGACGTGTGAGGTACTCAGGTTAGCCCAAAAAACACTCAGGTAAGCCTAAAGAGCACTCCGGTTGGCCTAAATAGCACTCAGGTTAGCTTAAGGTGGCCGAACACAGTTTTCCAGTATACAGGTGTTAGTAAACATTATTTGAAAACTACGTACTTCTGAGTGCCCGAAATAAGCATGGTGCAAGATTAACTAAGAAGGAATAAATTTTGATACTTCTTGTTGAGCAAAGTGCCGTTGCCATGGCAACACAGCAACCTATTAACTGTCCACAAATAATGGCTTTCCTTAATTTTTAGAAAATGCACTCGTTAGATTTTTTTCTTTTTTTGTATCTAGAAAAACTCTCAAAATACTGACATAGTGACACTGCTTTCATGTAACTTTAACAGACAGATCTCCTGTAAATGTTGGTTTTGCACTTTAATGTTTTTTGAAGATACCCTCTGTTAGATTTTGGTTTTTGTTTGTAGGCGAGTTACGCTTTTAGAGAACTACTGTTTTGTCAAATTTCACGAAATTCTAACGAGCGGTTCCTTAGAAAACAGTTTGTTTCCATTAAAACAACCAGTCACAGTTTTTTGCTCAAATGCGCATACGACAATAAGGGACGAGGATAATCTCACACGTTTTAAGTCCAAATTGAAGACATTTTTATTTAGAGTTGCTTACAATACGATGTAAGGACTGTAAGAATTGTAAATAACTATTTTTAATTAATTATTTTTTTTTTATTTTTTACATATACAATTTGTTAGGCGCATTTGATCATATACACATGCTAATTTGCGCCATACAAATATTAATTATTATTATTATTATTATTAATTAGGTTTTCTCAGCAAAGATGAAAAGCGTACAAAAGGGCTTAGCTCTTCGTGAACTCACTTTCTTTGTTCGGCGATAGGTGAAGAAGGATTCACAAACAAGAAACTGAGTTATTTTAAGGGCAAAACTTGCCTTTGTGATCCATTTGGTATAAAATCGAGGGATCGATAGCTTTTGGTTACCACAACCCTAGCGCGCTCAATAGCATCACTAACAGAATCTGTAAAGCGCGCGCAAACACCTTGAATAGCTCCTCGGTTAGCTTAACAGTTTATGTTGGGGTTGTTCATGCCTCGCATGTTTTGTTCATGCCTCGAATGCCTTGCATGCCTCGCTGGTTCGCATATTGTATACACTCCTCACGGCTCGAGTACAAAGAACGCGACCGAGAATATAAAGAATTTTATAACGCGACGAAAACTTAACTCGTGCCAGCCGAGAACAAAAAACGAGACCGACAACAATAACTCGTGGCACGAAGTCTTATCTCTCGGCCCATCGCGACCCCAAAAAGAAAAAAGAATTTGATAATGCTACCGGGTCCGCCTTACGGCCCGAGTAAAAAACAACAACTATCTCTCTCGAGGAAAAAGTTGGATAATAGAACGCTTGTTGAATGATAAAAAATTTGATTAGAAATGATCGTGGGTGTACCTAGCCTCCACGCGTGACGAACCCCTAAGAACTTCTGCGTGGGAGGCTAGGGTGTACCTTTCAGGGATTTGTCTGTCAACTGATATGGTGACAGGACGGGTCAAGAATTCGAGTTCATACGGGTACCTGTATTCTTGAGAAATTTGCCATTTCCCCGTCATCTTTTTGGTATAAGAGTTAAAGGGGAAGTATCACGAAAATTTTATGTCATTTCAAAACCTAAAAATGTTTGTCTGACAACAGAAACAAACAATAATTGTCTAGTTTTGTTATAAATTATCACCCCAGTGTTATAAAACTGTCGATTAGTGCCCCTGGCCAGAGAAAGAGTAGATCGGAATGGATTAAAACTTGAAAAATATTAGGCTAATGTTTTTCAAGTTTTCCAAAAATGCGCTAAAACAGAGTACGAGCTGTTCCTGTCAAGAATTGGGTTCATTTCTTCACTCTCGTTGTTCTAGAATTATTTTGTAGCAAAGTGAAGGTCTTATTTCACCATTTTTAACAAAACAGGTCAAAAACCTCATGATACTTCCCCTTTAAGGGTTAGGTTAGGGTTAGATTTGATTTATCGCTTATAGGGCTTTACAAGTTGTCTGTTAAACGTGTTTTTTTATTTCTTATTATCAAAGGTAGCGTACGTAGAAATTTTGACTACAGTTCATTGCTTCGTAAATGTGAGTGAGGCAATTGTACGCACCCGAATGTGGCTGAAAAAATATTTCGCGATGAAGTCGCGATAATGGAAATATATGATAAACGAGCACTCGGGCGGAACAATTCTTCTACAGCGGGTTTGTACTCAACGAACCGAGTGGCTTTTCTCTCCGCTAGCTTTGCCTCAGAAAGAAGACCTTTTGCCGACGAAGTCGGTAGCTAAAATAATACGAGCAAAACAATAATGAAAGAACCGAAAGGGCAGAGTTTTAGCCTCTCTGGTTACATTTTACAGGGCTCTACTGCTGAATATCACCGTCTTGACCCGTCTTGTGGGCTCCCTACATTACTACTCAGTGACATTCCAAGGAAGGATTCAATGCGTCAAAAAACGGTGCTTTCGTTTGTCTGTTTTCACTGAATTTTACTCAAGTCTAGACTGAGCTGTGTGCTGCGCAATTTTTTTGACAAGCTTGCTTGGCTTGCAAATATAACTGACGACAGCTTTGAAGGTCTGCAAGGAAGTACTCGACTGATTGATTCCGTGTGCTTTGCAGTTCGGTCAGTTTTGAAGGAGAACGATTTATTTATTTATTTATTTATTTATTATGTTATGTTTATTATGTTCTTCCATGAAAAATATAATTTCAAAGATTTGAGACAGACGTTTAAGGCGGGGGTAAACCTGAAAGCCGTTTCCACGCCGCTTAAAATCGGTTTAATAGAAATATCTCGTTCACGTTTCAAGCAATCCAAAAACTCTCTGCTTATCCCGTAAATTTATGTTGTTAGGTGTTTTGTGAATTTTTAGGTGAATTTTGGGTATATTTGGGAGGAGATAGTTTTTCTAGAAGGATTGGTAAAATTAAGAGAAATAAGAAATATTGAAGATTTAGTGAAGTTTTAAAATTAGAATTTGTAGTTAATAATTAATAGACGGGTACCCAGTTAGTCCACTAGCAACCTGGGGTGCTCTTGCGTGGTTATCGACTGTCTGTTGGTGTTTTAAAAATCATTTTCTTTCTTTTATCCCTTCTTCAAACCTCTAAAAATCCCATTCAAATTCACGTTTACCCCCACCTTAAGTTAACAAGCATTCCAACTTCAGTTTTCATCAGAACACGACTGAGAACAATTGACCAAAGTCACTAATTTGGCTTGGGCCTGATATCGTTGTAGTAGAAAGGGTAGCCTGTGTAGTTGGCGGTATTGTAGGCGCGCGCGAAATAAAGTTTTGGGGGCGGAGCCGCTAGAAGCGAGCGGCGAAGCTGCGAGGAGAATGGGGAGGGGGACTTTGAAGTACAGTCGAACCTCCGACCACCCATAATGTCAAGGATATGTGGTCGCTTACCAGAGGTCACACCACAGGGGTCTAAATTTCGGGTAATTTACATATGGTAAGTGCGGAGACCTAACCTTTTTGCCAGTGCTCAGTATCCAAAGTATTACCCAAAGTAATAACTTTTCTTTAGACTACCTGATTTAGAAGCAAACAGTAAACGGCATTGTTGCAATGTTACATTTCAAGGTTAAAACATCTACAACTTTCGCGTTTGTTTGTTTGTTACATAATCCAGTTGACGTTCTTTATCGCCACAATTTTTCTGTTGGCATGAGTAATAAAAGGTTGAGAGAGTCATCGCCGGTCATGCATGTACATACAGTCTATTTACAAGATAAGAGAGTTTCTTTCCTACAAGGGATTCAACCTGATTAAAGTTTATTTCAGTGTACACTATAGTGCATGTGTATGCGGCGTCCGCTGTGATGATGTGGTCCAATGAATGATTTTCCAGTAATCAGATACCTATGTTATACGCACAGGATTCTGGGATCGCGAGGGGGCAAACATTGCTAGTCGCTAGAAAGAAATGTATGGCATGAAGTTGTTTCTTCGTCAAAAGCAGTGATTTCGGGCAAAAAACACATTTTCGCCGTGATTTTGTGAGAAGCGGAGGTGACTAATGTTGGTGCGTGGAAATTGTTAGATTTTGTGTTATAACTGGGATGAAATCTATCGATAAATGCGAAATGTCAAATGTTGATTGTGCAATCTACTGAATCTACATCAAGTAATGGTGACCAATAGTCTCGAAATAATACAAACGTAAGTATTAATTTGAGGGGATTGACTCAATAAAGCCTTTTCAGTTGTAATTGTATGTGTGCCGATATTAACAGTCCATATTAACAACCTATGCCAGGCGGTGATCACTGTGCTGTATGAGGTGTATAAATATAGGGTTGACAAGCCTTCGCGCTCACGTGCGTGTTTTAGTTTTGCCCTCACGGGTATATCTTTTTGAGAACACCCTCTTATTTATGAAAAGAGCGGTGTCCCCCGTAAATGTTCTTTAAGAGCTTGATTTTCTTCTTATTAAATGCCATTTATGGTTTGGAGGATTTGCGTGATGGTCACTGTCGCATGTTTTGTACTTTGATCTCAAAAGTAATTTCTGGGTTATGCGTATCGTTTATTAGAACTCTTGTTGTTTCTGTTAAGCGACTGCCGTTCTTATGTACTTTGTGGCATTTGGTTCAGGTTTGGTATGGCCCATTTCAGTGCATCCGGTGACAGTATAGCCTCTCTTTTTATCACTGTAAGGATAGGATTTGAACGGTGTACATGTATCTTGCGGCTTTTGTGTTTTAGAGCCCGGCTATTATATTTGCTTTTGTCGCTAGATGTCGTGTTTCTTATCATGGCTATCTGTCTTTTGATCCTTTCTTCATCATTGTAGCTTGTTTGAAAGCTATGCAATGCGTTAAATTGAGGGCTTAAGTCCTCTTTAGTCCGTTTGTGTTTTTGTTTATGTCCCTTCGCCGATCCGCTCTGTAGTGAGGTTTGTGGAGCGGAAGCTTTAGTTATTATTTTTCTCCTGTGTTTTGATCACGCCACAGAATGATTAGACAATTATCGACACACATAATTACAACTGAAAAGCTTTATTGAGTCAATCCCCTGAAATTTACACCTAAGCTGCCTAAGTTTGTACTTTTTCAATACAATAACTTGATGTAGATTCAGTAGATTTCACAATCAACCTTACGCAAGAGTGTTTATCGATAGATTTTATCGCATCAGCCACACAAAAACTTACAATTTCCACGCACAAACATTAGTCACCTCCGCTTCTCACAAAATCACGGCGAAAATGCGTTACTCTTTGTCCAAAACCACTGCTTTTGACGAAGAAACAACTTTACGCCATAGATTTCTTTCTAGCGACTAGCAATGTTTGCCCCCTGGCGATCCCAAAATCCTTTGCGCATACATGGGTCTCTGATTACTGGAAAATCATTCATTTGTTACAGCGACACATTCTGCAATTTCCGCCCGTGAGCTGAGAGATACAGCAGATTGTGTGTCAAGTGGTCGCCTAAGGGAGGTTAAAAACAACAGGCCTTATCACGGTTTTCGACGTCATTTTGACGAGTAGGCAAACACGTCTGAAATAACAGTGTTTGTATGGAAATCCGATGTCAAATAACTTTCATAAAAAATCGCTTCTGAAAAATTCATGAATTGGAAACTTATAACACTAGTAAAAGGATTTTAAGAAAAAAATTGGAGGGATGTAGCTGTGCTAGAAAGCGTCCAGTCGTGTTTTGAATTTTCCATACATTTGTCTGTATAGCGAACCATCCGTGAACTGCTACTAAAAATAGTTCGCGAGAAAAAGAGGTTCCATCTATAGTGATTTGACTTGAAAACTTTTGGCATCTTGGAAAAGTGGTCGCTAATGAGAGGTGGTCGCTTACGAGAGGTGGTCGCAAAGGGAGGTTCGACTGTATTCCTCGCTTCTAGCGGCTCCGCCGATTTCGCGCGCGCCTACAATACAGCCAGCTACGCAGGCTATAGAAAGGGTGGAGTCAAGGTGCAAGTGATTAATTTAGTTACGTCTGACAGGCAGCTTTTTGAAGCCTTATCTAAGTGTCAGTTGTCAGCTGCAATCTAGGCTAATTGAACACTCATCTACTTGCCGCGCGCGTCGTCCCTTGTCGGCGGATTATTTTACCGACGTGCTTTCGATCAGAAATGGGCACTAAAGCACTCATTGCAGGACAATTGCCCGGTATATTTGTAAGCAAGACAAAGATCATAATATGTGGGATAGTTTTACTTGTGTTGTTAATCCTGGTCATTGTCCTTGGAGCAGTACTTGGACATACGCGTTCAAAATTAGCAGGTATTAATACTTTTTGTTGATGTTCTAACAGCTCTGAGAAAGAACAAGTAAGCTTATTTTGAACGGCCACCTTTTTATATCAGTCTCATGTACGGACTTGTAAATGGAAACTGATTTAAAACATAATGGTTTATTAATGTAAAGTAAACTAAGCTTTAGTTGTGGTGGAAACGATAAACATGTACACTATCCGTGCCAAGTACAAACCTCTCCACATCGTTTCGCGGATTGTAATTCAAGCACTGGACATTTAAGCCTCGTCTGCTTATCTTAGATCCATTTCTTTCTTTTCGTGGCATGTGGCATGGTGAGACTCCGGAAGTCTAAATTCATGAAGGTGTTTTCAGATGCTTATTCTTCTTGAAGCGGCCTTAAAAGTATTATCTGTAAAACACACAGGTTTAGATTTTTGTGCGCGAGCAGAACACGCGCCATGAAAGGCGGTAGTACAAACTAGAAGGTAGCCGTAGTTACCGTGGCTCGTACATGTACGTGGAAAAGCGATGGAGCGACGCCTTGAATAAAATATGAGATTAATATTTTCTAATCGTCTGCTACAGTGTAAACACCATTGTCGGCATGATGACTGCGGTCTTTGCGCGTTTCCTTCGTATGGAAATTGCCCTGTCACATTTACACTTTTGATATTTTTTCTCTTAGCTGTCACTTGGTATTCATCTGCTCGCGTCATTTGAGCAAGGAAAAAACACTTGGGTCCGTTAGGCTGTGACGTCTTTCTGCGAACGAAAGTAGCCGATACAAAGTTATTGGACATAAATAGCTACTTTCCATCCCCTTAGTAATTATAGGAATCAGATTTTCGAGGAGTTCTGTTTTGCCTTATTCCTTGCTTTACGCGTTTCTTGCTTTGCATGAAATACTGTAAAATGCGGGCAAAGTTTGTGACTAAAGGTTGTCTATGCAAAAGTGAACTCCATCAGTGACCGGTTGGGGGGGGGGGGGGGCATTTGTGGAACGTTTTTCCAGATTGTCTTATGCAATACCATTTATGTATATGGAATGCAAATAAACTGTTGTTGTCTGTCCTGGGGATCGGGCATAAGCTTACCTTGGGACA
Organism: Pavona decussata; assembly: GCF_977016875.1. Taxonomy (NCBI): domain Eukaryota; kingdom Metazoa; phylum Cnidaria; class Anthozoa; order Scleractinia; family Agariciidae; genus Pavona; species Pavona decussata. The sequence continues at coordinate 34,983 of NW_028145718.1, forward strand.
TTTGACGGCCCCGTGATTTTCACCTCACAGTACTGCCACTTCCTTTCAACAACAACAACAAATTTTATTACGGTATTTCCATATCTATACATGGCATTTCCAATTAAAATAAATATTATTATGGCAGTAGAAACTTCTGAACAATGATTGGGCGGCCAGCCGTAGCCAATCAATGCAACGTCCTTACAATTTAAATCCCAACTCTTAATCATAAAGATCCTAGTAATTAAATTCTAAAACTATTTACCATCCATAAAATCCTCAATCTAAATACTAACACTTCTGTTCCTCACGATGGAAACACTTAAAAAAAAATTTTAAAAAGTGTAATAAAACGCCTAATGTCCATTATTTCAAAAGCTTAAAGCGCCTCGCAATATTGAGTGAGCTTGTGATGACTGACTTCTGTATCTGCAGAGCTATTGTGTCGCTTTTACCTCCCACTAGCTCTTTAAGTGCCTTCCTGACATCTCTTGAGTAACCACCGAGTACATCCACAATAATATTGAACTGTTTCACACGATATTCAGGATATCTCTGCTCGAGCTCCCAACGTAATGGCCCGTACTTTGTTCGGTAACCATGGAACCTCTGATGTAACTAGGTCCAGTGCCCTGAACACTTGAAAAAACAAAATCTTAAGATCTTTGAGTAGAGTTTATTATTATTATTATTATTATTATTATTATTATTATTATTATTATTATTATTAAGAAAGATTTTATTTAAAAATTATTATTATTATTATTATTATTATTATTATTGTTATAAAAATAACAATTTTTGAACAACAAATTTTGTCTATAGATCATGCAATCGTAAATATAAGTAGCTATGATCTACTGATGGCTGGATCAATAGAATTTTTGAATTTGTATCAAGATCTTTGAAAGGAGTTTATCTTGCAGTTATTTCATTAAATAATTTTCAACGTAAATTGTCATAAAGATTGCAGGAGATTAAAAAGTGAAATTCATTTTCAACTTCATTTGTCATAATTCATAATTGTAGGTTTTCAGCTGTTTTTGGCACACTGTGTCTGCCTGTTTCAGTATGTAAATGGTGATTTCCTAATCGAAATTTACTTATGGTTATTCTGTCAATCAAATCAGCTTTTTCACAGACAAATAATTCAATTCAATTCCATTTTGATTTTTCACACGTACAACGAGATTCAGTACAATACATAAAAAACTATAAACATTTATATTACAAAGGCGGATTAAAAAGAATTAGGATAAATTTGTTTGGTTTAGTGTGAGCGGTGCCCAAAGGAGCATGCTGCTTTCGAATTGGGCACTGCTTACAATGGAACTCCGAAGAGAAAATTATTTCGGTGGAAGAAAAAATTATTTGGGAAGGTTTGAAAAAGAAAAAGAGCGTGTTTAGTGAACGGATGACGGTGAAGAGCTCTACATTACTTTTGGTTTATAAGCAAATTTTTCCTGTTTGATAGCTTGATTGACTTACAGTCGACTCCCGATAACTCGAACCCTCGCTAACTCGAACCTCCCGCTAACTCGAACCAATTTTCCTTTCCTTTCAGGTCATTTTCTATAAGTTTACCCTCGATAACTCGAACTCCTGATAACTCGAACCTTTTTCAATTTCCCTTGAAGGTTCGAGTTATCGGGAGTTGACTGTACTTAATTTAGGTGTGCTTAAAAGGGTTGGAACTTGTGTTATTTCTTGCAGCGCTAGAAGAAAAAGATGATGACGGAAAAGCTTCTGTTGTTGCAACAACAACTGCTCCAGGTCCAACCACACCAGGCACTGAAGTATGGTGGAAAGTCCGTCTTCCTGACAGTATTGTTCCCGTGCATTATGATGTTCTTCTTTATATCGACCTCAAGAAGCTAGAGTTCTATGGTGATGTAGCTATTCTGGTAAATGTAACAAAACCAACTAAGAATGTACTGGTCCATGTCAACAAGATGAATGTCACATCTGTTTCAGTCGAGAAATCTCCAGGTGGAGGTGAGCAAAATGTTTTTCTTTCTACTTGTATCCTTCCTTTCGTTTAATACTACATGGATTTGGCACATTTCCAGTTTGTGCCGTTGTCAATTAATATGATCTTCACAAAAATATTAAATTTCGTCGTGGTAGACAATGCCCTAGTTTGGACAGTCGGCAAAAGCTGACGAACATTGGCCTTACCACCTCCACCATCCAGTGGTTTGAATCTTACCTCACAAATAGGACACAAATCACGACAGCTGGAGATGCTCACTCCTCAGCTACTAAAATGCCTGTTGGGGAACCCCAAGGCAGTATCCTCGGTCTGCTACTTTTTTGATTTATGTGAATGATCTTCCCAATTGTCATTTAGCAAGTGATATTGTTCTTTATGCCGACGACACCGTAATCTACTATTCATCTAAAAACCTTACTGATCTTCAACATCATATCAATGCAGACTTGGAAAAAGTATCAGAATGGTTCTCCAGCAATCCTCTAACTCTTAACATATCTAAATGCAATTTTGTTATCTTCGGAAGTCCGCAAAAACTAAATCGTATCCAAGACGTTTCCATTCAAGTGAAGAACACTTGCATTGATAGAACAACATCATTTAAATACTTGGGTGTAACACTTCACCAGTTGATGCTATCTGCATGAAGATTAACCAGAGGATAGGCCTAATTAGGAGAATCAGAAACCTACTGCCATTACAAACCAGGGTTACCTTATACAATACCCTAATCCTACCTCTTTTTGATTACGGAGACGTTGTATGGGGGGACATAAATTATGATACCCTGATGTCAGAATCGCAAATTCTACAAAATAAAGCTGCTAAAGTTATGTTGGAGCTTCCATCACGAAGCTCGTCAACTGAAGCGCTAAAGAGACTAGATCTCAAGCCTCTCTCTACGAGACGTTTTTTCCACCGCTGTACTTCAATCCACAAATGCCTAATTGGATCGACTTATTTTGACTTTAATTTTAATAGAAATCATGCTGTTCATTCCCATAACACAAGACGCTATAACGATCTTCGTTTGCCTCTTCCTCGAACTAACTGGGGTAAACAAACTTTTACTTTCAAAGCTGCGAAAGACTGGAACAGCCTTCCGATTGACCTAAAGGAAGCCGATGTTTTATCTGTTTTTAAAGCAAAACTGAAAACTTTTTTGAAAGACTGACTAATTTTAAACCTTGTTCTTATTTTTTACTCGATAACTTGAACTTTTTTACTATTAGGAACATATTTGCTTTTATCTATTTTGTATTTTGTTCGAGAACGGAACTGAGATAAAAGGAGACAATAGCTTTAAGCTACACTTAAAGTGCCCCTAACCCTACAATTTGTTTTCTTGTGGTAGATTTCCATATCTTTCAAGAACTCATTTTCGAAAAAAATTTTGAGAAATATTGAATCCTTTTTATTTTACGAGCGCTAAAAGTTACTGAAATTTTTAAATTTTTGCGCCCTTTAAGCCCCGCTGGACAAGTTTTTCTCTCGTGGGCTCATTAGGAACGAGCCAATGAGAAGCGTCCGATATTTGACACTGCGACGTAAGAAAAGGACACCAGAAGGATTCAGAAGGAATCTTATGAGGGGTATCGAATGGTCTTTGCGAGCATTTGCGAGCATGCGACCACTGTGTTTATTTTTGCGAGCACGAGCTGTTGTCAAATTTTTCTTGCGAGCAGCGAGCACTTTAGAAAATACAGATGGCGAGCAGCGAGCACTTTAGAAAAATAGAGATAGCGAGCAGCGAGCACTTCGAGTACTTCGTAAATTTTCTGCGAGCTGGAATCTCTCTTTTATTAATAGGATTAACGAAATCTCGAGCAATCGAGTACATGTTAACGAGAGTGCGAGCATGCGAGCAGTTGCAAAAATTTTGCGAGCACGAGCAAGCGAGCACCCGTTTAATTTTTGAGAGCAATTAGAGCAAAGGCCAATTTTTGCGAGCACTTTTAAACTGAATGGGACCATTCGACACCCCTCTTATGCATGCTGATTCCTTTCTCTACATTTCGAGAGCTGCTGCATCCAAAAACCACACATTTTCCAACCATTTTCTCTGTTTACAATTGAAGCATTACCGCGAATCTTCGGATATTTTTGCACGATGTCCTTTTCTTACGTCACGCTCCATATTTGGCCGAGTGGGGGACTAATGCGAACGATAGGTGAAAATATCGACAAGACTGCCTTCACTTCTAGCGCTCGTAAAAAAAAAAGGATTCAATATTTCTCAAAAATTTTTTCGAAAATGAGTTCTTGAAAGATATGGAAATCTACCAAAAGAAAACAAATTGAAGGGTTAGGGGCACTTTAAAAGTAGGTAAAGGTCTTAAAATCTTCCAGCAAAGCGAATATTTGGAGACGCGCTTGTTTCAATTCGCGAGTCCGTGAATCGCGCTTCATGAGCTTCCTTTTTTATTATTTGCTGCTGAACGTTATCAGATTACTGAATCTTGTGTTCGGGTGCGTAAAACTTACAAGTCTCGGCAAGCGGAAACAAAACAAAAAAGCAGAATCATGTCATATGTCTTGATCTTTTCTCACGTCGGCCGTCGCTATAAGATAACTAGTAAAGGGAAAGTCGCCGTTTTTGCTTCTAGCGTTTTCACAAAGATTTACTGTATAAGATTACGGAAATTTCCAAAGCGTTAAACGGAGTCAACTATTTTAAACGGTTCCGTTTAAACGTTCTCTTTCAAGCGTCAAACGGATACTTGTTTCCTATTTCCAGCATTAACGTTTTGGAACGTTCATTCAAGAGCGAATTTTCACCCGAACTTTCGATAAGCAATCTCGAAATTTCGCTGTTCTCAATATTTCGCTCGAATAGATGTATTCGCCGGCTTTTCGAAAAGTAGCGAGAATTTTCGTTTTGACAGACTGTGAGACATTACATGCGGTTACGGTGGTTCCCCGATAATTTCGTACCGCTTTGCCCGCCTCAACCGCTTCTGATTCGGTCCAACAGCTTTGCTTGATGAGGTCGGCTTCAGTCTCCATTTTGTTTTTCCCGTGATGATTACAGATTACAAAATCGACGTACAACAAACACCGCAGATATCTAACAAAATGGTGAAGGAGTTGATTACTCTGGAACTAGCCTGTGAACATGCTCCCAAGTGGGGTATAGGGCGAAGACAAAAATTGAGCACGGAGAGGGGGGGAGTTTTATTTTGTTTGTCCCAATCTATTTCACTGCTATTCACGTGCTGTGAATATCTATCATAACTATCATAGTTTGGAGGATTCAGCTGTGATGTTGAACATACTCATCAGGATTCTTGAAATCGATACTGGAATTGTGCCAAGTACAGTAGATGGAAAAATGCAAATGTGCGTGGCGTTTTCAAGAAGGGGAAAAGTTCCGACCCTACAAATTGTCGACCAATTTCGCTGACCTACGTTGCATGCAAGTTATGAAACATTTTGAACGTTATAATATTCTTACAAATCACCAGCATGGCTTTAGATCTAAGAGATCAACCGAACTCCAACTGATCCTTACCATTCACGATATGGCAAATGCAATCCAACAAAATAATTCGGTGCACGCCGCAGTTTTAGACTTCACGAAAGCCTTTGATAAAGTCCCTCACCTGCGATTATGAAAGAAATTAGAGTATTACGGAATCCACGGAGAGCACCTGGATGAAATCTTTTCTGTAACAAGACGTTGGTGGCTTGGCGTACGGTTTTTATTCGCGGGCGATGCGCGGAGGTAAACGATACAACTCGGGCGTTGTCGGAAGGATAAACGGCGGGGAAAAGTCTTCGGAGAGCACTTGACTTGCAGTGTGGCACTTGTTACTGATGCCGAGGTACTAGGTCGTTGTTTCTCGTCCGCGGAGGCGAAGCAGAAAATGAATCTTCACAAAACTAGAACTCAACTTGTTTATTCGTAGATCTTCACAGGTACACTACAGCGTGTTGGGTAACTCGCTCTGGTAACTCGTTCTGTAGTAATTCATTCGGGTAATTCATTCTGGTAATTCTTCAGCTGGTAATTCAAAGTTGTACAACGTACGACCTTCTTTTATATGTTCTGAGAATACTAATTAATTTCGGTAAGCCTTTGAACTAAAATTAGTTTTACAGTAGAGCAAATAGCTAAACACGTCGTTATTAAAAATCTAGCCTTAGAAAGGATATTGAAACTGGAAATAAGACAGCTGATAACGCTAAAGTTGGCTATAGGATATTGCGCTGGAACTTGTACAGTTATTACTATTTCCTGGATGTTTACCGAAAGGTCGCTAGAACGGAAAATCTAAGAACCTGTATTTAAACAGCTTTCGTTCATAACGCAATAACGATCGGAAGTTTTGCTATACGCTAACGAGTTGTGCTCGATCTAATATTCCAAAATACCTTAGAAGCACGGCTGAATAAACATTCATTTCGACGAGTAATTCACACGTAACTGAGATTATTAATTTCCTAAAACACTTAACTGAAAATACATTTCGATTTCTACGAGATTGGATTCCTTTTAAACACTACGGAGAAATAGTCCTTGTGACATTTCTTACCGGGATTTAATACAAACGGTAGTTTGTTTGGGAAGGTCATCTCAAGTCTCCCCCGTTACCTCCAGTGTTCCACAAGGGACAGTTTTGGGGCCCCTTCTATTTCTGACCAACATAAACGACCCACCTGATAGATTGCATTCTGAAGTAAAGCTCTTTGCTGATGATTCATTACTATATGGTGTCATTGTCAACGATGCAGATCGCGACAAATTACAAGAAGATCTGCACAATCTAGAACAATGGCAACATCGATGGCAAATGAAATTAATCCTTCAAAATGTAAAATTTTATGCATCTCAACTAAACAAAACCCACCCAAAAACAAGTATACATTCTGTGAAAGTGAACTTCACCAAGTTGACTCTACCCCGTATTTAGGAGTTACTGTAAATAGTAAGTTAAAATGGTCGGAGCATATTGCATTAATTTCAAGTTCCGCAAGTAAAACCTTAAGCTTGATTAGACGTTATCTCTGGAATTGCCCCAAGAAGGTTAAAGAAATTGCTGATACAACCATTGTACGACCCAAATTAGCATACGTGAGCGCCTCCCTGGATCCGCACTACGAGAAAGACATTGCCATACTCGCACGAGTCCAAAGAAAGGCGGCACGCTTTTGTCTTCAAAATTACGATCGAACAGCAAGCGTTTCAGACCTGGAGTGGGATACCTTATAGAACTGAGAAGAAAGAAAAAAAGATTAGCACTAATGTACAAACTGAGCTATAATCTCATAGACATCGAGGCAGAAAAATATCTAGTGGCTAATAGTGAGACAAGAACGCGTAAAAGTCATGTTTTTGAATATAGAATACCTAGAATTAGCGAAGACGTTTCTAAGTATTATTACTTGGGCGGAGCCCAAGTTATAAAACAGGAGTTCTTCGTAAGTCTCAAATGGCAAAGAGGGGTCTACTGCGCGTGCGCTACATGTTGGCTGAGTCTAAGCATAAATTATTCATGAGACTGCGTATAGTGCATGTATTCACCATAAGCCGCCACTACGGGACAAAAAACAAGGACGTAAGATCAACACAACGAATAACGTATTCTTAAAAGAAAACAGCTAGTATGTGTGTTGTCTGCTAACTTCTTCCATTGAACGAAACTAAGGGGCAACTTTCCTTTCAGGATGGATATTTTTCAAAAGTTCGACTTCGATTAACCTCCCTCCCAGACACTCTTTTGGCTCTTCTTGATAAAACCCCCTTCGGTGTCAAACGTAATCGACAAGATCAGGCCGTAAACACGGAATTTACATACAGGCAAACAAAACTTTTCATTTCTCTGGCCGCAATATAAAAAAGGAAACGTCCAATTGACTTTAAAGATTCAAGACCATTCCGTGGGTGAAAGGCTAAGGGTAAAGTAGGAAACTAAAACTAAAGCTTCGAAAATAAATTTCATTCGGGGTCCATTGTGAGCGATAAGATCTATTCACCAGAACAAATGTAAACACTGAAAGTTTGCTAATGCACAGCGACAATCAACTCTTGACGTATTAATTTCTATTTTTACGTTCATTTGGATAAAGCCAAAATGTGACCTTCCACGGGAAAACAGGGAAAAGAGTGAACGTACGGGCACGCCAAATTGACACGCTAAACAATAGGCAGTGAGTGAAATGACCGCTGGCATCTGAGCAGTGTGTCTTTGCAATATGTAAATCACAGTAAAAGAATTATATATTACAGATCTGTAATACATAAGTTGTTTAATTACATATTGCAAAGTTGGCGAATATTTACTCGTTCTGTATATTGAAACAATCGCGTAATATGTGTTTGTCTGATCACCGGCCAAACAATCGCAAGCTTGCTCACAGGCAGCCCAAGCTCAATATCAGAGAACCGTTGAATTATAAGGATTTGTATGGGAATACGAACGGATGGATTTGTGTAAAATGGTAGAAAATAACAGTGTTTTGACAATAAAGTCAACTTACCCTATTTCTTCTTGTATTCTTTGTCATTTACAAGCTTTTCAAGCCGATTCGAATCGATTTCGGTGAGTTAGCGTCATTCGGGTTTCCACTGTTAAGTGTAACGAAAGGCCGAACTCTATTTTAGCCATGCCCGAAGCGTGAAACGGTATAAATCCGTTGAAATCATCCCTAGTGTCCCAATTCCTTCATATAATTAAAGTAGAGGTGCATACCTATCCTTCCAGTGCATTTCCGACTCAATTGAAGCCGTATCGCGCTTGCACTTGAAAGATTTTCTTCAAGTCAGCTCGCTTCTGAAATTTCGAAAGACCCGCGGCCAGAACGCCATGGACACATTGAACGTTCGAACAGCTCGCTGGGTAACAAAATTTTCCTGGCACGGGGGGAACAGCGGCCAGTTGTCCACAGGCAAACAGTTTTATTCACGGGGTCTCCTCGTGTCCTTTTTGTCAAGACCGTCTAGGGACCATTGTTTCTATCGACCAATCAAAATTACTACCGGACGTGTTTTCCAAATTTAAAGGGCGCGATCTATTCAACCTAAATTTCCGGTACAGAATAAAATATAAGGACAACCTGTTTTCCGTTTCCCGGAAATTTTTCGAAATTCCGCGAATTTCCTGTTCCATTGATCATACCATTTCGCCAGATGCTCAGGGCCCGGTTGTTCGAAATCCGAACCAAAGTTGTTGTTAATCCAGAGTTATCTTAATCGAGCTTTGCACAAGCGGGCCCAGCACCCAGTTTCTTACGGGATTTGAACGGCTTGCGGCGTTTTCTGAATAATTTTCCGATAATTTGTACTCACTTAGTTTGTGTAATGTGGTCGAATTATCCAGGAGCTAACGTCGTAGGGGCTGCTTTGAAGTTTGGAAAGAGAAGGGAAAAAATCATCAAGCGGTCACGTTCTCCATAAAGCCTGGTTTACACGTACGACGCAAGCATAAGAATAAGCACAAGCACAAGGATGTTTACGCGTGCGATAAGCATAAGCATAACGTGACATACGCAAGCGCAGAAGCAAACAAATTTGGCGCAATCGCGCAGCCGGGCTACCTTTTGGCGCGAGATTTGATTCCAACATGGCGGAAAATGGTAACTCATCAGTAACTAGATTGTACGCTGACAACTTGTCACTGTTTTTCAGTTTCATTTCCTTTCGCTTATGCTTATGCTTGCGTCGTCCCGGTTTACACGTACGACGCAACGACGCAAGCATAAGCACAAGCACAAGAGAATGGAAATCGTTCCATTCTCTTGTGCCGCAAGAGGCCGCTGTTCCCCCCGTGCCAGGGAACTTTTGTTACCCAGTGTGCTGTTCGAACGTTTAATGTGTCCATGGCGTTTTGGGCCCAGTTGCTCGAAGCATGGTTAGCGCTAACCAGGGTTAAAAACCATGACAACGTATAAGTTTTAATACCTCTTAACCAATGGTTAGCGCTAACCATGCTTCGAGCAACTCAGCCCTGGCCGCGGGTCTTTCCCTTAGAGCAAGCGTGATACGGCTTCAATTGAATCGGAAATGCGCTGGAAGGATAGATATTTATCTCTACTTTGATTCTATGAAGGAATTGGGACACCAGGAATGATTTCAATGGATTTATACCGTTTCAAGCTTCGGGCATGGCTGAACTAGAGTTCGGCCTTTCGTTACACTTAACAGTGGAAACCCGAAAGACACCACAGGTCACCAAAGCGTATGTGACACAGGCTACCATGCAAGCGTGATTTAAGAGTTTGTATGGAGTTAAAATTATATCGAAATTTAGACAACAATTTTCCCTGAAAAACCCACGAAAAATATACTTAAGTCTGAAAAAGCTTACCCGGTGTGTTTTGCTTTGTTTTCAATGCTTCTCAGTGCTTCCAAACGCTGTTTTGAGCGGTTTATCTCTCAGCAGCTAGTCCACGTGCATCACTGTATTATTTTAATGGAAAGGTAGGAAACAACAAGTAGAATTTGAATAAAATTTGGCCCGTCATTAGGGGAGAGCACTTCGAAAACCTCGCTAAAATTTGCTTGAAACTTAACCTCTCACTTACCTGCCTCACCATATGGCAAGAAGGATGATGTGCGGTCCCTCCTGGGTAGCTCATTTACGGAGGAGTTCATTTATTGAGACACAGGCCTTCGTTGAAAACAAAGTTCATTTCAAATCGGGTGCCATTTTTGCCGCCGATCGAGCCGTGTCGCTGGAATGTTGGAACAAACTCACGGTCAAACCTAGGCACGAGTACTAAAATGTGCCCAGCCGGGGAAATCCACGGGAAGCCTTTGGCACGTAACAAACCACACACACCCCCTCCCGGCTAAGTGCAGTTCTGTACCAGACACTAACTCGCCGAAGTCGCTTCGAATCGGCTTGAAAAGCTTGTAAATGAAAAAAAAATACAAGAAAAAACAGGGTAAGTTGACTTTATTGTCAAAACACTGTTATTTTCTACCATTTAACACAAATCCGTTCATATTCCCATACAAATCCTTATAATTCAACTGTTCTCTGATATTGAGCTTGGGCTGCCTGTGGCTTGATCGGCACGCGAGCTGTGTTTCATCCAGCGGTATAAACGTACGCTTACTTTAGAAACAATTAAACATTCTTCACAGATTTTCGACAGTACCAGGGAGCTCTTCTCAATCGAGTGTGAAACTAAAATTATTCAATTCATCTTTTTTAGACGTTCTTTAACGCGACACAAACTAACAAGGGCTGCGAGAACATGTCAGATGACTCGTGTGCTCGTTTCAGCAAACATAAAGCGCAAAAATGATAACTTTCAAAGGAAATTACCCTAAAAATCCGAGTTAATGCTGTGAATGAAATTATAACAGTAGAATCTGAAAAAAATCCTTCACTCGGGGTCGAGTGTTAGCGATGGGATCGATTCATTGGCCTCGATCAATGTTAACGGTCGATATGTCGGTCGACTGACGGTCGATATCTCGGTTGAGCCTCGGTCGCTACTCGGTCGACACTCGGTCGATAATTAGGGATGACTCGGTCGATGTTGTACCGCTATGGCGGTCGTTGTATCGACCGAGATGGCTGTCGGCCGAGATGGCTATCGGCCGATATAGATAGCAATACACCGACACTTCACCGATACTTCATCGATATTTCACCGCTCACCGGCCGATAGTATCGGCCGATATATCCGTCAATATTCTATCGATATGTTTTTTCGACACTTCGTCCTTATCTCGATCGACATTCGTGTACATAGCGCACTGCTCTATCGGTCGTCAGATCAGTTGATGGCCAACATAATAACGACCGATAGTCGTTCGATAGTCTGTCGTTATCTCATTTTATTCTTCCACTATTGCATCAGTTTACCATATTAGGTCAAGAGAACGCGCAAAAATATGCCAGCATATTACACTGTAGTGTCCCGGTGTAACCGGTTTAGAACAAAGCAAAATCTTCGTTCCTTTTTCGTGTCGACCGAGTATCGGCCGATGCATCGACCGATAGTTTAGCGATACTTGACCGACGTTTCACCGATATATTGCCGACACACTGCCGGTGCTATCGCGACCGACTGTCGGTCGATCTCTCGACCGAAGGTGATCCAATGATCGGTCGATACGTCGCCTATATAGCGGTCGATGCTCGACCGACAATCGACCGATACTTGGTGGATACAACGACCGAGATATCGACCGTGAGTCGACCGACATATCGACCGTTACCATCGATCGAGGCACCCTATAAGACACAAGACCACAAATGTAAACGACGAAAATTTGCATATTCATACCAACTGCAACGCTAAACGCATTTTTATTTTTACGTTGGATAAAGCCAAAATAGCAACTTTAGCACTCGGGCCTTAGCAAAACTGAAAGCCCCTTCCGATGTTACAAAACGTCGAGAGAAGCCGTCGTTTGGAGGATGAAAGGAACTCCCACGCTGAAAATACCCGGAAGATTTCGGTCACGTGCTAGGCAACCAAAATCGTTCACGTGTATCAAGTTTCATCCGGCGACGCGGCATTGAGGAAGAAAATATTTCGGCGGTTCTTGGAAGGAAAACTGGACAGTTTCTGCCTGTTATTCAATTGCCACGGGAGCTGCAGTGTCTTTCCACTTTATAAACCCAAAGCCCTTCTAAAACCAGGAAACACTCTTTTGTGTCATGATGTTTTGTCCAATCACGCAAAACCACTAAAAGAATGAACGTACACTTCGACCTTTGCGTCGCCTTCCATATCGAAAGGAACAGTGGGAGTGAAGTTTATTTTCTTTTTTGCGTGTTTAATAAACAAATAACTGTAGACATAATTTGAAATACTTCGTTCACTGGTCACTCACAGAGCGCTTTGATTCTGCCCCATTCCATTGATCATGAAATAGATTCGTCGAGTTAACTTTCTGTGAGGTTTGTCTTATCACACGCGTGCCATATCGCACGCGTGTCATATAACACGTTAAGCGTGACATTTTGCGATCGTGCGCCCAGATCGTGTTACCAGTAAAAAAGCTGGAACATCTGTCACAGAAAGCCCAGAAAATAAGGGTATCAGGGTGGAAAGGTATTCTTACAAATACCCCTTTGTCGCGAAAATTCATCATGACCACTGGAACTACAAATACTCTTTTGTCGCCGAAATCCATCATTATCTTAGATGCACCTCTTGGTTACAAAATCCGACATGTTTAGTAAGAGAGTAATGTTTTATTTTGTTTGCGTGACATTTTCGGTTGAACTACATCACGTTTATCGCAAATACAACGTGATGCCTTAGACTCTCAGCGAGTCTTTTATCGTTCACCTGCCATTAAACAAGGACCCGCGCTATAAAAGGCATAGCTCCTCCCCCTCTTTGTCACGCAATCTTTGTTTCGTAGTCCTAATCAAAGATGGCGGACTCGGCGAGGAAGATGCGGTAAACTCATACTGCAATGGAACAAATAAAAACCGATACATGAAGAACTTAATGCAGGTGTAAAACAACCCAAATTGTGAATTGACACAACTTCACAGGCGACCTCTGATTCTTCAAGAAGACGAATAACTTCGTCCTTTTTGCTCTCGTCAATCTCGAGAGTTACCTACGAAAAGAAAGGCAACAAAAACTCTCGTGAAATACAGCTCTAGAGGCTAACAACGGTACAGAGAGAATCGATGTAACCGAAAGGAATCCAAGAGAAAGTGATATGTACTTACCCGTACGCGTTTTCTATTCGCAATGTCAGCTCCACCTAACATTTTACAAACACTAATAATAATAATAATAATAATATACGCGTGAGGTATTTCAGATGCGGAAAAAAAGAGAGTTTCGGAATGACGGCCTTTGTTGGTCTTTATAAACACTGTACGCAGTAATAGCAGAAGTAAGAGACTTGTCTGAATCGCGACCCGGAGATGTTGACAGCTCCGTGTCTAGAATGAAATGACTGACTGCTCGCCCAGTCCAAGGCTCCTTATATAGCGCGGGTCCTTGTTTAAAGACTGAACTAACGTGCATGCCCAGATACTCCTAATACAACGACGCCCAAGTATACGCTCCCACAGCGTCTTGTTTTTCTTTTAGATCCATATGCGAATAGAATTCTTTGCCCTCAAAAATTGTAAATTATGTGTCATTACAAAGTTTTAAAACTATGTTAACAAATTATTTTAAATAGGTTATGTAAAGCTAGTAAATTTGATTTAAGTTTATTTTTCTCATATTTATATACGTTTTTATTTATTTATTTATTTATTTATTTATTTTTTCTTTTATCGAGTTACTTATTTTGTTGTCTACTTTTAAGAAGAGTGGTGTGATGTCTCGCGGCTTAAACCGACTAATTAAATGTAGATGTAGATTGTTCAGAAGCGAAGTTTTATGAAAATTATTTGACGTCGGATTTGCATACAAACGCTGTTATTTCAAGACGTGTTAGTTTGCCTACCCATCAAGAGGGCTTCCAAAACCGTGTTAAGGTCTATTCTGTTGCACACTAAGGACACGACGACTCAGCAACGAAAAGGAGAGTTTTTAAATGACGCTATAATTGGGTGATTTTAACCCGCGTTCATGAGTTCTTGTTTTACTTACTGCTTGTTATGAAATATCACAGTTTTTGGTTTTTCCATTTATTACTCCAGGATAATTTTGAAGTCTGTTTTATCGTTAGTAGCCTTTCTCTCTGAGGTTAACGCACGGCTTTCTTGAAAAGCAAATTTTAACTAGACAGTGACAGTGCGACGAAGCGTGTTAGACTAGAGTTCCCAAACCAATTCGCCTTAAAAAAAATAAATAAATAAATAAACATGTTATTCACCGGCCTAGGTCGGTCCGTATAGGGAAAAACTGTGCTCTCAGTCGTGAGTGCGGCCTAGGACACAGTTTTTCCCTATACGGACCTCCCGGCCGGTGAATACATATATATCTTTTAAAAGTGACAATGTTCCAATTTTGACGTTGTGGGATGCGTAGGAGAGTGGATAACCGTCCACAGGCTTTTCTCCCCACTTATAACTTCCCTCTAAACAAGCCAACCCTCCTCATACAAGCGTTTAAAATTCAGCAAGGGTTCTCCACATGTAGCTGACATAAATTTTTCAAAAATTAGCTGATTTTAGTTTTTCCACACTTTTCCAGATCCACTTAGCATACAGCGAACTTTCCGGTTTGAGAGAAACCAGTTCCAGGTGACAGTCATGAATTCCGCTTTGGAGAAAGGTGAACAATACAAAGTCAAGATGACATTTAAAGCATGGTTGACAGCCGACTTGGCGGGATTGTACAAAAGTACCTATAAAAGAAAAGATGGGACTGAAGTGTAAGTTCCGTAGCTACACTTTAAGGTTACCCGATACCTTCAGAGGTGTCTCGCGTTTAAGCGATGTAGCGCATCCAGTTTAAAATGTAGATACCTAAACCCCTATATCAAATTAAAGCTTATAGAGCTGACTATCAAACCATAACAAGAATTTTAAAATAAAATAAATTGACGAATTTTTCACGACCTCTAATTGCGAGCGTCCGAATCACCTTTTTAAAGCTTCAAGTCAAAGTGAATTTTGTTTTTTGTCAATTTAATTTGCTCCTTAGTTTCCGGACTCAAAGCGCTAAAAAAACGTATCTGCGTTTTGCCATATTCAATCACAGTGAAAAGTTATGGAGCATTTCGAAATAGGATGAAAAAAATATGGAGTAATCGTACAAAAATCGCTCTCGGAGAAAAAATATTTCGAAAGAAAAAATTCGCAGACACGCTTTTGTCGTTTATATGTTAAACTAGCTACTGTCCAAATTTGAAGGCAAACGAACAAATTCCTTTTGAGTTTTAGCTCTTTGAAGTGGCTCCTCCAAGTTTTAAAAAATTATTCGAGAAAACAGCGCTAAAAATTCGGCAATTCATTTTATTTCAAAATTCTTGGTTTAGTTGGATAGCCAGCTCTATAAGCTTTAATTTGATATAAGGGTTCAGGTATCTACAGTTTAAACCGTACGCGCTACATCGCTTGGACGCGAGACACCTCTGAAGACACCTCTGAAGGTACCGGGTAACCTTAAACAGCTATGATAACTGCATTCTTGTTTTGTTTTGTTTTGTTTTGTTTTTTACGCGAAGTGTGTTGTTTTGGATATTTTTATTGTAGGACCATTGCAGCCACCCAGTTTCAACCCACGGATGCACGGAGGACGTTTCCCTGCTTTGATGAGCCTGCACTGAAAGCAACATTCACTGTGACCTTAGCACATGACCCTAAATACATCTCAATTTCAAATATGCCCATCAAGAGATCTGAGAGGAAGAACGATTGGCAGTTTGACCACTTTGAAAAAACTCCAATAATGCCAACTTATTTACTTGCGTTCGTGGTTTGCGACTTTGCTAATAGAACCAAAACCACCAAAAGCGGAACACGCGTAAGTGTATGATAAACCTTTAATCATATCCACATGAAAAACACTATAAATTTCATGATTACCTCATTACTAGACTGCGAGCAGTCTCTTATTTTTCTTTTGCGCAACGATAAAATTTGATAACGCGCGGGGAGCGAGCGGCGAAGCCGCGAGGAACGAGGGCGGAGCCACAATCTCTTAAAACCTCTCTTAACCACTGGTTTCATATTGAATTGACATATCAACAGCTTAACTATAGCATTCTTATAAAGGGCACTTTTGATTTCGTCCTCATAGTACTATAAAATGGCCTTTTTCTACAATTTTCTACAGGCTTGATTCCCTGAATTGCTTGCTTGACGGCACAATGATTCAAAGGACAAGTGCGCCTTAATGTCTATCCTTGAAAAAAAGAGAAACAAAATCAAACATAGCAATATTTGTATTGAATGTCATAAGCACATAAACATTAGACTGGCCATGACTATGTAAATAACGTTGTCGCAATGTACTTTATATTTGTGCTGTTTTCGATTTTCCTGTAGATGACATTTTATGCTCCACCTGATCAAATTGATCAAGTAGAATATGCCAAGGAAAGTGCAGTGGAAATGTTAGAGTATATGGAAGAGTATTTCGGCATTCCTTACCCTCTTCCCAAAGCTGGTAAGCATTATAAATCCATTATATCTTTGTAGCTAGGTTTATAGCAGTTTAACGATTACACAAGTACCACATATTCCAAAATTCATAGGGGATTGTGCTGTCAGGATTATTTCATCATTTTCCATCTTTAGCTCTTTTTTGTCGCTCTCGTGATTTAGGTAGTTTCAGAAATCCCAGAGCATGAAAGTAAATATCCAGGGACGAAAGACTACGAATGCATTTTACAAGAAATATGGTAGATTTAATGGAAAAGGTGAAGCGTTACCGACTCGGGCACACCGGTCAGCGGATGGTTTAATTACGGAGCTATTGTGGAGACTGGTGGCGAGCTTGGCCATAATAGGTTGATATGTGACACGTGTCCTGCATACTGCTAGGATCAGCGATGCTGAAAGTAAGTGTGGTGGAAGATGACTGGTGGAGAAATGTTCATCGTGTAAGTAAGCTCGTCTCTCTCTCGGGTCCGGTATTCCTCCCAGAGAAGAGACAGTTGAACGCGTGAGCAGCATGTCATGTCGGTGACGTAAATGTGGAGTGTCACTTGTCAGTTGTCACCGAAAATTAAAAAAATGTTTTCTTGTGCCAGATCTGAAAAAGGTTCACATGCGTTTTTGTCTGCCATATTTAGTCTCTGTGTTTGGATAATACTGCCTCTTTCTTCTTGTCAACTTGATAGAGCCTCAAAAAGCGACATGTTTGCGTTCAGTAGCTCAACCTCTACCTTGCATTGTATGGATTTCATAGTATGAGGCTGAACAGATGTTCATCCTTTTGTAATTCACAGATATGATAGCCATTCCTGACTTTGCGGCCGGTGCAATGGAGAACTGGGGACTTATAACGTATCGGGAGACAGCACTGTTGTTCAAGCCTGGTGAATCATCAGAATCTAATAAGAAGCGTGTGGCTACTGTTGTATCCCATGAACTTGCTCACCAAGTAAGTGTCTACACCATAATAACTTTGGCCGTTCTGGAGAGAGGAAGCACCAATTGTATTAACTTATAATACAAACTTACTAGCTGGATTGGATTATGGGAAAAAAAAAAAACATTCTACATACAAAACCAATGTTATTAGCGATTGTGGCCCTTGTTATTTCAGGTGACATTTTGTGCATGGACAGGTAAAAAAAACACGATGTATCCAGCCGCCTTTCTAATATGTAGTAGAATTAGAAAGGATTTTTGATTTGATGCAATAAAAATAATGTTCATTTTACAGCTTTAAATTATATATCCTTAAGTCAATTCATTTAAACGTAATTTATTATGAAGAACTTGCACGTTTGCCAGCTCGGATGTTTTCGCGTAAAGTCTAGTGTGGCGTGAAGAGTATAATCATAACCGGATGCATAACAGCGCTTGTCGTAAATCTTTTGTTACATTATTTGTTTTGTTGGACCGTACATCCGAACAGTACATTGATGAATGACATTTGATTATTAATTTGATTGACGTGTAACTCGTGATTTTGTATCTTTTATATCGTTTTGTATGCGTCTCAAGTTCAGTTGTGGTTTTACGGCTTTCGAGTATGTTGTAAATAACAGGAGTTGAATTTCGATTAAATCGTTTTGAATGTTATTGCGTTTGCTTTTCCTTTGGATCTGTTTTACGACAGCGCTTATGTCCACGTGAAAACAGGTCCGACATAAGTATAAACAGACGTATAAGCAAAATCATGAAACATACTTCCGCTTATACTTAAGCTTGGACGTTTTCACTTCGCGTAAAGCGTGTACCTCTGTTTGTGTTTATGCCTATGGTTATGACGCCAGTAAAACCAGACCGAACTGATAATCAGAAGTAAACGCCTAACATTGCCCGATTCTTGATGGCAGTTTTGATATTTCATCAATTCTCATGTATTCACTTCCTTACATTTACCATCCTCCAGTCGACCTGACAGCTTAGCTGGCTAAAGGACTGCAGCGGTATCACAAGGGCTGGTCTCATATCACGTTGAAGCCTTCAGGGTTCCTTTCCTCCTGCTGAAGTTGCAGTGGGGATCTCTCACTTTTGAATTGCCACATCCCCAGTTCACATATATGATTCATTTCAATTAATAGTTTTCTGCTGCATAAGAAGCTTTATTCTGTAGGGTTTAAAGTAGTGACTGTGGTTTTTCGCCCATTTTTAGTGGTTTGGCAATCTGGTCACCATGGCTTGGTGGGATGATCTGTGGCTTAACGAAGGATTTGCCAGTTTTGTAGAATACTATGGAGTCAATAGGACGGAACCTGACTGGAAAATGGTAAACACAGTATTGCTTAGAATTATGGAAATACTAATAATATGATCACAGAGGAGATCAAAACCAGGTTGCACAAACCTGTTTACTGTGTAATGGTCTTATTAACTGTGCGGTCAGCTTAACAGGCTTTTTTAAAATACTTAAATGATGTTCTGTTTGATGTAACTTCAATTTGTTGTATTGACGTGATGCTCGTCAGCTGGGCTCTACCGCATTTTCAGTTTCATAAGTGGTCTTGTTAATAATTTTGATTGCCCTGCTTCCGTACATAGTTTTATTGAAATAAAAGGACGCTGTTTAGATTTATGTTTTTGAAGCTCCGGCTTTGTGTTCAAAGAAACCAACCATTCTGAATGAAACGTTGTATTTGGCGACTTCCCGTTTTTTGCTAGGTATGCTTGATCAATGGAATAAGATGCCTGAGGTAGAAACAACGGCAAAATAGTCAAATGAAACTTAATTTATTGAACAGCTGATTGTTTTTTTTTTTTTTATCAGCTTGACTCATTTGTTGTGGCAGATATGGTATCTGCGTTTACACTGGATGGCTTGGCCAACTCACATCCTATCAAAGTTCCTGTCAATCATCCTGATGAAATCAACGAAATTTTTGACTCCATTTCGTACAACAAGGTATTGCATCATATATTCGTGCATCTGGCCTTTCTCTGTGTCTATTGTCACTAAAGCTTATCTATTTGCACAGTCTCTTTCTTTCGCTTTGGTAGTACATCGTCCAACACAGCACAGTGCGAGCTCGATACGTGGGGAGAGGGTGTTGGTAAAGATGTTTCAAAAAATGGTTCATTACACCAACCTTATTCTCCCGTTTGTCCAACAATTCCTACTCGCACTTGAATAATTATTCGAATTCGTCTAGGCGAACATACTTATGTGTTTAATCATCCGAGCAAAAATTGAAACTTCATGTTCATTTTTTTTTTTTTTTTGGTCTCACCTTTAAACTTTAAAAATTTGGAAATTTTGCTGGGTGATCTCCTTATCAGAGACCAGCGAAAAAAAAGTTGGTGCAATTAGAAAAGATAGCCTTAACCCTTTTCATCCCAACAACACATATGTGACGAAAACACCGTTCTTGCTTCTATGAATTGCTCCTTGTTTAACTTGAGCTACAACGTCATGATAATGTGTGAATGACACCAGCTGATGTATATTTCCATCATCAAACCCAGCAAACCGACTACGCCTACCGATTTTCTCTGCATATCACCGTTCGTTTGGCAACAAAGTCCTAAATGCCAATTGTTCGGCCAAATAATAACATCAAAAATTACACTCATTTATCGTCAATTTATAATCCAAACAATTTGTTCAAAAATGAAAAGTCTATATTTACAGCAAACCTCAAGGCCAGACCTTGGTATCTGACTGGAAGTTTTCTTCTCAACGCTTTCCGAGGGCTATACTTCAGCCATTTTATCAGACCCAGTCTTGCGTATCTTACGTTGCCTCGTTTACGCCCGAAGAGAATTCTGGGTAATTCAGCCATAGCGCGAGCGTAGAACTCCTGCTCTTTTCATTTCATAGTTTTTTTATAAGTGTCGAGCCACCCAGTACCACCAGCAAAATTTCGAATCCATTGAATATTTTACTACTCCAAACTCGCCCAAATTGCCTTGGCAGGTCCTGGAATCCATCCTCCACAAAACGGCCTGAGAGGCAACTTCACTCGTGGGCCTCCATGGCCTACACAGCATGTTTGGCGACTCAGTCAGCATGAAATCACCTCTCACCTCTGTTTTCTTTGAGAGAATTGCCTCTACCCACATTCCAGCTTAATGATGCCAGAATGGGGGTTTCTGCAGAGGAAAATGGCTCGAAAAACACTTATAAAGCGATGATTTTACCAGATTCGTGCTCGTGCACTCGCTCGTAACAAACAACAACCGTCACTTGCATCACGTGACAATTTAGCCTGAGCCCACAGTTTCTTAAGACCGCAGATATTTTTATTTCATCTCCATTTATGGAGAAATTAAGTGGCTCAGACTATTTATTGCCAAAAAGTCATTGAAAAAAATACCACACACCTGGTGTTTAAAGGGTTAATTGTTTGAAACACATGTCTATACAATCATCGCAGCCATGGCAGATGGAGTAACTTGGCACAGTAGGTAGAGGGGAGGTTGGCCCTAGTAAGAGGGTTAAATTTTCTCGGGTTCTAACTGAAAAAATATAACTTTGTGGGATAAGTAAATTATGATTGAATGAATATTTAATGTTGAGATTTACCCGCTTTTACAATATGGACATTCCAATATGTCAGCAATGACATCGATCAATTTTTGTTAGAGATTTCTTTCATGTTGTAATTCTTGCATTTCAAAGCATTTTCTAGGTACGTGGTTTTAGGGACCGTTCATTTTTTATGAGCAGGGGGGGGCTGGTGGGATTTGGTTAATTGCCACTACGAAACTGTATGACCCCCCCCTAGCATGCAATTTTTTTCCACATGGCCCCCCCCCCCCAGCAGAACTATTTTTTTCTGATGACCCCCCCCCCCTCCCGCCCAACCAGAAACAAATCATACTCCTAACTTTAACAAAACGCTTATGTACTGTTTATATCAAAGATAAATGTAATTGTTACTGTGATTTCTTTACAGTACTATTAACAAGTAACCGTTCTCTACTTAGGTAAAGATTTCTCTTGTTTAAAAAAGCGTTTTATAGATAGCAACACGTTTACGGCAACGACAAACCCTAAATTTCCATTTAGATTCTCAAAGAAACTATAAAAATTAATCAAGCAAATGGTTAACGTGAAATTACTCCCCTTCGAGTAGAAACAATTAATACACGTACAGATCTGACTAACAAAATACGGATCGAAGCATACCAATCAACGATTACGAGTCCTATTAAACAGAAAAAAACAGTGGACGCACAGATATCAGTCGCGTAGGTAAGGGTTAGATAGGGGTGTTCGTTGAGCCCCAAATCTTGCTTACTAGGGGGGTCCGGGGGCGTGCTCCCCCGGAAATTTTTGAAAATCTAGGTTCCCAGGAACCTCATTTCCTGCATTTTGAGACCCATTTTAGGCAAATCACAAATTTGTTTTACAGCAGCTTTTTGAGCTATATACATCATTCCTACGGCATAATTGTTTCAACTTAAACAAGAAAGTTCAATGTACATTCCGCGCCCTGTCGAGTTCTGATAGCTATTCGATCTACTGATAGTCATACACCAAGCTGGTGAACTGCATCATTCTCGGGTGTAGGCCTTCGAACAAATTGACTATCTCGTCAAAATTGACAGGCATATCATATTTGATATGCATTAGAACCAGGGCAGACATTCTACTCTCTCGCATGGTACACCTCATGTAATTGTTCAACCTCCTCATTAAGTGCTTTTTCTTCCGCCAATACTGATCTGTAAAGGGGGTTCGTTCGAACCCCTCGAACCCCCCCTCCTACGCGCCTGGATATTAAAGTACTGCTATTAAAAATGACAGTTACAAGCTTTTCTGAAGATCGCTTACGGCTCAGATTTACCGTCAACTGAAGTCACCAACAACAGTTCTATTATTAAAACTAATCTGGATGTTCACACTAGGCATACTACTGAGTCTACTGATACTCCTGGGTTCAAATAATTTACTAATCAACAGTCTTTATAAAAGTGAGTACTATTAAAAAGAACATTAAACAATCTATTGATATAGTTCAGAGTACAACCACTTTGTAGAAAACTACTCCCCCAAGGATGATTCAATAGTGAGACTGATACGTTTTTATATTAATTTGAACTTGTACAAACATAGGTGTCTACCTCAGTTTATATTCATTATTGCTTTTCCAACAGATATGCTTCATTTCCTCAGTTGTTGTTAATATAAAATGCAGATTTCGACCTCAGTATGTAAAACAAATTAAAAGTGGTTAGGAAAATCGCATTAAATAAAATTGAAATAATATTCAATTTCTTCATCTGTTTCTGTGTTGAGCCACTTTCAATTTCCCCTACTAGCCAATTATTTCTGGTGACCCCCCCCTCTTTCACTCATTTTTTTTTTGGTAGCCCCCCCCCCTTTAGTGCCATTTTTTTTCTCGTGGCCCCCCCCTAAATCCCACCAGCCCCCCCATGCTCATAAAATATGAACGGTCCCTTAGTTGCTCAACTAAATTGCCCCTTTTTCAACAGTTTAAGTGAGTGGGTAAAAGTTATACGACCTACCTTGGTATGGATAACTTTATCCGTTGGATAGCGGCTGGATAACTCTATATATCCAAGCTTCGAGCAACCGAATGACGCGAGTCGATAAATTTTATCCACTGGATAACGATTTATCCGCTGGATAAGAGATAATTATCCGCTCTTTGAATAACTGAGGATCTGAAGTGTTGCAAACAGACTGCTGAGTGCTTCGTAGGTTCCCGTTGAGCTCGTTTTGGCGCTTCAGGCCGTAAACCGCCAAAAAACGAATCGTAAGAACGGAAATATCTTTCCCGGTTTCCGATGTGTTCTTGCAGGTAGATACAACAAATCTATCTGGTATTTAAGATCTTTCAAATAAAACCACTTTCGCACTAAATTTCCTCTTCGGGTGTCAAACAGTGCTTTCCAGGCTGACGTCGCAGACCACAGGATGAACTAGATCCATTCTCCTCAATTGTCGGTCTAGGACTAAAGTTGCGGCAATTTTACGAACTTTGAAAATTCACAGAAAATCGACAGAAAGTCCTATAGCCGAAAAAAAATATCAAATTTCTATTCGCCAAAAATATCAAAACCAAAAGAACTTTGTTTCGATTTAAAAAATGGAGAAGCTGGGACACTTTAAGCCCCCTCGCCTCTCTATTAGGGCCCCTCTTGAAAATCCCCCCTCCTTTACTTCCCATCTAATAAAACACAAAACTGATAAATTCAAAAGCATAAGTGTACAAACAGTAAAAACACCGGTCAACTTGCCTGTAGAGAAACTTGTTCTTCAAAGTGCAAAAGTATCATTGTGCTTGACAAAACGATTTAAGTGTATCATCCACGTAAACAAGCTCTAAAGGTATAAGGGATATAGTTAGCCTGAGTGGAAGTTGTAATTTTGGCTTGGGGCTAGTTATCCGCATACTAAGTTTAAATTCATAATAGCCGGGGTTTCCTTCAGTATATGTTCTGACTTTGTGTAATGTTCGTAGTGGGAACATGCTGCTAATGGGGATGGCGACCTTAGGGTGGTTTCATGGATTATCAGTCATTCGTGTGGGTCAGTCTATTGGTTTGATTTGTTTGATTTATTGATAAAAATTGCCTTGAAAATTACACAAGCATACAATATCCCTATATGGCAAAGGTTAATCAACTGACAAATAAATTAATTGTGTGAGTAAAATTAACAGGTCAGTTTTTTTTTATTCTTTTCAGGGGGCATCAATCATTCGCATGCTTCAGTTCTTTCTTGGGAGAGATGTCTTCTTGCAGGGTTTAAATGTGAGAATCACAATGATAATTTGCAAAGTAAAATTACTTCTAAACTGGCTAGTCTACGCAGAAAATGATTAGCTCAGCGGCGAGAGGAACTGACCATGGTCTTAATATAACTGGAAAGAACATGCTGGCTCTAATTAACAGCTTGTCTCAGTTCAGACGATCGTGTCATTAGGTGGTGATGTTAAGCCGTTCATTGCCTATTCTCCTTCAGCCTTACGTATTAATTGGTAGGGGATGTAACAAAGGCCCTATGGAATTGTTTGAAAAGAGTAGGGCATTAAGTTCCCGATGTCATGGTCAATCTGACTTGTGTCATCACCGGTCTAGGTATTCTTAATTTACCTACGGTCAAATTCAATCAGGTTTGAGACAAAATATTCAATATCATAGACCCTATGCAAAAATGTCTGAAATTTTGATATTCTTTTGTCTGCATTCAAATTAGCCTGACTAGCCTCGTTCTTTTGTTTGTTTGTTTGTTTGTTTTTTGTTTTTTGTTTTTTGTTTTTGTTTACTCAAGAACGAGGTTAGTAAGGCTAACTTGAATGCAAAGAAAAGAATAGGGTCTATATAATCTTAAAAATCTAATTGCTATTATTACTAGTCTGGGTGGGTGGGGTGAGATGATACATGGACTAAGGCGGCAGCCAGAGGCCCCTGGTTCCTCCGCAATTTAGCTACTAGCTGCAAATGTGCAAAAGTGGCACCAGATATCACGAAGACAGCTAGCGTTCAACATTACGGTTCGCCAAAGTAATAATAGCCGACTCCGGCGGACGTATACCAGTACCTCTATTCCTGTGAAGCTTGTTAGATTTTATAACTCCAAGTGTTATGTTACTATGTATATGTTGTGTCATTCTTTAGCGGTACCTCAACAAATATCTGTATGGGAACGCCGTGACTGATGACTTGTGGAATGCTCTTCAAGAGGTAAGTTTACTAAAGAACGCTGTTTGCTATTAAAATTAAAAGTTAAGCGTTTACCTTCTCAAACTGATAGTTGAAAGGTTTTGGCGGACCTCGTTCAATTGAAAGTTCACCATTATTTTGTCTTTCTCACAACACTGAGATTATTAGGGCAAGCTTATTATAAACTTTGTTCTTGATTTGAGCAGGCTAGTTATTTACACATTGGTGAAACTATAACAAAAAAGAAGAGCTTAGAACGTTTGGCGTGCATTTGTTCTTTATTTGAGTAACAGAGGTTTTCAGTCATAATAGACTGTTAAGCGTTAGTTTAACAAAGTTGTTTTTTTTTTTATTTGAAGGAGAGTTGTGCTCGAGGCAGCTGTAAGAGTGTCAAGCAAATGATGGATACCTGGACTCTACAAATGGGTTACCCAGTGTTAAAGATCACCAAGAAAGATGGAAATAAATACACCGTGTCGCAGGAGAGGTTCCTGTATGACCGCACTGCAAATGTTACTTCCAAATACAAGAGTCCATTCAAGTAAGAACAACAAAAACCCACAAATGAAAGCGTCATTTATCCTGTAGGCCCAGGTTTTCTCCTAAGTGGCCAACCTAGTATTTAACTCCTCAACTCATGAAACGTTTCACCCTCAAAATCAAGGCGAACATCATTAACTCATCAAATTTTGTCAATTCTGCGGTCCAAGATTAGGCGGTAGTAATTTATCTTTTGATTTGTATCATGGTTTTGATATATTGATCGTTATCTCATCAGTTATAAGTGGGTGGTGCCTTTCACATACGTCACAAATTCCAGCAACGAGCCAACATCCAAGCCGCTTAATATGACTTCAGGTGAGATTACTTAAAAACTAAATCAGAAAATTGTAAAATTATTTTCTTTCCGTAAAGGTCATGATCCACTTAGTAATAATAATCTTTATTGAGGAAATCAATGTCACTAATAAGTGATTTACAAAAGAGTCCTCTAAAATTAAAAAGAAGGTCAGTATCAAGAGACAAACACCTTCACTACACACAGTTTTGTTTTGTTTTGTTTTGTTTTGTTTGTTTGTTTGTTTGTTTCTTTCTTTCTTTCTTTCTTTCTTTCTCTCTTACAAGATCTCATTAGAAGCAATATTCTACTTAACAGCAATCTCTTAGTTTTTTTAAGTCGCATTTTAGGTCTTGTCTAATTTTATTTTATTTTATTTTGGCATTTTTAGCTGAATTCGATTGGGATGGTAATGGCTGGGTTAAAGGAAATGCAGGTCAAACAGGATTTTATAGGGTTAACTATGAGCAGCAACAATGGGATCAGCTGGCAAACCAGATCAGCATTGACCATAAGGTCGGTACTCCACCTACAGTCTTACTATGATTCATACTTCTACCAGGTCCTCTTGTTTTTCGGTATTTATTAATGATTGAAACTGATGTGACTCAACTTCATCTTTACTGAAAGAACACTTCGACTTGCTATTACCATCTATTTGTAGGATTGTAAACTTGTCGCTGGAATCTGGTCATTTGCCTTCGTCTCTTAAAAACGCCGTTTTAACACCTCTACTAAAGAAACCAAATCTGGATCATGAAGTTCTCGATAATTTTAGGCCTATCTCGAACCTCAAGGTTATCTCCAAAGTTATTGAGAAGGTTGTCGCTGTGCGTCTTCAAGCTTACCTTGATTTTAACCAACTAACAGAGCCGCTACAATCAGCCTACAAACTCTTTCACAGCTGCGAAACTGCCCTCGTTCGCGTTCATAATGATATTTTGCGTGCTATTGATAATCGTCACTGTGTCATGCTCCTGCTACTTGATCTCCCGCTGCATTTGACACTGTCGACCACGAAATATTGCTCAAAAGATTGAACTCCAAATTCTCTATATGTGGCACTGCACTCGATTGGCTCCGCTCCTACCTTACTAACCGCACGCAGGTTGTCTTAATTGACGGGAGGAAGTCACAGTCTCTTGAGCTCAAATGTGGAGTACCTCAAGGCTCCGTTCTTGGGCCCATTCTCTACCTCCTTTACACTGCTCCACTTGCCGACATTCTACGTCTCCACGACATGCAATTTCATTTCTACGCCGATGATACTCAGTTGTATATTTCCTTTTCTACTAATGACGATCTGGAACTAACCAACAGCATCGCTAAAATTGAGAAATGTTTATCTGATC
The DNA here is from genome assembly GCF_977016875.1 of Pavona decussata. Taxonomy (NCBI): domain Eukaryota; kingdom Metazoa; phylum Cnidaria; class Anthozoa; order Scleractinia; family Agariciidae; genus Pavona; species Pavona decussata. Next base: position 62,766 of record NW_028145718.1, read on the forward strand.
TTGATCAGTGGATGTCCTTAAACAAGCTGAAACTAAACAAAGACAAAACCGAACTTCTCTACCTCTGTTCAAAGTATTGCCCTCAACAGTCTCTACCTCCACTTCGTTTTGGATCTGATACAATTCAGCCGTCTCTATGTTCCAGAAACATTGGTGTCGTTTTTGATAGTACTATGTCGATGCTCCCTCATGTTAATTCTGTTTGTAAATCTGCCTTCTATCATCTTGGAAACATCTCTCGTATAAGAAAATTGCTATCCACTACAACCACTGAGACTCTAGTCCACGCTTTTATAACCTCCAAGTTGGATCACTGTAACTCTCTCTTATACAATGTTCCGAAATATGTCATTAAAAAGCTTCAGTCAGTACAGAATGCCGCGGCTCGACTAATCACATGCTCTCGCAAGTATGACCACATAACCCCTATTTTATTTGAACTCCACTGGCTTCCAGTTTCTGAGCGAATCAAATTCAAAATAATTCTGCTCACCCACAAAGCTCTTCACCAACAGTCCCCCATCTACATACAAGACCTGATACGCCGCTATACAACTTCAAGAACGCTCCGATCGTCCTCTGACGCATTTCGCCTATGTCATATCAACCATAATCTAAAGTCGTATGGCTCCAGAGCTTTCGCTGTTTCGGCCCCAGAACTCTGGAACAAACTACCTATCGACATCCGTAATTGCGACAATTTAAATGTTTTTAAACGTAAACTTAAGACTCATCTTTTTTCGAATTATTTTAAACAAATATGATTTTTACTTTGTAAAGCGCTTAGAACAGAACTGGATAAGCGCTATATAAGTAGTTATTATTATTATTATTATTATTATTATTATTATTATTATTATTATTATTATTATTATTATTATTATTATTATTATTATTGTTATTATTATTATTATTATTATTATTTTTATTATTATTATTATTATTTGGCAGGTATTCAAAGACACTGATCGTGCAGGACTGATAGATGATGCTTTTAATCTAGCAAGGTAGACCGTATTCACTTAAAAAGTTTTAAACTGTTTCTTTAATTCTGCAGTTTACTAACTTGTTTTACTACTTTCTATTTTTAAGACAAGTCCTATGTTAATTATCGTTACTTAGCAACAAAAACGGTGCCATGCATTTGAGAAATGCCGTAACAGGCCTCTGCTGGTTTATACCAATACACTGCCAAGTTATCACGTCTAAGCACCAAGAAACTTGTATCCAATCAAACACTTGAGTGTATTATTGCCGAAATTGTTGCAAGATGTTTGATGCCAGTCTTTTTTGCTACACAGTTAGACTCAAAGCAAAGTGATTTTACTGTTTGTATTGCTATGTGATAAAGAACATTAAGACTGAGTACATTGTTTCGTTTAGAGCTGGGTATATCAAGTACACCATTGCACTAAACCTTACCAAATACATGAAACAAGAACAAGAATATGTACCTTGGGCCGCACTCCAGAACAATATTGGTTTTATAAGAAGTATTTTGCCGCTGTCCAGTCCAGCTGACAAGTATTTGGAGGTTTGTTAGCAGACAACTAAAACACGTACTAACCCGTGTGAAATTCGTACCGAAATCTAGCTCCCTATTCATCTGGGTCCATTCTGAATGGTCACACAAAATTACGCACAAGCTCACAGAAATGACATGGACAAATAAAAGGCAGTCTATGACTGCATGTGGCTACTACTTTATTTTTGTAGAATATTGCAGTAAAAAAGCAATGTTGTATAAAATGCAGAGGGGCAAATGAGCAGCTCTAGTCAGTGCCAAAATTGTGATAAAAAAGGACTTCGTTATAACTGAGTTTGTTGGTTAATGCGCTGGAGGGTTTGGGTTTGTTTACATAGAAACAGTAACAGAAAGATATGCTTTGGCTCTCCCATGGTTTACATAAGATCGCGTGGTGAAGAAATTCCGTGAATCAAGACACAGACAAACAGACAATAAGCTCTCATAATTACAAAATTTATCCAGACAGACCTGTGTTCACGCCTGAAAAGTAAATTTGTACTTTTTTCGCCTCGAGTGAAGCTACGTGAAGGCTACCGATGGAAGCGAACTGCGAGTCACTTTAAAGCACAATTTCTTGACTTTATTAAACTTAGTACGTTTTTCGAAAATTTCGCTAAAGCTATCTGAAATATGACAAATCGATCACTTTAATATAAGGCACTGTAAAATGTACGTTCAAACGTGTACTGTTTTGTAAAGTGGATTCCCAGGAGGACATAAAAATTTCGAAGAACGTCTACAGCTCATGTGATGATTTGCAGATCTTGCTTGCGATGATGTGCGATCGCACATGTTTCGCTGACCAATCTCGAACAGGAATTTCTTAGCTATGAACTAACTGATTTCCTCTGTTTAAGCAGCCGAGTGGTCCTTAGAAGTTGTGCTTTTGATTTGCATTATTGAAAATCTGTGTTTTCCTTTCAAGGACCACAAATTGCCACCTTGAAAATTCACGCATGAGAGACGTGGCAGCCATTTTGAATTGAAATAGGTCCTTCCAGGCGAATGAAGCCGACTGAGATCTCGTCAACCTGTCGAAGTGAACTCGACCCAACCTCGTGTAAATTCTACAATTCCGAAAGTTTTGCGATTTACGGACTTACTCACAACACGATAGCATAGTGGCTACGCCTTCCCAGAAGGCAGGAGCCACAAAAACTCCATAAAGATCTCACATAGGTTCGATCTCTGTTTATGTTCAAGGGTACATGTTCTGCAACACTATTTCAAAGAAAGCAATATTTTCTTTTGAGGGATTATTAAAGGAGATTTGCAAAATTCCATAAATTTTCTCGATGATCTGTCACACGAGAACTTCCACGCAGTAAAAGTAGAAAATGACATCGGTCCTTCCCAAAATAGCCCCCTACCCCCCTCATTTTATTCGCAAAAATCATGGCCAAATCTGTGAATTTTTTTTTTATTTTTTTTTTATTTAATTCAATATTTATCCAGGGGCATCCAATTTAGCAGAGCTAGTTTAAATGGAGCCCTGACACAGCACAAGACAAAACACAAAACATTGAAACAAAAAAAAAAAAAGCAAATAAAAAACTAGACAAATAATTAAGTTATAAATGCAGCATGTACCGCGGGCGTTACTGCTTAAGATAGCACTTTAGTTTGGTTTTAAATTTACTGAACGCCTCTACCTGTCTAATGGTTCTCGGGATGGTGTTATAAGTTCGAGCACCGTTTATTCTGAAGCTCCCCTGATACTTAGCAGTTTTTGCGAAGGGAGGGCGCAACAAATCACGGCTTCTGGTGTTATAGTCATGGTAAAGATGCGCGTGCCTAAACTCTGAAAGTAAGTACGAAGGCGCTATTCCGTGAAGACATTTATGGACTAAAAGGCATTTGAGATAATTTCTGCGCGCTTGTAGGTTGGGCCAACCAAGTGTTGATTTTAATTCCTCAGCCCCGACTGATCGACCTTCAATAATGCATGCAGCACGTCTATTTAGCTTATCTAGGTAATCTTTGCTTCCAGCCCCACAACTGTCCCAGATAGGCGAACAGTAATCAAATAATGGCAAAACTATAGTATTGTAGAGCATTAGGCAAGTTGGCTTGGGGAGAACCTTACGCGCTCGACGCAGAACACCTAATCTTGACGAGATCTTGTTACCAATATATTCTATGTGGTCCTTCCAAGATAGAGTGTTGTCTAGGAGGACCCCAAGGTACTTGAACTTGTTAACCCTTTCTAAACGCGTGTTATTGATTTCTATAACTAGATCGTCAGCCTCTGCGGTCCTCTGATGGGTACCAACAAGCATAATCTTCGTTTTCTCAAGATTAAGTATTAAAAAATTAGCATGAAGCCAGCTTAGGACATCAGTTAGGCCACCAGTTAACTGAGCTTGAATTTCACTGACAGACTTGCTTGCAAAATAGATAAGTGTATCGTCAGCATAAAGCTCAACACTACAACCTTGAACCGCCAAGGGTAGGTCATTTATGTAGATAATAAAGAGTAAAGGACCGAGTACGCTACCCTGGGGGACCCCAAAAGGTATAGGCTGGGGTTCAGACAAGAGCCCATTTACGCAAACACTTTGAGTGTGTGTAGTTAAATAGGACCTAAACCATTGGACAGCGGATCAAGTGGATGAGAAAGTGCACTGGTTAATACTAGTTAATACTAGTCAGTCCTATAATACCGTATGTTTCTTGCTAAATGGACTAAACAGGGTTCAATGTAAAGCCTTTTTTTGGTTTTGTTTTGGTTTTTTTTGTTGTTGTTGTTGTTGTTACTTTTCGTTGGCTTGTTTCTTGTTGATGTTAATGTTTTTAAAAATGAATTGTCTTTGTTTGATGATGATGATGTAATGTTGTGCTTTGTAGACATATCTTCATCATCAAGCTAAACCCCTCTATCAGAAACTTGGATTTAACGACACCGGAAGCCAGCACCTTGAAATGTAAGTATACGTTTTCTGTATGTAGAAACTCTATTCACTGAATTACGATGACAGAACTGGTAGCTTTCAAATGCTAAGCACGACCTGTAGTCACCTTAGTCACCTTTTAACCTAATTGCAAATCTTTCGGAATCAATTTTATCTGAATACTCCCACCGGTCAGAGATATGTCAAAGTAAAATGGGTTTTCTTGAAGATAAGCTTACTTGTTGTCGAAAGCTGGCCTGCAAGTGGAGAATTTCATTACGATTGTGTTTGTTATAATTATAATAGAAATTTCTGATCTTTCCGTATTCGTTTACCTACCATCAGAATGACTATTTGAGATATGCGTGCATTTTAGAATTAATTGCCCTCTAACAGCGTGATCATGATTTACATGCTTTTACTAGTATAAGCAAAAAAAAAAAACGAAATAAATAAATTTAAATGTTTTTCTTATCAAGATTTAGGGACTAAGCGCTTTCATCAGCTTGACTATTGTTCTTTAGTTTAAATTTAAGGGATGCTAAAATTGGTTATTTTTCATGAGGTCACTAAAATTGTAACGTTTTGTTGTTTTTGTTTTTTCTATGACAGAGGTGTTCATGACTGTAAACATTTTTCTGCCTTGTAGATACAAAAGAAACATAGCTCTAGGCATCGTATGCGGCGCAGGAGAAGCTTCTTGCCTAAACACTGCCTCTCGATATTTTAAAAAGTGGATGGAGGATTCAGAAAAATATCCGTAAGTTATAATAATGGAATGACAGTTCAATGGCGTCAGCTTGTTTATTCTCTTGAGTTAACCAACCAAATAATGTTTATTTTTCTCTTGACTCAAAGTAGTTACAGTTCTCACACAACACCATTGGAAATATTAAAATTCAGCTTGAGGTCCAGAGGACACAAACAACAGAAATAAATAAACATGATTATTCAATTTCCTTTGTTTCTATCCTCTTGGCCTCATTGTCAAGCTTAACACTAGAGTACGTCTAGAAGTCTTAGGATCAATACTTTGGTATTTATTCTTCATCTTTCTTCTTTCTTTTTTTTTCTTCCTTTCCTTGAGCCCGTCTAACCTAAGACGAAAATGCAAGGTTTTTTTGGCCTCAGAAGCATCCTCGAGCCTGGTGTGTCACCCTCGGTGATGCTGTTAAAGCAGCTCTGCCTTGGGCACATTCATTGTAAACAACAAATTTATGGCGCTATTTTTCTGCTTATCAAAAGAACCTTTGTCGCATAATGATTTAAGTTTTACCCAGCACCTATAATTCCGTAGTTTACTCTCCATTTCGAACAAGAGAGCGGAAAACTTTCGTTTTTAAGAATTGCTTTCAGACTATACCCGCGCTATTTCTTAAAACTCCTTCCTTCTTTATCTTGTAGAAATCTGTTACACGCCCACATCAGTTTCCTCGGCCGTTTTTTATTGTTCCCACTGGGGGCTATAAAGCGATTTTAAGTGGTGCGTTTCCAGGCTCTTGTAAAATGTTTGCACTGTTCGGTACACATGCCAAAATTACGCCAGGGATACATTGAAGTTATGTGCACCGTTACTTGGTCCAATTTTATCACTTTCTTTGTGCATAGTGTGTTATGACGCGCGTGTATACACATACACTACAGTCTTCACTTTGGAGGCGCTTCCATGAACGTTATTTCAGCGATGAAGATCTTTGTTTCTCACCGTCAAAGTATTTAGTGATCGTCGGCATGATTAATTGAGGGACTGGTTGTGAAACCTGCCATGAAAACAATGGTGCTGCCATTTATGTTTCACAACATCAACATTTCGGCTCTAAGTATATACATTCATTATTAAAGATTTTTTCTTAATTTTTTTCTTAAATCTTTGAAGTTGATATTGGTCGTAGAGTGACATTACTAATTTAGTGTAACGATGTCTATGGAATGGGTTAATTTATAAAATTTCTACTCGATTCTTGCAGCGTTCCTGCTAACTTTCGTTCATTGGTCTACTATTACGGCATAAAAAATGGTGGAGTCAAGGAGTGGGATTTTGCCTTTAAACAATTCCAGAAGACAACGGTGGCAAGTGAAAGAAGGAAGATTCTGTATGGTTTGTCTGGTGCAAGCGAGCCATGGATTTTGATCAGGTGCAGTATTAATAAAGCTAAATAACTCTACTCTGAGAAATTATAAAAAGATAAATATTAGTAATATTTTATTTTATTTTTTTTCGCAGCTGTTTGTGTATCGTAAATGTTAAGAATTAAAAAATGCAGCATTAGTTTAAATCCCTTTGGCTTCACTCTAACCGCTTCTGCCGAGGTCACCTTTCCACGGTTTGGATGCTTTGTTTCTGGCTATTCTTGGTTATTCTGAGCCTGGGCTCTTTCGAGCGCATATACATACATACACTTTATTTGATAACGCAGGTTTACAATCTGGCAGCCAAAAGCTTATGTGGCCTGCCTAAAGTTAACTAAAGAATTTACAAAAAGGAAATAATAACAAAAAATATGTAGCAAATTGTGTGCGAATGTGTATTACATATGTATGATTAAGAAGACTAAAAGGAGATATATTATTAATAATAAAAGTGAAGTCGATAATAAAACCTGAGCCAACTCGTGAATGCGGAAGTGGATAGTGGCAGCGCGGTATTTGAAGCAAACTTTTTACGTCTTGTTGTGTTCAATATTAAAATTTAAAAGTTTCGATGACAACCGTAAAGCAGTACTCGCATCAAACTACACTCTAACGATTCTTGGACGCCATGCGGGAATGAAGTGTCACCTGAAAGGTATAAAACATTGTTTGCCTTGTGTTTGGTTGTCCCAGGACTCGAAAACTAAATCGTATTTAACAAGAAATCCATGCAGGCTGCATGTATTCCAGCAATTCAACAAATTAGCATATTGGTAAAAAACAAATCATACACAACTTATGAGTCAAAGAAACAGCACTCCTTTAGTCTAGAATACTTAGAATTTCTAATCAATGAATAAAATATACTTAAAAACACAAACAAAATGAAGGTAAAAATTTCAAAACGTTAGATGAAATTCCATATTTGCGCGTAACATGAGTGAATTTGCTTGCGAGGACATGTGAATTTCTTAAGACAAAATTACGTAGTTGTCACGTTTCATCAGTGAAAATAGAAAAAAAAGACAAAAACCTTTCCTAAATAAATAATTTATTCAGACAAACAAAGTGATCGTGAAAATTTCAAGAATTTCGATGAAAAATTTGACCTTCACGTAACATGGGCGAATTTCATCCGCTAGTTGCGAGGACATGCGAAAAGAGAAACGGCATATGTCTTGAGGGGAAAGGACATTCTAACAATGCCAGAGGTTAACAAAACTAGGTTTGGACTTAATTCCTGGCGTTATCAGGCGCCCAAACTTTGGAACAGCTTTCCTGATGTTGTTATAGCGTCATCTGATTTTAGAACTTTTGGAAAACTTTTAACAAACGAATCAATACTACGATGATGTAGCATCCATAAATTGCTTTTTATCCTGTATATAATTATTTTAATCAATTTTATCTCTTATTCTATTTTATTTATTTATTTATTTATTTATTTATTTATTTATTTATTTATTTATTTATTTATTTATTTATTTTTATCGTTGCATGTCTGTTAACTAGCTGGTGCAGTTTTTGAACTAAACCATATAGCTAAGCGCATGCTTTTCCACGTTAGATAAAGTTCAGTTCAGTTCAGTTCCGAAAAAATATATGTATTAGTCTTTGCTTAACGCATAAGTAAAGTTGGCAAGGTGACCGCTTTTGCCGTTACCTTGTCAACTTGACCATTGCCTGATTTCATACCGTAGGGGGCTGGGTACGAGTCTGTGCATTATGGGTTATGGGACTCAACACCCACATAGCCAGAAAGAGCACACCGAACTCTATAACATTCTCAAGTTTGGTGTTAATCAAGCTAATATTAGGAAAGATACAGCCATTCAAAAACTCCAAATTTTACTAAGAAATGTATGGAACGCCGGACGTAACGGACGATTTGTCCGGCGTCCCATACATTTCTTAGTGAATTTTTTAAGTTTTTGAATGGCTGTATCTCGCTTAATATTAGCTTGGTTAACACCAAACTTGAGGATGTGGTTAAGTTCGATGTGCTCTCTCTGGCTATGCGGGTGTTGAGTCCCATATCTCATAATACACCGACTTGTACCCAGACCCCCACGGTATGAAATCAGGCAATGATTTAGCCGACTCGACAGCAATTATGAGGTGATATTTTTCAGTGCTCGATTTTGCTGGGTAATCGTTAATTGTTTACTGGTCATTATCACTAAGGAATTTACAGTAACTCGTTAAATCTTGGCGAGTGAATCAAGACAATATGTACTCATTAGCAAGTGACGTTTACCTAGACACTGTTGTAAATTGATAACTGTTTTGATTTCAAACAGATACCTGGAATATTCCATTGATTCCAGTAAGATTAAGTCTCAGGACACTTCGAGAGTAATTTACTATGTGGCAAACTACAATCCTATTGGTCGGCACCTAGCGTGGCAGTTTCTTAAACTTAACTGGGACACTATAATGAAGAAGTAAGTATATTCATTTATTTTATGGTACATACAGATTAAAATGAGGAACACAGGTTGGGTGACCTCTATTTGTTCTAGTTTTTCCTTACCCTCATCCTGTTAAGCGTTTTCTTTGCCATAAAGCTGAATTTCTTCTTTCTATGAATTACTTCTCTATATGTGACATCTCCACTAAGAGAGAAAGTGATACCCTTTCCCGAGAGTTTCGAATATCATATAAACATTTTCTGGGGGATGAAATTCCATTAATGAACACCGCTTGGTGTTATTTTAATAGGGAAATTACGACTGCACGACGGCAACGTCAACGAAATCGTCACCTGGAAATAAATATTCACATTATCTGATCCACTCAACCCGTTCAACTTGCACAATGTGAACGAATTATCCTGGAACATGACTAGTAGCAACGGCGTTCAAGTTCAGAAAGAGAAAGAAAATTCACCGTTGTGTGTCCACGTTCTTCTTTAATAAAACTTTCAATTTGCTTATTTGACATCCCTGTCTTGCAGGGAGGACGTCAAAGAAAGTAACTAATTTTTGTGTGCACATGCAGAGCCATTGTTTAACTCACTGAACTTTTTTTTATGTTCTCGTTGGCGTCGCAGTCGTGTTTTCGTAAGGGAACCTAACAGGGACCTTCAGATCAGAGTACGAGTACGACTCCGTCACATCTGCAGAACTCTCGCTCCTTCCCGTTGTTTTGCAAGCAGATAAGGAGACCCTAGAAACAAGATTGGTGTGACAAGTGGTTATCTAAACCACGCGAACTAGATTTAGAGAAAGTCGTACCCGTACTCAATCTCGTATTCGTAGTCAAATCTGGAAGCTCATAATGTCGTTTGGAGAGCGCGCTCAAGAGGTTTCAATGAAATTGAACTGTATGTTCATTCTGGCGTTGTAGGGTTCGGCATAAATATGGAGTTCGATCGATTTCCTTTTAAATAACATCACGCGCACTTCGTTCTTAGGCTATTTCACTGATGAAAGGACACTACTGTACTTTACAAAGCAATGTCAGCGGCGAAAGGAAACTACTACCTCTATAACTGATTAGAGACGGGAGTGTTATTATTTGTTTAATTTTTAGGTTTGGTGGAGGATTTTTTGCTATCAGAAATGTAATTCTCGGGGTGACAAGCAACTTTGCCACGGAGTTTGAATTCCTTGATGTAAGTCAAGATACAGGTTTTTGTCTGTCGTAAATTGTTACCAATAGAGATGTAAAAGTACGTAAATTATGGTCATCCGGCTGAGTGTAGTCCTGAGAAGGACTGTTTGAGGGCACACTGACTGACATTTTGACAACCTGAACGGAAGTCCTCATCAGAGTCAAGTAAATTGTGGAACGCCTGTAGAGGAGATAGATGTCTCTGGTAGAACTTTGAACAAACGAGCAACTAGAATGATGATATCAACAATCGCATTTCTGAACACCATTTACTAAACCACAGAATAGACAGAGTCCCAGCAATGTGCTTTACCTACAGTACGAATTACTATCAACAAGTGTTTGTAGTGTATGTGGTGGAGGCTCAGTCTGTGATATCAGTCTGGTTCTTAACTTTAACAAGCCTTTGTAGTGTATAGGATGGAGCTCCATTCTGTGATATCAGTCTGGTTCTTCACTGTGACACACCATAGTAGTAAAGAATGGGGGAGGGGCAGTCTGTGATTATCATTCTCCATTGTAACAAGCCTTTGTAGTGTATGGAATGGGTCTCCAGGCTTTCCTATAATTAACAGGTGCTGTAACTGTAACCATTAGGGATCACATTGAAGTGAAATTCCAATACATAGCGCTGAAAATATCACCTAAGCTTTGACTTTCTTCCTTGTTTAGCTGAAGAGCTTTAACGAACAGCACCGTGCTGGCGCAGGAGCGCGGGCTCAACAACAAGCCGAAGAGGCAGTGATGGCAAACATAAAGTGGCGCAAAGATAATGAAGAAGATCTGACAAACTGGTTGAAGGACTACCTTACAGCTCATAACGTAGTTGTCTAGAAACTTTGCTTTGATTCGGTTCGTTTTCCACTGAACATAGTTTGTTATCTGCAATAACTGCAAGTCTATTGTCCGGCTCTTTTCCCTGTTGATGCGTATTTCATTTGTTTGTTAATAGTGATTTTGTGACTATTTGTGGCTTTCCATATGCGACTGTTTTGGTTTAGCTTATGGTAATCTAATAAATAGATAATGGCAATGTCAGTCAATTTAGTTTCATGTTAATCAAAATGATTAAAACGTATAGCTTATAGAAAATGTCCACAATGTACACAGAGTACATTTTCAGGGGCATCCAGCGAGAACATTTACGACAACTACTTCAAACGTCGTTAAAAAGTGTTAATTTTCGCATGTTTCGAAAGTCTGAGGGGACATTTCTTCGACGATAACTTAGTTTAGAAGCGATTAAGACCATTGGACCTGCACCCTTCAAAAGTTTTCTCCGGATCCTGGCAGCTGCATTGGTTTTTTATGGTTGGGAACATTGTTCTGTTGTTCGTTCTTTTGTCCTCTTCACCAACCATGCAAGATGTTACAAATGGTTTTGGTCGCCCCATTAGAACCGTGTCCCTGATTTTTATGAGTTTTTCATTTATTATGTTTTTTGTTGTTATTTGACGTTCTCCTTTTTAACATTCCTTTTCACTTTTTCATTCAATTGTATTTTAAACAGTTGTCAATAGCGGTATAATTGTTACTCGTAATGTTTTTATAGTTTGGTGACGTATCTACGTTTTTTTAATATGTAGTTTCATGATTTTTTGTTAAAACGCGTATGTTTCATATTATTAAATTTTCTTTTTCATGTTTCCAAGGTCTGTTGCCTTTGTTCAGTACTTGATGCACCGAGACTGCTTCGGTTCCAAAGGGTCCTACGCTACCACGACACTTCGGATACATTTATTTTAATATCTACCATATAGAACACAATTTAGAAGCCGGGTGTCTCACTTCATCATCTAATGTATCAGTCAATTCCAAGCGCGATCATCCCCCCCCCCCCCGGGCAACCCCCGGGCATTTGACCCCTGTTCGGCTCCACATAGTGGGGCATTGACGCGAATTGAAACCCGACCCATCGGGCATTTGACCCGTCGAAAAAATGCTGGTCAGCGGTCGCGTTTAAAAATGATATGTAATCCATGTAACATGTCGCAACTCCTCGTGGTTTTCGACAAAATTTATGTTGAGCGTATTAAAATATTCGGAAATATCCCATTATACAAGGTTTGGAATTTTCAGACGGACGTGAGGAAAGCTGTTTTAGCGTCAACATTCGAAGAATTTGTATCAAAAGGTAAGCTGTGAAGCCTTTCTTTAGCTAATCTTTAGTAATCTAAAGCGTAATCTTAAAATTATCGCGGCGTAAAATTATCGGGAGCAAGCAAACTACACTATTGAAATAAACTCTGTCAGTTGAGTTTCATATGTGATGTTATGCATTATCTTTAATAGTAAATTGTTTTAAATTTATGAATGTATCAATTTCGTTGATTTTTATATAAATAGAGCTAGCGAATACAAAAAAAACCAACACGATGACTTTTCAGCCCCAACCGTGGGGCATTTGACCTAGAAATCGGCCCATATAGCGGGGAATTTGATCAAGCAATTTTTAAAAAAAGGTCAAATGCCCGGGGGGGGGGGGGGGATGATCGCTTTTGGAATTGACCCAGACATAAACAAAGAATAGTGTTTTTATGCTGAACAGACATGAGATGGACACAAGCAACGACGACAAATAACGCACTGCATATGCTGAAGTAAATTAAATCATAAGTTTTATTTAAATTTATGCATGAATATATCTTTGCCCGATGTTTTTCCCAAACCTAATATTCTCACTGTATAAATAAAAACGAAACTAGCCTGCGCGCAACGCTGGCATGTAACGCCTCGATGTTTTAAAGTCAATGCCACCCGTGTCTCGTGGGACTTCATCTGCCTATTTACGCAAACTATTCCTGCTCTTTGGTCTTTCTCGCCAAGTTATGCCGTTCTGGGATTTCAGTCGGACGCGGTCAGGCCGCCAAAGACGATTGTCGAACGCAGGCACATTGACATTTGGGAGTTACTATGCGGCCTCAAGTTTATAGCAGGCTGACCCCCCGCATTATTATTTGGTTTCGCGACGGTTTCCTGGGGTCTAGGCGTACACCAAAGTATAACAGACGAAATATGGACGTTTCGTCCCGTGAAGGAAGTCAGATTGATTCTAAAACATGCCTAACCATGAAAATGAAATGTTACATAATTTTTCAGTTTTTCATATCAGAAGAGTTATGTTTCTAGATAAAATAAGATGGAAATTATTATATTTTGAGTTACTACACTTCATTACTTAACAAATTTTGTTCAGTTTCCTTGCAAAGAACATACATTTCTTTTTCAGTTGCTGCAGGTGCAATTCATACCATGCCAGCGTTTGGCTCATTACTGACCACCCAGCTCGACTTCTATTGTTCTTTTATTTCTAAAAGGAAATTTTTCAGCCATTTCTCCACGTCTTTTTCGTTCCTCTTGATCCATGCAATGTTGGATTTTACTACCTCAGTAGCCTGTGACAATGATTGACTGCTTAAGCCGGATCCATTGTCACGCTCGCTAACAAACTTCAGCAGCTGAAAAGAAGGATGAAAACGTTAGACATAAATAGTCCCAAACATAAAGATGACAAAAACTAATTCCTTTAATGTCTTCAGTCTTGTTAATGAAATTAGCGCTGAGAAATACCATTTGAGAGGATGAGGGTGAGAGCGCGGAATGTTGGTTACCATTGAAATTACACCCAAACCCTTCTGTTTATGGACTCTGTCCATGTGCACTTGATACCACCATCCACTTCAGTTATACTTACTAAAAGCCTTGGAGATATATTGGAAACAAGTCGTAGTCATGGAGAAGAAGGGGAATGATTATGATTATGTCTAGGAACAGCGATGTGTGCATGGTGAGGATCTATTTATTACAATTTTCACTAAACAAAAATGAGCTTAATCAGCGGCATACTCACAATACAATACTTTATTGATACTCCCCATACGGGTTTTTCAGTGGCAATTAATTTACAATGCATAAATAAAAAATTTTAAAAATTATAATCAGTTTAAGTAATTAAAAAACTAGCTAAAAATTGTTGAGGGGGTAGCTCATCGTAAAAAGTATTTCAGGAGGTTGTTTCTTAAATTACACTTAAAACTATTCAAACACTGGCTAAGCTTAATTTCAGATGGTTGCTTGTGTCCACTGGTAACAAGAACGCATACAACGATTGTACAATACCAGTCTACAGTAATGATCTCTGATGAAAAAGGTGAAATGGGTTAGGCTATACCTGCTGAAGCTGAAATTCATTTGTAAAACCTCTAGTAACAGCTTCTATCATGCCACTTAAAATGTAGAGTCCCTCGCCATACCTGGAAACATACAAAATATCACACATATAAACACAAACGGATTTTTTTAGTTTGGATTATTGCTTACGTTTAAACTTTGATAGGTGGCAGTGATGTCTCGTTTTGAACTTCAATCTACCAAAGTAACAAAGCTTGGATTAGCCCACCGTGTTTCTAATGTTCTCCAGTGTTTTAAAATGAAGTCCCAAGCAATCTGCCGTCCAATAGGGCTATTTTCTGCGACTTTAGAGATCACAAGGGGAGCGTCAGATGATTTAATCTTTTTCACGTCCAGAGAGAACTGAAGAAACCTGAAATAAAAAGTACAGCTTTACTTCACGTCGTCATTTACGAATATCATTTGAAAAATACATGTAAGACCACTCATCCCCGGCTGATTTGAGCAACTATACCACTTTCTCGAGGTTGTGGAGACGGACAAATGAATTGATTAATTGTTTGATTGATTGATTGATTGATTGATTGATTGATTGATTGATTGATTGATTGATTGATTGATTGATTGATTGATTGATTGATTGATTGATTGATTGATTGATCGATCGATCGATCGAAATTTACCAGACAGACGAAACTAGACGAAACACTGAGCTCTAACCACAATAAGAATTCTACCATGATGTAAGCTGTACCTGCTAAGAATCCAGGGTTCGGTCGAAGCTGCAAGCCCGTGCATTAGCTTGACCCTCTCTGAGGCTACAGATGTGTGCACCAACTGATCGAAAGCAAATTCCCACTCTTCACTTCCTCCATTAGCGATACCATAATAATACACCAGTGTACGGAAATTTGCTGGAACCCTGAAGGATTATGTCGAATAAATATAACGGGATAAGTCATCACATTGAAGCGAGTTCACTGTCCATCGTTTTATGTCGCTGACCAGTTCGTTTAATAAAAACGTGATGGTGGACAGTGAATTCGCTTCAATGTGATGGACTTACTTCGTTACATGACATGAAACTCTTCCAGCGTTTTTATTACAGTCAATTGGTAAGAAATGTTTAATCTTGCTCGCGCAGAAATTAAATTTCAAAGCGATAGTCGATGGAAATATGGCCGTGTTAGTCGAATTTAACAACCTAGTTCACCTTTCATGATCACTTGTGGAACAGAAAGTGGATTGCGGCCAAATGTTCTAACAGATTTTCGTAAAAGATGGATGGAACGTTCCACTGATAAGTAGAAGAGCCTGTGAGTGGGATCCACTTTTGCAATTTATTCCTTTGAACTTGGGCTAAATCGCATGTTGCAATAAGTGCTCAAAGTAGATAAACTTTGTGCCCTCAGATTTATTATAGTAATTAAAGCTTATGATTGCAATTCATCACATTTTAAACGTGAAGGTTCATCATTTATAACTAGCGACGTTTTGAATGATCCATATTCTCCAGAACTAACAGCTGCAAGTCTTACGAAATTCATGATCTCATCAGTGGGTTTTGAGCACAGCCCGGTGATGTGAAAAGTTCGCATCACAATTTTTTTTTTAAAAAATTAATTTCTCCGTTCGTATTTCATATTTTGTAACCTACGTGCCAAGAGAAATTGATGGAAGAGTCATCAGCGAAAAATGTTTTATAGATAATAATTGAATGTGAGGTTTTTAGGGAGAGTCGTTCTTAAAACTTATCCGCGTACGCTGGGTTTCACATTAAAATCAATAAACAAAATACTTACTGATTCTGTACAGGATCCTCCATCCAATCATGGAAGTATTTGGAGGCATTTGACAAGCAGGATTTCTCTGTGGCAGCACAAACAGTTTCCAGGATGGTTGGTCGAAGGAAACTGACAACGTGCAAGTATAGGAAGTAAATTTTTGATAATAATATTTATCTTTTTCACTATCTTGAGTCACTCGGTATAAAATCTGGCATGTTAAAATAACGTTTCTGGCAATGCAAGGGATCATGATTATATTGCTGGTTATTAATTATGTTGTGACCAATTTTAAACATTTATTGGTAGAATATAACTTGCTTGACACAGCTTGTAGTAATTTTGTGGAGTAGTTACAGACTACAGACTAAAAGAATAGCTGACCGAGGCTCGCATTCCCTTGTTCCCCTCAGATCCTTAGCGCAAGACCCTGTGCCCAGGATTCTAAATCTGAACAATGAAAGAAAGGTTAACAAAAAGAGAAATACCTCCCACATCATTGAGAGGCAAATGAGAAGTTAAGTGTCCTTACGTTTCAAGGTGAGAGCCTCCATCCATGAATCCAAGTCTTTTATAAATGGGTTGCGCTTGATAAAGCAGGTACTTCTGTTTGAGTGATTGGAATAAGTTTTTTAAATTATTTACAGTACTGAGAAAGAGACAGCTTGGTATGCTCACGTGATGCAATTTCCAACATTCAACCCCCTTTCGAAAACGAAAAATGCGTTGTGAAAACCAACCTGCAAATGCTTGTAAGCCGGCCTCGTTGCCGTTAACAGGCTCTTGATGAAATTTAAGCTCTTTATAGCAGCCGCCCAGGGAACATACTCTTCTTCAGCTTGTAAATATGACGTCATCTCTAGAGCCTTCGTGTAATTTAGTTTACCGCTCCTTTGAAAAGATACATAAATATAGTCTGAGAACAAGCAGACTTGTAAACAATTTGATGAAAATGTCGTCGTTATATTCAACTGCCGAAACATGTCTTTAAAGTTAAAAAATTTTTAACTTTTCATCAAAATCTGTAAATATACAATGTTGAGATTAATATTGTTGTTCTTTGCAGCATATAAAAAGACGATGACTGTTAGGAAACAACAAGCAATCTTAGATGCACATACTTTTGTCTGTACAATAAAAAAACCCAGTTGAAGCAATGAAGCGAACTGTATAATTTCGTAACTATGAGATTGAGTATTAGTTTGAATAACTGTCTCCTCGGTGCTTATTCTGTGCCTGCGGTGTGTGATGCCTGACCTGTTTGACTGTTAGTTTGAATAACTGTCTCCTCAGTGCTTATTCTGTGCCTGCGCATGCCGTGAGTGATGCCTGACCTGTTTGACTGTTAATATTCAGTCGTGAAAAACTTTTCAGAGCTATTAAAAGCCAATAGTTAATCCGCCATTACCTTGCTATTTCAAACGCGTCATCAATGACACCACCACGATCTGAAATATTCATCACCTGTAAATACCAAGCGATCTCACTCTAGTAACGTCATCTAAAGATGATTGAAGTGTAGCATCACCACTTAAATTTATTAAAGCAAAAACCACGCTATGTATCACGTTCTTTGAAATTCTCCAGAACAGCGTTACTTCAATTACACTTCAGTAGAAATAACAAGTAACGGGAAGTAACTAAGTAAGAAGGTAATTAAACTGATAACATCATGGCGCTCATAACGGTGGTTGTAAGTAAGAAGTTTCATTTCTACGTTCAGCCGGGACATGAAACAATTTTTCATTCAAGAAGGGTATCGGTGAGTGTAGTTTGGGTGAATACCTGGGACGAGTAGCATATAACTTAACGGCGGGCGTAAATGCGTTAACAGTTACGCCCAACGTTTAAATAGTCAGTATTGCTATCGGTTTTTCACGCACTGGTGCTGAATCATGCAAACCGGCATTGCAATGCAAGGTTGGTTTAGGCTATTGTCGGTGTTACGACAGCAACAGAAAATTTCACCTTATGGTCGTCAAACCGACATTGCAATGAACGTTTGTCTAGGCTACTGTCGGTGTTATCAGAGCCGGACAGAGAGTTTTACCTTATGATTACTCTTAAGAGCATTGGCCAATGCATCCCAGTTTTTGTCGTCATAGTTGACTCTGTAAAATCCTTTTTGCTCAGCATTTCCTTTAATCCAACCACTTCCATCCCACGATATCTTCTCTGTGGTCAGTAAGTGAAGTAATGCCTTTATTTACTATGCTACTATTTACCGTTAAACATCAATGAATTTGTGCATTTTTCTACAGCTGGCAATGCTAGATAGGGACGCAGGGGAGGGGGCTGAGTTTCTGACCTTGACAACATTTACTACTTGGTATGGCCGATGTTCCTTTTTGATAACACAAAACGAACCACTTAAACTCACGGCTAAGCGTTTATGCTGCATGGATACGTAAGTTATGTGACTACAGAAGTGGATAATGTATGCTTATTTATCTTTTTTTTTTTTTAATCTGTTCATGTTGTCCTTCAGCAGCGTGGTTAAAAATATATAAAACTGTTCAATTGAGGCCTTAAACTGCTGTTTAAAAGTAAAAACTAAAACCCAAGCTTTCGCCGATCAACGGCATCATCATTTTTTTTTACTTATTTATTTATTTATTTATTTATTTGTTAGTTTTAGCCAAAGAATCGTTGAATAACAATCTTATCAAATTTTCAGCTGTTACACTCCAAAGAAACTGGATATATATTTTTATTTTCATTCGCACTAATACAAAAATGAGTGAAAATTAATACTGGCGGCTGTTAAAGTGTTCTTTTCTTTGAAGCATGCATCATTTAAGAACGGCGGATCGAATTACCTGAGGTCATGTTGATTTCTTTAGAAATAATCTTGCTTGGTGATGAAGACATGATGTACGTAAACGGTACAAACCATTTGTAACTGAAAAAAATATGGCATTTCTATCGATAACCTTTGCTGTTCTAATTCTTTAAACCAATTTAAATTCCCAACTGTCTCAAGAGATCATCTGGATCGTGTCTAAAAGTAACGCGACTCACCACGAGTGCGAATTCATCAATATTAGTTTATCAAAGCTGTGTCATTCTATCAAGTAATCACTATTTAACAGCCAATGTACTGATTCTGGAGACGTTTATACAAAAAATACTTAGAGTTTTCCAAGACAGTACAGTGCAGTACAGTCAATAGTTTACAGTATAGTACAGTGCAGTGCAGTGCAGTGCAGTGCAGTACTGAGTGCAGTACAGTGCAGTAGAACAATGAGAATCAGTTCGATAAAGTAACTTTGGGTGAACTCACCCAAATGGGGATTTATGCTTCGACGTCGCGTTGGTGTCAGTGTGGTATAGGAACCTCTCTTGGGAGACTAGGTACTGGTAACCACTGGAATGTCTAACGTCAATTACTGGGTAACCCATTTGAAGGGTCCACGTGTCCATCATGTGCTTGACATCTACACATCTGCCCTTGATACAACTTTCCTATTAAAAAAATTACTGGATCAGGTAATTAATACATACATACAATTATTTTTCATCATAGAATAAAATGTACAGGAAAGAACATTCTGTCTTAAATAGTTTGTTAATAGTGGGCCCTTATCCAAATTGATACAAATTTTACTATCAAAAATGCAGTCGCTTGTGCGATTGTGGCAGCAACGGTGACTCTAACTGATGACAGGTGTGCTGTGACGGAATACTGTACAGAGGAAAGAAGCGAAATGTGGTGAAAAAAATCAAATGCATGATGGACATTTTCTATACGTCGGCATTCGAAACAAACAACAAGCTCAAGCTAGTTAGTTAATCGTACTCACCTCCATCAAGGCCTCCCACAAATGTTCCGTTTTTGCATTGGAATACTCAAACCTCTTGAGATAGCGCTGAAAAGTATCAAATACCAGAGTAAAGATGTAAGAACATGTCTCCTTATAACTGAAGAAAAATTACAAAGCTCTCCACTTTTGATTTCGTGTTGATTTTAGAATTAAGTTAGGTGATCAAGGGGTAGGATTTTAGGGAATAGCTTACTGATAATCCTTTCCTGAAAACTTCTTTACCAAGATAAGCTTCCAACATGCGAAGAATGCATGAGCTCTGAAATAGATAAATATAGAAGCTGTAATCTCCGAAAAGGTACTCAATGCAAACAAGTAGGTAGGCGGACTACTTACTTGAAGTATCCGTAATCATTTCACGTCCCTAAGTTCTACGATCCCACAAGCATTTTGTAATTTACTAACTTTAATGACTCATTTCGCGATAACTGCCTGTCAAAACATGAATATGAATACCTTTTCATATGTAATGTAGTCGAATATCTGGCTGATATCTTCTGGTCTTTCAATGGGTATTCTGATAGGGTGAGAATTTGCCAGGGCATCTGCTGCAAATGCTGCGGACATATCAAGGACAACAATCTGCTCCTCCTATGTAAACAGGTAGCAATTCTTTAGCATCTATAAAAACTGGGATTCCATTAAAATAATTATATTTTGTAACTACGTACCATTTTCCATTCTGGATGAATGTAGTCCATGGCTGAAAACTCCATAAAACTCGCAAATCCTTCGTTTAGCCAAAAATCATCCCACCATTCCATAGTGACAAGGTTTCCAAACCACTACAAATGGATAAGCCATAGATTTTCTTATGTTCTTATACTAATGTCCCTATACTCTTAAAAGATCAAGGATGGCTCAGGGGTGAGAGCACTGTAGCCTCTCAGTTCGACTCCTTGACGCGGCGTCACACAATCATATTTATTTCCTTCCCATACGATGCTCTTATAATAAATCCAATGCTATCTTGAAAAGAAAGATTATAAGCGCTAAACTCGGATAGTTGTTTAGTTGTCCCGACAACAGGTATTGAATGTTTTATGTGCGTGTTTGTTCAGTTTCCTCTAACTTATAAATTACCTGGTGAGCCAGCTCGTGTGACACAACCTCAGCAACTCTTTGTTTATTAGCTGATGAAGACACATTGGGTTTATATAGGAGATTCCAGTCCCTATAGGTTATAAGTCCCCAGTTTTCCATAGCACCAAATATAAAGTTAGGAAGGGATATCATATCTGTGAAAAATAGGAAAAAGAGTATTTATTGGTCTCATACCAAGAAAACAGGCATTTATCAGTTTATATTACTTGTCAGAAATCTCAGTTGTCTTTAGCATGCGCAAAAACGAGCGAAAGGCAAGATCCATGTCTAGCTTTATTAGTTTTCTATAAACAAAAATACACTGCCACTCATACTCACCTGCTTTTGGTAACGCGTATTTTATCTGGAAGTACTCCTCGTAGAAAGTAAAAAGATCATCAGTGATTTTAGAGGCGTATTCTACTTGATCAATTTGCTCCTGAGGTGCGTATAATCTGACCTGAGAAAAACCGAAAAAACTATGTGACACAACTCTGGTACTTATCAGCAAAACGATCAACAACAAAAATCCAAATAAAACTGAACAGTGGCATAACTATATATTCAGCGTGTGTTGGGTTTGCTTCTTTTTCAGTACAACAAACGCAAATAGGGAAACCAGCCCTAACCCTTATGACTCAGTTTCTGCAAGGCTGATCGGACTGCGTAGAAAACTTAACACGACAGCGACATGATTGAGACTAAACCGAGAATCAACAAAATGCAGCAACCGTAGACGGCTGTTTCGAGCTGGTTGGCTCTCGTCAGCACGATGTAGCACAGCAAAAAATAGAACAACCAACGCGAGTCGAAGTGGTCTACCAAATGCACGTGGCGGTAGTGATTTCGGATGGGCCCAAATTCAGACATCCGTCACGTCATAGCGTGTGACTATGAACAATGAACAAAAGAACTGAAAATATCATGTCGCTGTCGCAATAAGTTAAATAAGAAAAGCAAAACACCATTTGATTAGATCTTTTACAGATCCTGTGTAAACTTGCAGCATTTCGTTTGCGATCCCTTGCTTATTGTTTATCTAACTTTAAGGTCGAGTAGTGGGGTCTTTCGTCAGGGGCACCCAACGAAAGTTTTCTCTCAGATGCTTTGAAACGCTATTTGAGGCTTTCTGGATTGCCTATAAAGCTCTGTTGGTTTATTTTAGGCAGCGCTATGATATTTTTATCTGTTCGGTCATTCTAGGGCAACCGGAGTCTTTTCGAAATTACTAGGGCATTTTTGTCGATTTCCCGAAAACCTTAGGTCTTATTTCCTTTCCGAAAATCTTAGCTGACCTTTTTTCGGTACCCGAAACGACATCAGTTATGAATCCGAAAACATCATATCACGAAAGTTTGAGGTGAAAATTCCCTTCAGAAAATTATAGGGGATGAAGGGCCTTCCGAACAGATAATTTACCGAGACGATCTGTTGGGTGCCCCTGTTTCGTTCACGTTTGAGGAAAAAGAAAGTAGAGGCGCGTTTATCGAGTGTTTATCAATTAACAAAATGCCAAATTCCAAACTTGTTCTATTCGATACCTGGTATGCATCTCAGTGTAAAACTGTTGCTTTACTACAAGTAAATCAGCTCAGTCAGCCTACCTTGATGTAATTTTTATGAGTAAATTCAACGTATTTGAAATCACAAACAGCAAAAGCTACTAGATAAGTCGACATGACCACAGTCTTCTCAAATGTGTCGTATGTCCAGCCATCTTTCTCTTGGGTTTTGTAAATCGGCATGTTGGAAAGAGCAATCAAACGGGGACGGTGAGCCACTGTCACGCTGAACGTCGCTTTCATCGCGGGCTCATCAAAGCAAGGAAAAGCCTTGCGCGCATCTGATGGAGAGAACTGAGTTGCTGCCACAGGGCTGAAATTCGAAGCAAAGAAACATATCAGTCATTTTTCTTATGTCTTGGTAACTTACGGGAGCAGACCATATTAATGCTTACCATACAAGGCTTTAGCTCAGTGATTTAGAAGAGAAATTTGCAGATGCGCAGTTGGGTGACTCTATAATAGACCCTAATCGCAGATAATGAGAAACTACATTTTAATGCTTCCCAGAACTGTGGGGAAAGTGTTCTTATAAGGAGGACCACAACTGAAATTCTTACACAACTGTGCCATCGGTACGTCTATATTCCATTCTGTAGAATCCTCCCAGCTCTGATCTCAGGTCCGATTCAAACGTCATTTTAATGACATACTCTCCTGCTTGCAGCCATGTCTCCAGGTGAATGACGTAGAATTGGTTCTTTTCAAACCAGAAGTGCTTCTTTATGTCAACTTCACCTGAGAAGTAGTAGATCTAAATTTGCAATGCATTCGTTAAATGTTTTGTCACTGGACGCTATGTTAGAGACACTAACGATATTTTAAAAATAGGTTGGCTCCCAATAAAGGGAAAAAGAGACTTTTATTTACTTAAACTTGTATTAAAGGCCTTACATTTTGAATCATTGGCTATCTTGTCTTAAGATAAAAGAGGTTTTTCAGACGCGTCTGTTATGTTCTAGCCTTGCTAAACGATTAGTTACACCACTAGAGAATGGCACCTTTCAAGATAGTGCCCCTCAACTATTCAATAGCCTTTCTGTTCATATCAGAAAAAGTGATAATTTAAATTATTTTTGAAGAAAAACGAACTTGTACCTCAGAAATCGAGGAATTAGATATGCGTGATATTTTTAGTTACAGTTTTTTCCTTTTTTTTTTTTAACTTCGATACCCAAGTTTATTTATTATTTTGAAACACATTTGCTTTCGTTTAACATTTGGATTTATTCTGCTTTAATTTCAGCGCTTTCATTACACCCTTTAATTTATTAGTATTCCAATATAAGTTCCCCATTTTTCATTTAGCTCTTTTATATGTACACAGACTTCATATATATGTACACATTTACTCTCTTATTGACACCATTGTTAACTTATTCATTGTAATAATTCTCACTTGGCTTAGTAATGTCAGATGAAGAGCCACTTTTGTGGAAATACTGATATTAAACCATTATTATTACTATTATTATTATTATTACTATTATTATTATTATTATTATTATTATTATTATTATTATTATTATTATTATTATTATTATTATTATTATTATTATTATTATTATTATAGGGCCTAGCGGGACTTCCCTAGACTGCTATAGATACTTTATTATGGGTTGATTAATAGGGGTTTCTGAATTTTTTTCTCATTTTAGTTTATAATTGGTCACATGAATGACTTTTATTCTTTTTTTAAATTTAATATTATTGTTTTTTTAAAAAATATATTTTGGTTGAAAATAGCTCTGTTGTGCTTCGAGATACTCCTCTTTTTAATCACAATTAAATTGTAAATAGGCTTTTTAGTATTCTTTTTTCTACTTTTAACTTGTGAATATCGATTTTCCTTGAAATATTTTAATAAAGAGATCATTATATTTTTAAAAAAAATATATTATTATTATTATTATTATTATTATTGTTATTGTTATTATTATTATTATTATTATTATTATCATTATCATTATCATTATCATTATCATTATCATTATCATTATCATTATCATCATCATCATCATCATCATAATTCAATGTTTTATGAGGCAGGAAGATTACCACTTATACAACGTTTAAAACTCCTTAAGCTGTTGAGGCTTGTATGATCATTGTTACTACATTTTGGGTGGGAGGGAGGGGGGTACGTTTCGCGTAAAATAAACTGTGGTTCATGGACTTTTTTTCTGTTCTTCAAAAGATGTGAATGTTAGTAAATCAATTAATACATATTTTGCGAAGCAAGCAAACCACTACTCGTGTTACTTTTGAAAATAGACATTGATTGACTGATTGACTGAAATACACAAGAAGACTGTACTTAATGTACTTTCTGCAATTTAGATGCGGTTTTTTTTTTCACCAAAAAGTCTACAGCTATGACAATGAAGCGTTGAGTCCTTTGAATGTAATCTTTAATGAGGATGCCAACCAACAGTGCCTGAAGAAACTGCA
The DNA here is from genome assembly GCF_977016875.1 of Pavona decussata. Classification (NCBI taxonomy): domain Eukaryota; kingdom Metazoa; phylum Cnidaria; class Anthozoa; order Scleractinia; family Agariciidae; genus Pavona; species Pavona decussata. The sequence goes on from NW_028145718.1 coordinate 87,765, forward strand.
CGCTCTAGATATCCTTGACTTTACTCACCTCCCAAGAACTGGTGAAGAGAGACTGACGTCACCACCAGCTTGTTGGTATGCACCAATACATACTCTGTAGGTTTTGCTACGTCAATCAAGATACTCACGTGACCTTTGAATGTAAAGTTTTGTAGATCAGCTAATATGGTGAGGTCATAGTGTCTGGGAGTGATGTAGCTTGGCAGACGTACATTCCACCATACTTCTGTTCCATGAGTTGTTAGACCAGTAAATGGCGTTGGAGCTTGACTCTCAGGGTTCGAAGTTGCTAGAAAATTAGATAAAATATGAATAACACCGAAAATTAATTTGAAATGTTATTTTACGTTATTTGAATGAGACTTGTAAATCCCGCTGATTGGTATGGCAAACCGTTACTGCCAAAAGCATATTAAATTGAAAATCCTGATCCAAACCGCTTTCAGTATCATCAAGTTACAAAAGTTACATGGTCAGTTTGAAAATGTATGATCGAGTTCTGGAGAACTATGGTTCAGTTGCTTTCGGAAAGTTTCAGTTCTCGCTAGCGAGTATTTCTTCAAAATTTGCCTGTGGTCTCCATGTTTTTCATTTTTTCAAAGAAGGAGAAGCCCTCGGGATGACACCAGCCAACATGGCTGACGTAGATGCCATCGACGAGGAACTTCACATTTTTTTTTTTTTTTTATGACATATAATACAACAGATAGACTCCTGTTCTGACAACCTTGCGACTGAATACTTGGAAAGCAAACTGGAAGACTATGTTACCATTTTTTTTTTTTTTTTTTGGGGGGGGGGGGGGGGCATAATTTGCCAGTTGGAAATCATTGGTAAAGGTATACAGAGCAACGAAACGACCTCCGCATACTTCCGAAAAGGCTAAAAGTATATAAATTATCGCGTATGGAAAGCTAGACACGATATCCGGTCAAATGAATACGAAACAGTCATTTTTGTGCAGAGATCTGGTATTATGTTCCACTTAAGAAGACAGGTGGTTGACCCATAGTTTGCACTGACCAATAGAGCAGCTTGTCAGTCCTTGCAAGACTAGCCCTGGTAACCTGGGCGAGAATTGTCATTTGTCTAAGCGTTAGTGAAAGAACTTTGTAACAGATGTTATAAAGGTGACAAGCCAAACACGACTCCCGCTGGTCGCTAAATGTACCTTAGACCTCTAGATAATGCTTTCCCGAGTACTTTTCTGAGAGGCGTCTCCTTTTTTTATCAAAATGTGGTGAGATCTTTCTGCTGAATGGTGTGGACCTTTTGATCTTGATCATGAAGGAGAACAGTCAAGTTTTCTGAGTGGAGGTTTTCTTATCATTCGGAGCCGTCTGAATTAGTTTTTTTATGCCGTTGTGTACGCTAGCTCTAGGGCATTTGTTCAGGCTTATCGGCTCAAGTTAACTGCCGGATTTCAGAGAACACTAAATAAGCTAGCTTTATCTGCAAGGGCATAGGGACCGTAAATTTCTTTTTATCGTGTTTTTATCTGCAGTAGATAGTTCTCTCTAGTTCTCGCTAGCGAGAACATGAAAACTCGCTAGCGAGAACTTAAACTTTCCGAAAGCAAGTGAACAATAGTTCTCCAAAACTCGATCATGCATTTTCAAACTGACCGTGTAACTTTTGTAACTCGATGATACTGAAAGCGGTTTGGATCAGGATTTTCAACTTGATATGCTTCTCGGAGTTGCGGCTTACCATGAATTGGCAAATGGTAAATCTAATATGAAAACGAAAAAGAAGCATGTAAACTGACACAATGCGTGAAGAAGAATGCAGTTCAGTTAATTATCATATGACAGAGAAAGAGCCTTTATTATATTCGCTACTTGGAGCCGAATAAAAATTATGAGCTATTTAAGCGACATATTTTATTAAGGTCGGCTTACTCTGTTTTCCATTTCCATTGCAATAACATGACCATGCTGATATTGAACGCACCTCGAGGAATGTAATGCTTTGACTGATAATAATGGCTTCCTAACTCTCCCGGGAATTATTTCACGCAAACCGATTTATTTTCAAAAGGGCTAATTGAGCAGTAAAGTAAGCTTCTAATTAAGCAACTGTTCATTGAAATTTCTTCCCGACAAACTTCCTTAGTCACCAAGTCACAGGTTTCACAAGGATTCGTGTACCCTCGAAATTATTTTGTGCTTGGTAGAATAAGTGTTACTCTAATGGTACTTTATCAGTATCACAACAATGACTTATTCAAATAGCTACCCCCTAGTAATTCGCAAAATTTCTGCCTGTTAACTGATGAACGCATCACGTCCGTTACTGGCCTTGTAATTTAAGGCAATTCTTTTAGTGTCTGCCTCTCAACTACTTTAAAGGATAATGGTAGACATATGAGGTATTTTAAAACAGACATTTGAAAATACCAGCGATAACACAATCTTTTAGAATGCAGGCAGTCATATGAAGAGTCATGTACAAGCCAGGCTTATGGGTGGCGGCTGTTCGTTGCAGTGGTTTAGGGTTGGGGAGTTACCTGAAAAAATAACCCGTTTATCTTACATTTGCTGCAACCTCGAAGCAAACTTTTTTCATTGGTAAACGGCAAAACTGGTTGTGAGAAGTGTAAAGCATGACGAATTTACCGAATTAAAAAATGATTATCAACCACTTATTCCTAACATTCATTTCTTCTGACTTATGACTAATCTTCTAATACTTGACGAATTTGTACTGTTATGTATTTTGTGGCAGAGATAAGTACACCAGGTAAGAAAAAGTCTCTGACTTGCCTTTTTCCTTTTGGTCCCTGGAGAAGAGGAGATTTCTAGATCTTGCTTTGCCGAGCAGTGCGCCCAAAACAGCAACTAAAATAATGAGTATGATAACCAGTGTAACCACTGTAGCAATCATGCCTCTAGAAACAAACTTCCCTTGTGTAGCTGCAGTGGCTCGGCTACCTGACTCCGTAGAATCTCGTATTCTAAATGAGTCGGTTCTCAGAGGTTTATTTTCTTGGTATTTTGCATCCATCCCTGCTCACTTAGTGAGGATCTCAAACCATGAATCTCGACTGACGCTTGTGTTATATTAAGCTTTGTATTTTTGTATGCAAATAGCCTCGAGTGAAATTCCGTGCGAGTATCATTAGAATAAAACTTTTGGTTCCGATTCAGGAAACCGTAAAGGTTACAGATGTCAAATCTCTGAAACATAATTAACCAAAAGTCAATAATCACATTGACGATGGATATTTAATTAAAAGAAAAGACAGACGGAAGGCAATTTGCTTTTGAGGAAGAGAAAAAGATAAAATCGAAAGTAGAAGTTCTTTATCAGTCTTTCTCAGTTGAAAATGAGAAGGTCCGTAGCGATCGCACACGATTTATGAGAGCAGGAATGACTGAAAAGAAATCAGGCATAAAAAGTCAAAAGAAATGCAAACCGGTTTAATATACCATTTTAATGCGCTTGGCTCTTGTCGGGACCTGCAGCTCTTAAGTTTAGATAGAAATTTAATTGCTGTTTAGTTTGATATTTAACCTTATTTTTATATAGGTTAAAATCCTGAAGGCTAGATTACGCATGACAGAAATTTTGGAGGAAAAAAGCTCTTGTTTCGGCCATGCACGTTTCTTTTGTAAGGCACTGGGGACTAGTTCAATTTTCACCCAGAAGAACCAAGAAGAAGTCTGGTAACCAGTTTGGTTACAAAATGGCGGTCGGAACAAACAATCTGTAGCTAGAGCGTGTTTGAGTTGTTTTTTCATTCAATAACGATTTTTTCAGCTATATAGTAGGTCATTGAAGGTTGAAAGGTAGGTCTTTCTGATCAATGAGCGAATAAGAAATGGCTCAGCGCAAAACCTTGTTCAATGTTTGGGCAGATTTTTTTATTGCTTGTCAGCATGGGAAAGTACGTACCTTCAGGAGAAGTTAGGCTTTGTGGTCCTGGGTGATTGGTGAAACGTTTCATTGTGTTTTTATTTCTCTGTCTCACTTTTTTCGTAAGATATCGGGTTTTTAAGCTTACATCTTGATGTATGATACAACAGCTCATAAAGAAAATTAATGTTTTATTCTTAGTGTTGTAATGAGATGATCTGAAGATTTTTATCATGAGTTCATCCGCAGCAAAGGTGAGCATTTAGTAGACTAGTTTAGTTATTTATATTTGCTTGTTTTTCGGTCAGTACACATTATTGCTGACTGTCCACTTGAAAGGTCAAGTTTACAAGCCACATACTAGACACATCTTGTTATGAATATCCCCCAATAACGGCTAGTACGCCATGATAGTTCAAAGAAGCCGCATCGCGGTAAAACGTTTTTGTGTTGTTGTCCGTACTACAGCAATTATTATATCAGTATTTTTTATTATATACCAAGTAATATTTTATACTTAAAACTACAATCTTGTTAAATGGCTGGAAGTATCTTTCATTTTTGTGATGAAATTCACCCTCTCCTTAAATCAAAGATAAAGGCATACTGGTTTTGTATGAGGTCACTGCCCTTTGTACCAATGTGTCCTTGAATAAGTTGACAAAGCTTTCTGGTTCAGTAAAACCTATGACCTCAAACTACAAAAAGATCACATTGCCAGACTACCAACTATGTAGTTCAATGGCTGATGTCTTTATGTGTCATCTTGAGCAAAAGCTAGCTGATATATTGATGATACCCTAGTCAACAGACTGCCCAAAGCTGATACTGCAGCTGATTTCCTCACTACTCTCATTGGCCTCCATCCTAGCCTTGTGTTCATGATAGAACTTCCTGTTAAGAACGACATCCCTTTCATCTGCATCGAAATAATAAAAAATGGAATGAAACTTCAGGCACAAGATCACAGCAAACTGGCCAATACTGGTTTACTCTTGCATTTCCAAAGTCGTAGAGATTGTTTACTAAAAACTTACAGTGATACATTGTGCACACACTTTATGTTTCACTACTGAAGCCTTCAACCAAGATTACTCAAGATTACATTCCATGTTTATGCAGCTTTACTATCCCATGGGCCTAATGAACTTCACCATTAACAACTTCATTCTAAACATTTCATCTGATAAAGAAATAGAAAAAGTTGATGATAGCAGTGTTATCAGAATCAGCCTTCCATTTAAGGATCAAAAACATCTACTGATGCAGTTAGAAAGTAAATGCATGATTTCTGTCTCAAGATTGCTTTGCTACCAGTTTTCATCAGCAAGAAACTGGAACAAACGCTGACGCTGTCAGAGATCAAGCCTTTGATTGTGAACTGGTGATCCATTGTGTATTTTATTTTCATGTGATCTGTGTGATGCAGATTATTCAGATTATGTAGCCCTTCAGCTTAACCAATGCATTTTCAAACACAAGACCTCGGTGACTACCAAGTATTTATTATATTGGATGCTCAGGGGGACTAAAATCTACTCTTAGAAAGCTATTTTCACACATTGAGAAGTGTGAAGGGAAATTTGATTGCCTCACTTATGACCTGGTAATGGCGTTCAGTAAACATTGAAACATCCTAGATTTTCCTGGTTTTTATTATTCTCAAAATGGACTTGAAATTAGCTATATTTTTTTTAATGAACTATCATTTTTAGGGAACCAGCCAACCACCCAATGCTATGAAAATTATAGAAGATATGTACACAATGAAATTTCTTGCCCCCAGCAGGAATCAAACCCACGGATTTCCAGTTACTAGTCTGGATGCTTTAACCACTGAGCTAATTGGGTGACCCATCCACATGAGTCACCCATAGCTCAGTGGTTAGAGCATCCAGACTACTAACTGAAAGTTGTGGGTTCGATTCCTGATGGGGACTCGGAAATTTTTTCCAAGAATTTTCCGTGTACATATCTTCTATTTCATAATAGTTTTTACCACAAATTATTTTTATACCTGAATAATTTTAAATAATTTTTATCAATACTTAGGTAGCTGAAATTTTCACAGCTGCTGGAGAAGCTTTTTCCCATTTGGGAGAACTGACAATGCAACTGCACCCATTAAATAGTGAGACTGGTGTGACGTCTCCCTTAGCATCAAGTGTAAGGTACTCACACTTTTTTTGTTTTTATACTGTGGAGTCCCTCGGAAAATTGTGAGAATGGTACTCTATAAAATATTCTATCGATATTAGTTATTGTAGTTAAAATTAATCAAGGCTCATTCTTCTCAATGCCAGGAAGAGTCACTGACATCAGGTGGCATGCTTTACCCTTTGTAGTTTCTTGTACCTTTTTAATCAACCTTGCGGAAGCCAGTTGATGCCCTTTTTTTGTTCTTTATTTATTTATTTATTCACCACCATATACAATGATAGAAAGTTACAGTGAATAATAGGCTAGGATCTTACATAAGTTTAGAGTGAATAATAAAAGTAACAGAAGAAGTAAGAAGTGGCAAGGAGACCTCAAGAAACCCCCGGGCTTATACTGAGAGGTCTCCTCCGAGATATGTTAGGACTGTAAGACTAGTAAAGACATTGTATTCAGATTTTTTAACATACGGTGGTAAGACTAAAAAACATAACAGAGTCGGACGTTTCATACAATTAACTGAGGAAATCAAGAAGCTTTCTTTTGAAGGTAGATAGACTAAGGGAAGGCGTAATCGATAATGGCAAAGCGTTCCATATTTTGGGCCCTCTAAAGATTATAGTAAATTGCTTGATATTAGGTTGGCAGGTTTGAGGTCGAAAATGAGCTGACGTTCTAGTATCATAATTATGAATTTGACCACCTGTCAGTTATTAAAAAAAATCTAGGATATTCAATTGTGCAAATAAAGGTGCAGAAGGTGAAAGGTGATTAGAATTTGTCATCAATATAAATACCTAAGAACTTAACTTCTGTTACTTGCTTGAGGGGTATACTGTATACTGTAATGGAGAGAAACCTCTACTCCAGCTCTCCCCCCCCCCCCCCCCCCCCATTTTTCACTCTTGTACTCACAGATTAAAGTCCTGTTCAATCCTGCAGTATCCTTCCAGGGATTTACAATTGCAAAAACCTTACAGTTAAGATTTCATTGGATTCTGTAAAATCTTACAGGATTCTTACCCCTATATGGACAGGGAAGCAAAGTGACGATTTTGGTAGGTCACCATTTTCAATCAGGAATGTTGCCAATCGAAAGAGCGTCCAAAAACACGTAGTTGGGATACATTTTTTTTAGAAATTGGCGACCTAACCAAAAGTGCACTTTTTTGGTTAGCCTACCCTACCCCCCTCAGGGGCAGTTCTATGAGTCTGCTCCCAAGGGAGGCACAAAACCTACTCCATAGTAGGTTTTCTTGCATGCTGATTCCATTTTCAATGTTTTCACTTGACTCTGACGAAGGCAAAGTCAAATACTCACCCCTATATGGACGGGGAAGCAAAGTGACGATTTTGGTAGGTCGCCATTTTCAATCAGAATTGTTGCCAATGGAAAGGGCGTCCAAAAACACGTAGTTGGGACACATTTTTGTTAGAAATTGGCGACCCAACCAAAAGTGCACTTTATATATAATATATAATCTCATTGTAATTGGTTTCTGAAAAACCATTAGTGTATGGAATCAATAAAGTTGTATTTGTATTTATCATTGTCAACTATTTCATGGTAGACTTAACCGCTTTGCCATTTAGCCTGAAACATTTGATGCATTGCCAAACAATTTCTTGTTGAGCTGTACCATATGAAGTTATGCTGGACTGGTTGTTATGCTGTGCTATTCAACATCATATTGAGCTATTTCAGGCAATGCTATGTCATTTGATGCTACGGTCAACCATTCTACATTACACTCAGCTATTTCACTTCATTTCATGTTACACTGTACCATTTGCGATTGCAATGTGTTGTTTGAACATCGAGAACTAGTCCATTTTCGTTTTGACTGTTCTACAATGCAAATAAAGGGCTATTCACACTTTGACTGGACTGTTTATAACTATTTCATGTTCCACTTCAATATGACTTGCTAGACTGTTTGTGTTTTGGCTAGACCATTGTGTTTACACGTTCCTATTGCAGTGTAAAAAGTTGAATAGTTTGTACTTTGGCTGTGCCACTTTTCGATTGTCTGTGTTATTTTGTTATGGAGACTTGAACCATCTCTTTCTTGTTTGTACCGTTTGAAATTCATGTATTTTTGGTGGCAACCGGCTGCCCATACATTCTTTCTCATTGTGTTACTTAATATTACACATGTGAGAAACCTTTTGCGATACAAATACAGTGGAACCTCTCTTTAAATAATAAAAAATAAATAAATCACTTTTATTATTTAATTGTCAAATGTAGTTAGCTCGCAGAACACTAATTGGGGACACTATCCCGGTTGAATCGGAATTTAGAAATGTTGGTTTTTGAGGAGAAGGGAAAACTGGAGTACCCATAGGAAAACCTCTCAGAGCAAGGATGAGAACCAACAAAACTTATCTATCCCACATATGAGGCGGAGTTCGGGGATCCATCCCGGGCCATATTGGTGGGAAGCGAGTGCTCTCACAACTGTGCCATCCGTGCTCCCCCTTACGCACACCTATTTAGTACGGAAACCTGCCTATTACAGACAGTTCACTTGGTCCCTGAGGGACTGAAATCCATACAAAGCATACTTCTTTAAAACAGATGCCTCTATAATATGGACACTTATTCGTGTCCCCTTGGTGTCTGTAATAAAGAGGTTGAACTATAATTAAGAACTTCTTCTGCATCTGGAAAGCTTATAAAATTTATTTTTGAGAGCTTGTTGTTTCATAAAATTATGGCGTTTTTTATGGGTAATAATAATAATTATTAATTCTCCTTTACTTTAATGTAAATCCAAAAGTAACAAAGGCCATTGTTCTGGAAACTGTACAATACATTTTATAGTGGTTTTCAAAGGCATTTACCTGTAAATATGGTCAAATGTTTCTTTCAGATATTCCTATACATTATTTCATTGCGTCATTAAAAAATTAATTTTGACAGTTGCAATCAGCATATAGATGTATGCTACACAATCGGAGACAAAGTAAAGATTTATTTTGATCTATCAGTTCAAACCCCAATGACTAACACCCTTTAAATTTGTTGTTTCAGCAACAGTGGGAAGTGGGGAGATGAGGAGATTGAGATGCTACGAAGTGCAGTAAAGAGATTTGGAGAAGATTTAAAGAAAATCAGTAGCCATGTTAAGAGCAAGTCTGTGTAAGGGAATTACACTGAGGATTAAATTAACCTTAGTTATGATTAGCTCAAATCCAACCATGCAGACACCCTCACTAGTTAGGTATTAGTTAAAGGATTATTAACTCTATGTAATGTACATCTAAGAAAGGAAGTCTTATGACACATAAACAGCTCAAATGTAGCTGCAGTGATTCATGATTTAATAAAAATAATAATAATAATAATAATGATAATAATAATAGTAATGATAATAATAATAGTAATAATAATAATAATAATAATAATAATAATAATAATAGTAATAATGATATTTAGAGAGCGTTAAGTGCCAAGCTAACTCAAGGTTAATTAGGGTAGCTCTCAACTAAAAATTACTATTTATATCAAACAGCATTATCTACTAGTGAGAATATGACATGAAACAGAGAAATAAATCAACTAGTGGCTCATTTGGAGAAGAATAGTTGTGAAAAAAAACTAAAATGGATCATAAGCCAGATCCAGTTTGCGAGTCAGAAATCTTCAGACTGCTGTGGGATTTCAAGATACAAACAGGTTGCCACATAATTTGATCAAAATAAGCCAGAAATTTGTTCTTCTGAACAAGAAGGAAAAACCTGCCTTATTATCAACATTACCTGCTGCACCTTCAGCAGCAGGATAGACAGTAAGTTGAGGTACAAAGCTGAGAACTACCATGATTTAAAGCATGAGATGAAATGGATTTGGAACTGCCGATTGGTCTTGGTCATTCCAAAAGTCATTGGTGCACAATGGGTACAGTCTTAGGCGGATTTGGGTAAAAGTTGAAACTGCTTGAGATGTACAACATGGAGCTCTTGCAGCATGTGTGTTTGCTGAGGACCGCCAGAATCCTGAGAAAAGTGTTAGAACACAGGTTAACAATGTGATTTGATATGAAGTCAATTTGTGATCAGTGTAATAATAATCACTCAAGACCAGGATGGAGCTGGATCAACGTAGTTTACTGAGCGAAATCAGAAAGGTTATCAACGTTCCAGACTCTACACACAACCAGTCCTCTGGATGCATGTCTACGACATTGTAGAGAATACCGCTGTTTGTTGCAGCTTTCCCCTAAAAAATGATGATAAACAAAGTTAAAACAAAGAAATAAAAAAGGTTTCTACAGGAATTAATCAATTATCCAAAAGAAATGTCAAAACTAAGAACTTTTAAAGTTTTTAAAAGTCAAACATAGTCCTTGAAGCCTGAATGTCTCTGTATCACCTGCTCACTTCTAGTCTTGTATTGCTTTGATGCTTTCTCTTCAGCAATCAGCTGAAGAGTTGCTCTCCTGCTCTTGGAATGCTAAGACAGGTTCTCCTGCTACATGGGTTGCTATATCGACCTGCTCCTTGAGAGTAAATTTTACTCTCGCAGATGGTGGGTTTTGAAGAAGTGAGTTGTCTGTTGACAGAGGACCATTACCTGGTAGTTTCATCAACATGTTTCTATTCCTGCATTATTCCCCACCACTATCTGTTTGAATTTTGTAAGACCTTGATGTTTCTGCATGGTCCACTTCCACCCCTGGTTCCCAGCGATTTCACATGCGCACTCTGATCTGGTCACCTTTGTTGCATTGTGGGAATATCACAGCTAGAACTAAACAACAGAACTAAACAGCGGAACTTTTAATAATGAAGCCAGTTGCAAGACACCATGCACAAGGCTGCGAGCGTGGTTACAAGGCTGGGGCGGACATGGTGTTCAGCGGTCTAGCAGTGTCACACATGACACGCCACATCCTCTTCTCTTTAACAAAGAAACAAACATAAAAATCAATGTTTCAGTGCTCTATCTAGAAAGCATTAAGTGTCTTAAGTGTTTAAAGATTGGTCGCGCAGACAAGTGTTCGTTTAGCATAGATCATAATCTTCTTGCCAGGCAGGCGGGTGTCTTACACGACCAGAGCATCTTGGTTCAAAACTCGGCAGGGTCTCTTTCCTCCGATTCACCAGGTGCTGAGAAGGGTAAGGTATTTAATCTCCTGTACTTGTGCTCTGCTCCAGTTCATGTCTTTGCCTTGGTGTGGGGTGCAAGCAACTTGCATCTTGTGCCAGCTCTGGAATCACTTCCTCAACACCGTTCCTGGGCGGTGGTTCTGGAGTAGAGCGCAGTTGGCGTCGGTTTCTGCGAAAGGTTCGGCCTTCAACTTCAACTTCATAAGAGCGCCTGCCAAGACAAGAGAATGAGTGCAGACACCAAGACTCCATTTCTGTTCACCTGGATGCCTCATGTGGACAGTATCTCCAACCAGCAAGAGGTGGAGAGAGATTCTTTGTACCTCTGTTGTATTGCGTGGATTGCACTCTCTTCTCTGCTTCCAGGTTCTTTCTGGTTGTCACCTGGTCAGCACAAGGCTTAAGCAGCTTCTCGGCAGTGGGCAGTATAGTGTGCTAGTGCGTAGACCCATCAGCCTTTGAACGGGTGAGGTGCCAAATCCCTTGCTGGGGGTGTTTCGCGGATCTAGAATTGCCAGTAAGGGATCATTCTTGTCCTCCTTTGCTTTCCTTAACAGTCCTTTACATGTTTCAGGCGCGTAGGAGGGGGGGTTCGAGGGGTTCGAACGAACCCCCTTTGAAGATCAATAATGGCGGAAGTAAAACTTTTAAATAAAGTTCCTGTGGTCGAAATACATTAACCAAAGAAATATAGAGATATAAACCCGTTCTTTAGGCCAGAGGTGGAAAATTATGGTTCAGGACGGACGAATTGTTGCTGATTCGTGTGCTTCGTCACTAAAAGCATGTGATCCCGACGACTTCCCCAACCTGTACATGCTCCTGAAAATTGCTGCTACCCTTCCAGTCACCACTTGTGAATGTGAATGTTCCATAAGCACAATGAGGAGGTTGAACAACTACATGAGGTGTACCATGGGAGAGAGTAGGCTGTCCGCCCTGGCTCTAATGCATATCAAATATGATATGCCTGTCAATCTCGACGAGATAGTCAATTTGTTCGAAGGCCTACACCCGACAATGATGCAGTTTACCAGTTTGGTGTATGACTATCAGCAGATAGAATAGCTATCAGAACTTGACAAGGCGCGGAATGTACATTGAACTTTCTTGTTTAAGTTGAAACAATTATGCCGTCGAAATGATGTATATAGCTTAAAAAGCTGCTATACAACAAAATTGTGATTTGCCTAAAATGGGTCTCAAAATGCAGGAAATGAGGTTTCTGGGAACCTCCGGCGCTCAGCAAGATTTGCGGCTCAATGAACACCCCTCTCGAAACCTTAGCTACACGCCTGTGTTTTGACAGCATTTTCTGCTTTCTCATTTGACTATGGATATAGTGGGCTTAATGTTCGGTGCTCGAACTTCCATTTAGTGGCAAACTTCACAAATGCTTCTTTGGCGAATTCAGGGCCATTGTCAGTGATAACTACCTCGGGAATCCCATGACGAGCAAACTGCACCTGAAATTGCATATTTACAGCATGTGCCGTCTTCTTGTGAATCTCCGCGACTTCAAAGTGGTTGGACCAGTAACCTACTAGGATCAGGAATGTTTGATGTCTCATTTCAAAAAAATCAGCTACAATCTTTTCCCATGGGCGAGAGGGCAAGTTATGAGGGTTCAGCTCTTCCCGACCTTGTGTTGGTCTATACGTTTGGCAAGTGGAGTATCTTGAGACAAAATCACAGATCTCCGCACTCATTCCTGGTGAGTATAATATATGCGTGAGTGACAAATGCAACTTTCAATGCCAATGTGACTGCTGTGTATCTGATTCAGCATGTCGTTATGGAGCAATCGACGTACTACCAGCTGCTCACCACAGAAAACCAACCCTTGACACTCAATCAGCTCACTGCGCTCATCATAGTAAGGGCGAACAGCAGGCAGGCAGTGTTTCTTCTCTGGCCAGCCTTGCACAACAACCTGAATTAACTCCTGGATCTCAGGTTCTGCAGCTACTTGCTCCCGGAACACATCTCATTTGGGGGTGCCCACTCACACATGTTCTTCATGGTCTACCTTCTCGAGGGTGTGAATCTCACAGGGCTTTGAGTGAGCTCCTTCTGTTGCTTTCATGTAGGCTCGACTAAGTGTATCAGCAATATACATGAGGTAGCTTTTCTTGTATTGTTCATCTATATTGTACTTCTGTAACACCAGACGCATGCGCTGTAGGCACTTGGGTGACTTATGGATCTCCTTCATAAACACAGTGGTCACTTTCAACAGTTACTGTATCACGTCCATACAAGTATTGGTCAAACTTGTCACAGGACCACACAATGGCCAGCATTTCTTTTCAATTTGCATGTAGCGCATTTCTGTGTCAGTCAGGGCACGGAACGCATAACAAATGGGGTGGTCATCTTGCAGAAGAACTTCTCCTAAACCAGACTGGCTAGCATCGCGCTGTACAGTGACAGGTTTGCTTACATCATAATACTTGAGCACAGGTGCTTCTGTAAGAAAATTCTTCATAGTCCCCATACTGGAACTCCACATCCAACTTGGTTTTTCAGAAAACTTCCTCTGGCATTTCTACATGTTTTACTTGGGGGTTGGCTAAACGGCACTTAGACTGGAAGTGGTTCTTTTGGCCGCACAGGTTTGCTCATAGGCGGGACACTAGCAAGTAGCATGATGGTAACCACAAATAAAACAACATTCGGGTCAGTGGCAGTTTGGGTCACATGTCTTCCTTTGATTCTGCGGGGTCTGTCTGACTGCACCAACCACCTCCTCAGACGCACTGCTCATCATCTTTAGCTGTTGACTGGTCCGTTCAGCTGCTTTACATATATCTAATGCTTTCTGTAAAGTCAAATCAGTGACTCGCAATAGCCATTCTCGGACCTTGTTGTCACGAATGCCTAGGACCAAGCAATTGTGTAATATTTTGTAGGGAGTGATGCCATCGTGAGCACAGTTCTTCGCAATTATATGGAGCTTGGTTAAGTAAGCGGCAATGCTCTCACCAGCTTCCTGTTTTCTGTTATTAAAGTGATATCTTTGGTTAATTACTTGTGTACGTGTTTTGCAATACTCGTCGAATTTCATCAGCGCATCCTTCATTTTGTCATCCTGTTCACCTACTCTCCAGGTAAATGTATTGAAAATCTTGACCACATCCTCTCCGATGGCAGAGAGTAACATTGAAGCTCGCACAAGGTCAGTAAGTTTATAAATCCCGGCAGCGATTTTGTAACGCTGCCATATATTCTTCTACTGTTTCCAACTTGTGGCTAGTTTATCATCTATTACAAGAGGTTTCGGCGGTGGAAGCTGGTAGTATAATCAGTGGCGCAGCAGCTTGTTCTTCGGTGTCAGGCATCTTGTGCAAAATACCATAATGCGCCAATCACATGCAAATATTCACTTGTCCTGTCGGCTTTGTACTTGTCCTTTTTGTTGTGAATTTGTCTTGCTTCTCCTCTAGCAAAGAGGTTGACTCACTTCTTACACCATGTCGTGTTGTGGGAATAATATCACAGCTAGAACTAAACAACAGAACTTTTAATATGGAAGCCAGCTGCAAGACACCATGCACAAGACTGGGAGCGTGGTTACATGGCTGGGGCGGACCTGGTGTCCAGCAGTCTGGCAGTGTCACGAATGACATGCCACAACCTTTCTCTAAGGCTGTCAGGTGTTTGGTGTGCTGATCAAAGTAGTATTTTTGCTTTTCCCGCTTTAGCTTTAATTTCTCCTTTACTTTGTGTGGATCCAGGACTTTGGGCTGCAGCTGAGCCTCAGTTATGGGGATGATTGATCAGAGCTGGATGAATGTAGTTTAATGTCTATTGAGCAAAATCACAAAGGTTAACAACATGGCCGACTCTACACACCACCAGTCCTCTAGACGCATCTCTTCTACATTGTAGAGAATACCGCTGATCATTACAATCAGGTCCTCCCTTTACCAACCTTACTGATACTATTAAGCAAATTAATGTAGGGGAATTTGCTAACTAGAATTAACGAACATAGTTTGTTATTTATAATATTAACGGTATGTTTATTGCCAATACTGATGTTAGTATATCAATGAACCAACTGCTCATCTTCTCTACCATCAAACTTCAGGTTATTTTTTCACCTATCCTGCATAATGTGATATTGAACAAAATGATGCAAATTTAGTTACATGTAGGCTTCATCAGTGTGGGTTTATCTAGGAGCATTTCTTAGATGACCAGGCTATAATTCATACTTGTACATAATCATGTGGTTTGTGGTACATTGTGTACATCGGTGTAACTTTAAATTGATTTTGTATGTTTTAATATTGTTACATAACAAAAATGCCCTTAATTCAATAATTAATATTATTGCATTAAACCATTTTGTTTAATGTTTTATTAAGGACTTTGGTCAACCGTTTTAATTTTTTGCCATTTTTTTAAACTGTTATGGAAACCGGTTAAACGCTTGAGTGAAGTGTTTAGTATCCGTTTACAACCGTTTTTCCTGGCTGACCGTTTAACGGAAAAACCTTAGTGTCCATTTTCCCAAAGAAGGTCACAATAATTGTGACCTTCTTTGGTGTCAAGACTACACAGTCTAGGAAAATAATTATTATTTTCCATACCAGTTGCATTGCTATGTCAGTATTGTAATATGGTAACATATCATCTTACAATAATAAAACCTTTTTTTAACAGAGCACAAATAAAATCTGCATTGAAGAAAAAGCTTCATGAACAGGACACCTCTGCAGCCAATGTTCAAAAATCAAAGAGCAAAACACAGCCAACCATCAATGAACCACAAACAAAGAAGATGAGAATAGAAGGTACAACACTGTGAAGTTTTTGTGAATATTGGAAAGAGGTGTCAAGACTACACAGTCTTGGTTGCAAAATTTCATTTTTGTAACCTCCAAACTTTCTTAGCTGTGCAAAAGAAACAAGGTTGTCAGGATGGCTTCATGCAATTTGACCAAAATTTTGCAAGACTGTATTTCAACTATTCACCAACCGTACTATCTATGAAAATATTATACATGTACTTTTCTACTTAAAAGTGGCATCAGTTCATTGGATGTTTTAATTTAATCAGCTCATTATTCTGAATGTGGTAATGCCCAGCCAGTTTAAATTTGAGATTAACCATTTTCAATGTCTTCAATGCGGTACTGTTTCTTCAATGTTCAAGTCAAAGCACATTTTGTTCCTACATTACATTTTTTTCTGTCTTGTAACAAACGTTTATTAAGTTCTGAGGTGATCAGTGTTTAGTTGAAATCTTATGATTTTTTCAAAAATTTAAGGTGGCTGCCGCTCTGAACCCTTCCATCCAATTCTTTTAAACTTTGCAGAACATACGTTGTATCTGAATTTGCTGACCACAGTTCCATATTGTAACAAGCTCATTTTTGAATTGTACCCAATGATTTAAAACTCAAAAAAAGGGAGTTTTTAACAGGTTATATTGTTGCCATGGTAACCTGTTATACATGTCAAAAAAATTACCATGACTTGTTTTCCAGTGATTGGACATTTGTTTGATACCATTATTATAGCATCAACTGATAAAGTGTGGTAGTATTGACCTGTCAAATTAACAAATGTTCCATGTTGCCCTGCATCTGTTCGGTAATAGATCACAGATGATGTCAAAAGTGCACCTTATGCTTCACTGATGTTCTTACTACATTTTGACATCTTCTGTGATCTATTGCATTTTTTCAATACAACTTTTATTTTGTAAAACCAAAAAAAAAATTACACGATTCAGCTTGCATGATGATGCTTATAATGCAATATTTTCCTTACATTTAAAATACTTATAAGTTTTTAAAACATAATACTTACTAATACGATACGATATTTACAATTCAATATAAGACTATGTTAGAAACCATTTAGTTAGATTAATTACAATAAATTACAGTACTTTACATTACATCCTACAGAGTACAATAAAGAGTGGCTGAATACATCATTGCTAGTGCTAGTGAAAACAACTTCTTGTCAATTAAAGGTTTCATTTACTGAACAGACACAGAGCAACATGGAATCTATTTGTTTTATATGATAAAGAAGCAAAAGTTGTTAATGGTGGCATCATCTATGTGTCTGTCTTCCAGTAGATCATAAGTGAGAACCAATCAAATGGGTGTAGAACTATATTATAAGTATAAATAGATGGAAACTGTTGTGAGCCACTATTCTTATCCTCTGCACAGTCCAATCAAGCTCTGAAGATGATCATCTGTCATCAGCCTTCTCACCTGGTCTCATTCCTAGTACATCTGTTCCCGTATCAGACCTTCTTCCAGGTGGTGGCTCACCATTGAAGACTGTTGCTGCTAATGGTTCTGATAATGATGTTGATATTGTTGGCATTTTTGGTCATGGCCAGGATGCTGTTTTTCCTGAGATGCCTGGAGGTAACATTTCTTGTTAAACATCCACAAGTTAGAAAGATACAACATTCATCATGTTACAAGTGTGGGACAAGAAGTCTATAATGGAAATTGAACCCATGACCTTCTGTCGCATTGATAAGATGTTCTAATCAGTCAGATGTACTGAAAGATTCATGCTCAACAACAAATTTCACTGGGCTCCTGACTGATATTATAATTTTTCAAGAGCTATAAAAACTGTTTCCCAAGTAACTTTAATCTTCGTTGAAATTTTCATGTCAAAGAATTTTCATTTTTTTTTTTATTCTGGATTCCTGGTTTTAGGTAAATTCTTTTGCAGCGCTGCGAGTTGAATTTTGCAAAATTTGGGCGACCATATTCTGTCAAATTTGAGTCAACAAATTCTACAAAATCTGACCATTGCTATTTTCGCAAAATTTGGCCTCATCGTTTTTGATAGAAATCAAGAACGTAATTTCGCAAAATACTTGTATTCAAACTGTAGATTTGGCACATTTCGCAGAACTGAGGCGACTAAATAGAAATGGCAGCCACTACAACAGAACGCAAAACACCTCCAGAAAAAGAAAATGGCATTATGGCGATGATAACCCCTCACACAAATCCCCCCCACATTTGGTTTAACAAAGTGTTGAACCCATGTTGAAGCAAATGTTGGGATCATTTAAACGAACCTTTAAAAGCACTTTAAAAGGTCAGTTATACCAAGCCCTTCACTTATTATTTTCTGTCATAATTTCAAACAAATATATATTATTAATTATTATCGTTAAAAATAGAAACTGGTTGTATAAAGACTTGAATACAGCTGTACATGCAAAACTGAAACTTAATGTGCATTATTTATATTATTAGGCATGTGTGTGTGTGTGTTCCAGATCCCATTCAGCTGCAATATGACCCTACACTGTGTTTGTACAAGTTGTTATGATGACCATAGTAATGGCCATTTATCAAATTATTACAAGTTCGTTGTTGATCTTCCATGTATCTTGCTTTACCAGGGACGTAGCGACCATATACGCACGTACACACGTGCGTAACTTGAAAATCTAAAACAAAATTCATTTTATTTATTTATTTGACTTATTTATTTACTTACAGATTTTTCTGGCGAAAAGCAACTTATACACGTGCAAGAGTTTTCTCTTATTATTGCTGCTATTTTACGGAAAGAAAACTGTGTGAATATTGCACTGTTCATTTTAAGAGTTTAAAACCCAGTCATCGCAACGGCGATCGTCAAGACACTTGTGTCAACCTGCGCTGCCGAACGCAGTTTTAGCGAAGAGACTGAAACCCCTCTTCGAAGCACTATGAGTGAGGAGAGGCTGTCCTCTTTGGCAATACTCCAATCACACAAGGACAAGAATGTGGATAATGACAATCTAGTTTCCGAATTTTCCCGTCGTAAAGGGAGACGTCTCGCCCTTTTCCTGAGGCCACATTTACAGTGTACAGTTTATAATACGCAAGTCCAATATACACTTATATCAGTAGTACCAAAGGCTGACAAATAAACAACAAAGTTACTGAATAGTTAGCGTTTTTACATGCTTTGATTTATGAAATTTCTCCCTGGAAAAAATGGGAAATGGCATTTCTGAGACCCTAAAAATAAAAATTTTCTGTGGAGGCAGCCCCCACACCCCCCTAGAGGCTCGCGCCTTCGGCACTCGTTTCACTACGCCCTCCTTTGCGCGCCTAAACGGAAAAACCACGCTACGCCCCCGTTTACCTTCCTTAAGGATACAGGATCAGTAAACTGAAAATTATTATGGAAATGTTGGAATATTTGCAGATTGTTCAGATTTAATATTTTCATTTCTTTTCTTTTTCTCAGCATTAGGACCTCTTGAAACCCAGATTGCAGATGAGATCCTGTCTACAATGTGAAATCAAATGTGATGGACATCAGACATAACTGTGCTGTTTTCTGTGGGGAATGTTCCTACTGATGGTTTGCATATGATGTCATGGCGGCCATGTTGGTGGACAGGAACAATAAGATTTTTCTCCTCTGGGAGTAAACTTCCATTTTTATGCAAACTAAGTATTAAGCGAATTTTCTTTTCTTTTGCCCACCAACATGGTGGCAATGCAAACCCCGTATGTGCAGCACTTAGCCGTGTGTTGTTTTTAAAGATATTCAAACATGTTTGTTCATAACTTGACAGAGTTTTCTATCTAATTTAATTTCTTCTATAACCAAGCTGTGCAAAGTAATTTAGCCTGCTTGCAATCTTCAGCAGGCATGATGATCATCATCACAAAAAACAACCAAAAGGATATTAGGTTGTTCCTACAACCATTTCTTTCTTTTTATTATTATTGTTATTATTCTTTTTAATTTTGCTAAGAAAAACAAAACTCATGGGGATCTTAAGAACAAAGGAGGAATGTAAGCAGTCTAAAAGTAACCGTACAGTGATAAATGTTGAGACTCTGGCCACTGCAAAGGGCTTGCTGAACCCTGTAGATAATTGTACGCAAAATTGTACAATTGCAACCCATCACATTGTAAAAACAAAAGTAAGGTAACTTCAAATGAACTGTTGTTGTGCTGGGTGTACAGTTATACTGATTGGTAAATTATAAAGTACAGCGTTTTCATTCATCGTATTGAGTTTACAGTCTTAGTTAACTACCTATTGTAGCTATTTGTACCTATGATGTATAAAATAAACCTGAAAAATTAGCTGATTACTCAGGACTGACATGATAATGTAATGTATAAAGTCAGGAGAGAATGCTTATGGTTTTATGTTTAGCAAACATTTGCCAGGGATACAATAACTCATGCACCTTTTTTCAAGGCATCGCGTCATGTCTATCCTGAAGCCCACCATTGTGCATAAGTCTTTGCCTTTGCATTATTTGAGCACCAGACCATAATTAATAAAAGGCAATGGTTTTAAAGCCTGCCAAACTTCGTTATATGTTTTTGTAAGCATTTTTGGCCTTGACTGTGCACAGACCACAACGGATCAATGTTGTCCTGGCAGCCTGGGTTTCATAACCAGTCCCTCAATTAACTATGACCAGACTAACAGCTCATTAGCAGATGAGAACATTGTTTGGGTCATGGGTACAATGTGAATTATAACATAGCGCACGTGCATCCTAATCTAATTCCTATTGGCGTCATCATGGTACATTTCTCAACATACGCATGGCAGTGCGTTCATCCGATGATGCGTGCAAGTCAGATGGGGGAAGCATGCGAGCGCTGTGTTTTAAAAAAACTTTTACAGAGAAACAACACTATAAAAGATCTATATTTATAAGAGCATGAAGCTTAATGAAACGTTAAGATTGAACCGATATGAGAAACCATTTTCGCCTTTTGTTTTTTACAGAGAATTTTGTAATTAATCTGGAACAAACCCTGTTTTCCAGGAATCATTTACTTTATTTTCACTGTTATAAAAGAATTGGTTCGTGCTTTTAGCTGTGCGTATATCGAGTTATGGATGCACTTGGGAAGTTTGGAGAGCACTCAAGAAGCTAGAAGCTCTCACGCTTCTCTCGTGCTCTCCAAACTTCCTGCGTGCATCCATAACTCGATATACGCACGCTAAGCATGAACCAATTCTTAAATATTGCTTGTGTATGAAGAGGCAAAATTTACACTTGATTTATTTTTTATTGTTCTAACATGATATTGATACCTAGTCAAAATTGCTTTATAATTATGTACACAATAAATTTTACAGTTCTTTTATAATTTGTATAAAAAAATAATTCAGTTTGTGCATGCTGTATCACTTTCTTACTAATTTTCCTAGTCTGAAATTACAAGATAATAGTGAATTTATACAACATTACAACTACTAATGAGTAAAACAGCATCTCACCGTCGTTTTAAAAATTCCCCTCTATCTCTATCAATCAGACTTCTTTTAATATGGATGTAAATTTTTGACAGCTTAAGCATTGTTTACACTAGTGACACAACAACATTGTTATGCACAGTACAGACTGTAAAATGTCATTAATAGTTTTTGTTGATGTAATATGTTGCTAATTCGGTCTAGGCAAGATACCTGACATACAGTAGGCTGAAGGACACAATGGCATGGCCATGATGAGGTAGCTTTCAGCTGTTATGTTGTAAGTGTGAAATACAGTCTCTGAACCAGACATTAGAAGGAGTTAAGGACAGTGCCTACTATTGTTACAGCGCATACTTACTGCGCATCGCGAGATACTCGGGATTCCTATGGGTGGTGCCTACTAATACAGGAATATTTTTGCGCGGTTTAAAACTATACGGAGAAAGCAGAACTTAGCAAATGTTTTTGGTATCTCAAAAGAAAATTGGGGGTAACCATGCATTTTTCAGAGATAATTAAGCGTCAATTTAGGTAAAAATCCCATAAATTGCTTTTAATTATATTTTGGCGCATTTTAGAGATATTATTGCTTAATTATCTCTGAAAAATGCGTGGTTACCCCCAATTTTCTTTTTGGATTCCAATAGCCCTTGCTAAGATCTACTTTTTCCGTATTGTCATAAACCGCACAAAAATACTTCGGTATTAGTAGGCACCGTCCTTAAAAGAACCTTAAAACAAAAGGGTAACTTGTCCTTCACAAACTATTAAACATTTGCAAACTTAAAGCTGTCAGCCTTTGTCAACATAATTATAGTAAATCAGGTAACACATGACAGAAAGCTTATCTCTGGTCTATGTGAAGAAAAGATAAGCTTATTCAGTTTGGTTTGTTGAAAGGCTTATCATAAAAGTCCCAGAAGTTATCATCATTGTCATCAGCAGGGATATCTATTGGTGGAGGTAAGGGAGGCTGTACAGCATTTTCTTCTGGTGGTGGCATTACTGTGTTTTCAGTGCTTGGAGGTTTTTGTTCCTTCTTCTGTGGTTTCGGTTTAAGATTTGTCTTCTTCACTTTAGCTTGGGGTGGTGGAGGTTTCTCCATCTTTGGAATTACTGCTTTTGGTAGTTCATGTTTCATTTCTACGAAGAGCAAACAGAAAATAATGAATGTGAGTAACAACTAAAATAAATAACTAGTGAACCTCCTCAGGGTCACCCTTGTACTCTGATTGATTAAACTCTTTGGAATCATGGTAATATTAGGGAAGAGGTGAAAACTACTATCCTCAAACAGGACCAACCAAACCACAAAATAGATGGTGGTCTCTACCCTGCATCCCTGGCCCTACCTCAATCTCAAAAGATGGTGTCTTTATTGCATAGCCACCCCTCTATCCAGCAGTAAAAAATAACAATTATGAGATTCAAACCTCATTTTGCTTGTTTATCTAGCAATGGTGACTCTTGCAGATGAATATTTCTTTTTCAACTCAAATTTTAAAGCTAATAAATTTTATCCGTAATGTTCATGAGATAGGTGGTGCCTTCGACAAGCTCCCTACCTCAGACAAGGTGGGTCCTCTTTGAACAAACTTGTTTTCACCAGTTCTCTCATATAGGTTATTTTATAACTACAATAAAAGAAAAAATAATTACCATGTTTCTATAGAATGTAAGCATTACTCAAACCAGCAATGGAAACAAAACCCGCGCATATCAGTTTCTTGTTCTCCCAAACCTGCATGTTTCCACTGATTACTTTCATAGAAGGGAATATTTACAGTTAGTGTTGGTTTTATGGTTTCTTTTAATTCATTTTTAATTGAATAAATGAATACTTCCCCGTCTAACACTGAGTAATATGACTTTCGACACACACCTAGCATGAAAAGAAAAACGTCCCAAGCAGGAAATTTTGAACCCACATCTCCCCAGATGCTAGTCGGGCAATGATAACCACTAAACCACACTGGCAACATGGCCACTTGTTAAAGTGAGCAGTTGTATCATCCGCAGGCCATTCCACAGGAGCTTTTCTTTTTGAGGTATACATGTGTTTCTTGGCTTCTTAATTCCAACACGGGATTAGCATTTTTAATTGCATTCAATTTTAATAATTACTAGTTAATTTATTTTTTTTTTTTTTTCTTTTTTCTTTAACAGGACCCCTTTGAGAACAGAATTTATGTACTGGTGGGTTTAATATTATTATTATTATTATTATTATTATTATTATTATCGTTATCGTTATCGTTATCGTTATCGTTATTATTATTATTATTATAATTATTATTATTATTATTATTATTATTATTATTATTATTATTATTATTATTCAAGTTTTGATTCAATTGTACCATGAACCATGTACCATGTACCTCTGAAATGAAAATTTCATAATTCCTATTTAAAACTGGCACCATGTAAATACATGCACACTGTGGCCATAGCCCCCTGTTGAGGCTTTGGTTTCCAGTGGCCTGTTCTTTAGGCATGAGGTTAATAATTTACTGAGGTATACTAAAGAGTACGGATTTTGACATTGTGGTATATAAAAACTTCCTTGAGTTACCCCCCATCCCCCTCCCACTGGCCTCCCGCGCCATGCCACACACACACCCTGGGATCAAAGTGCCATATTCTAGAACAGCCTTTAAGCTTAAAATTTCCTGGCAAAGGTATTTTATAGCTACCTGCCTGTTTCGGTAGACTCTCAAGATAAGCATCCCATTTTTTCTTCATTCTTTCATGGTGTACATTAGCCGCTGACCATTGTCCAAATGCGTCAGTCTGAATACCAAAGAACTTGTCTCCCTCCGTTGATGGAATAACTGGTTGCTTCTTGAAAACTTTAGTTGTTGTACTATTCCACTCATTATTCCCAAGACCTGGAAAAACGTTCGATCTCAACGACATTGAAAGATTGTTATAGCTTCCAAAAGTGTTTCCACAAGACGAGCTTGAACGGTGACCAAGTCCATTGACACCTTTAATTAGTTGTTGTTCTTTTAACTTAACACGACCAGCGGGCGGGTAACTTGGTAAATTACTGGAATAAAGTCGAGGTTTCACTTCTCTCCACCTCCCATGCCCGTCTTGCACAATACGTCTTCTAGCGTCTACGTTTAAGCTCACGTTTGGTATCGATGACAACAGCTCACTGCTTGCTCTTTTGGGTGGAAACTTGGGTCGGATGTATTCCTCAATGTCGAGTAACGTTTCAGATGCGACGATTTCTGCCAAGGCAGCTTTTTGTTCTTCTGAACGCCCTTTGATTGCCATAACTTCTATTCATTATTAATAAACCAGTCTACGGCAGTAATACTGCTGTGCCCTCTTGAAGTACGTCTTAGTTCGTTTTCACCATCCGCCATATTTGTGTTGCATAGCAACACGCACTTGCCTTCCCAAGTGTCTGTATGGGCTGAAAGGCCAGGTTGTCGTACACAAACCATGCGAACGGAATATCGCCGGTGTGGGGCAGTTGTTGTGTTTCGAACAAGTTTTGAGGTAAGATTAAAACGTTGTTTATAATTTAATACACATGAAGGAAAGTAAATTATTCCTTCTTTCAGAAATTATTGTCGTTGAAGTTTCACGCGAAATAAGTTGAGACGTACGGCACTGCACTGTGAGGCTGACCACACGCAACCCAAAATTACATGTAGTTATGTATTAGA
Organism: Pavona decussata; assembly: GCF_977016875.1. NCBI lineage: Eukaryota > Metazoa > Cnidaria > Anthozoa > Scleractinia > Agariciidae > Pavona > Pavona decussata. The sequence goes on from NW_028145718.1 coordinate 112,815, forward strand.
AAAATCTAGAGTAATTCTAAATAAAATGCTTTCATCTTTACTTTATTGCTTCCTCAGTTGTCCTGCGCACTTAAGAGCCAAATTTCTCGTCATTTAAAAGTGAAATTTGCGGACGATTGTCTGGATTGTTCTAAGCAGTGGTTCGCATAGGCCACCAGTTTATACAGGTTTATATTTTATATTGAGATTCTCGCCCGGGACTGAGTCGCCCGAAAAAAAAGTTTTCTTACCTTTACTTCATTGTTTCTTAGTGTGTCCTGGCCGGTTTAAGCGCGAAGGAAGGTTTCGACTTGTCCACTGCTCCCATTTAAATTCCATTGTTTGCCATATTAATTTTATAATATTTTATTATGTGGGGTGACCTGAGGGCAGACCGTGTCGTGTAGCTTCAAATTTGCACATTAATTTATTCATTAAACTCTGCTCTCTCCTAGAAGGAATCTATTATATTTCTGATTGTCTTCAACAAAAACGGCCCAATCAAAATCTATTTTCGGCGCGTATATCTCGAGGGAGGAGACCCTCTCATCCTTACCTGTGTGATGTCAAATCATCATTATTTGCATCATGCGTAAATGCCAGTATAGGCATCTTGTTAAATTCATTCTCTCGATGCCTGTTTAACTTCCCAGCCCAGTCGCAGTGCAAACAGAGGTTCCTTGTAACTGATCACCCGAATTTGTGCCAGTGGGCATGATACAAGAAAGCTCTACAAACAATTCCATCCTATTTGCTATTTTGTACATTATATGAATCGTCTTGCATGCAGTCCTGTTTTTAGCTCATCACATCAATAATTCCACCTCAACAGTTTCAAAGGAAACTCTTGCCCAAAACGGCAAAAAAGTCACTAAACGTAATTTATTATTACAGTCGAACCTGTATACATGTATAACAGCCACCCTCGGGACTTGAGTAACTGGCCGCTTAATACAGGTGGCCGCTTAATACAGGATCATTAAAAATACTCACTAGGCGTGGTCTAATGTCAATTTTAATGGCGTATCATACAAAAACACTTCATGCAAGGAAACAATTGGACAATCAACACTCTTTCAAGTGATCAATACTTTAAACAAAGTTCAGTGCCAAATTGTAACTTAACGGTATAATATACGTAACATTGTGTAAAAGTACTATACAATAAATTGTCCTCTACTCTCCTACGGTATACAGTGCTCTATTTCTATGACGTACAGTTCACAACAAAATATCTCATTCCGTCATTTCGCAGTTGTTACGCTCAACGTTCAATGTCACATGGCTGAAGAACAAGTTAATTAAAGAGGAATTTCTTCCTAAAGAGTGAAGCATATTCAAAACAAACTTTTTTTTAGCGTTCGTGATATGGTACTGTACTTCAGCACATTGCGGACATCTGAAAAGTGTTAACTATACTAAATGGCCGAGTATCAACTTACAGTAGCTTTGTACATGTTATTTCTTTATAGTGATGCTGGATCGCATTTTAAACACAATAAAATACCGCATAAAATAATATATGGCTTAGTTTCCATTTAAGGATGGCCGCTTAATACAGGTTTAAAATAACAAAGAAAGACAAACATAGGACTGCCACAGGGTGGCCGCGGCCGCTTAATAGAGGTGGCCGCCTAATACAGGTAACAAATACAGCGTTTGTATGAGCAAACAATCGGGACCTTAAAAACTGGCCGCTTAATAGAAGGTGGCCACTTAATACAGGGCCGTGCTATACAGGTTCGACTGTATTTTTGCATGTCAGGGTATCAATAATTATTAGTCTTTCGCGCTTTACAGCAAGTCCACAGCTGGTTAGAAACCAGAATTGTTAATTTAATTCATCCAGATTTGTGGATGGTGACAGACTAAAGAATCAGACCAATGTCAGCAGAGGTTTCTTATTTGCCTGCCAGCACATATAGGGCCACCAAGAAACCTCTCCTCATGGGGTACTGGATTAAGCTTTAAAGGCTATAGTGGCATTGCATCATATGTGCCCTCTAAGGGCTGATCCCCATTGATTTGTTGTTGTTGTTGTTGTTGTTGTTGTTGTTGTTGTTACATACAGTAATTAAGCACCTTTTAAGTTTTTGGACAGCTATGTTGGACTTCAATCAATGCATACTTGATTCCTTTTTTTGTGTGCCAAATCTGGCAACCTTTGAAATTAAAAACTAGCTTGGCGAAAGTCTTCATCAAACACAGTAGCAGTACCTTATCTTATGTCAGGGTGTTTGAGTCCCAGATTTTGGAGGAGAGGGGTACTCCCTGAAAATCTGTTAGGTGTGGGAGGCTTCTTGAAACCCTTACCCTATTTCAGGTCAAATATGTGATTTCTCCTACCATGTTTCAGACCAGAGTCTTAGATCAATACAATGTACCTTATATATCCAGACCATACAAATCATCATGTTAACCCACTGCAAATATCAGCAAGAGGCTAATTAAATTGGTCAAAAGAATGAGATGAAAACAGCCAACATGTGAAATCAATACCCAGTTCCAGGCCAACCTTACCCCACATACATGTAGGGTATTTGAGACCAAAAAGACTCAAAGACAATATCTGCTCTTTGATGCCACACATACCTAATTAGCCTAGATATAGCCAAAAGAGGAATAACATAGCTTTTTTTAGCCAATTGTATGAGGTATTTCAATTCAAGAATGTGGAGCAGACGGACAGACAGACCAAACTGTGCGGGAACACTCCTGACTGACAAAAGTACTCTGTAAAGTAGTCAAGTCCTGTTTTATTGATAGCTTTTATTCCATCATTTTCACAAATTATATTGCTCGCGATCCCAATGTACCCAACTATTTTTTCTCTTATAAAAGCTTTTTGATAACATCTGTTAATCACATGAATCATTAATGACATATCCAAATTTCCATGTATAATTTGTGTGGAACCTCACTGCCACACAATTTTCAACCACAGGAGCCTTGTCAGTTGTGTCAACTCTGCAAAGTTTTGAAAAATTGTATGTATTAGTGCATATTTAGCATAGCATTAAACTCCACTGCAGTTGAGCAGATATATAATTTTGTTTTTGTTTTCTGTTGAGTTGGTCTTGAATAACAGCATCACTACTATAATTTTCAATTTCTTGTTTTCTTGAGTTGTAACTGGTCCTCGTGTCTGACTGCAAAATTCTGCCGAATATAAGGCTCTAGGCTTAATTCTGAAAAGGACATTTTGGGGGATACAGGCTTATTATTGGAGGGAATTCAGTTGGCTCTGAAAATTACGGTTTAAATTAAACATAAAATAGCACCTCACCCAAACAGATCAAGGGCTTTTATTTAAAGGGCTTTTTTGTCTTTTTTTTCTTCAGAACAATTTTAACATCTGAAAATTGAGAGTGTCATTATTTCCAATAGTATTCACTCAACAGATTTAAAATTTTTACTTGGATTATTACTCCCTCAGTCATAACTATAACAAAATTCTTGGATCCGATAATTTGGCTATCAGCATTCGCCATTTCTGTAATAAAGGGAATGGGTCATATCACAGATCAAGATATGCACAGTACAAACTAACAATTCTGGAAAAATTAAGTTGGGCTGCTGGAATCTGTGTTCTCTCCCACTGCTGTTGAATCAGGTACAATCCAGCCAGACTCCATGGATCTCCATGAGAGACAAGACCTAAGATTTGTTGTACTTCTTGCCTACTCTGTTTGTCTTGATCCATCTTCCAAGTAAGTGGATAAAGTTGAGCTTGATTGATGTCAATCAAAAGAAAGCTGTGGAAATAAATTTGAATTCAGTTGACAAGATTTCAAAGCAACAAAGCCAAAATGACAATTTACCCACTGACAAATGGTAAGACTTAATTTTAGTTTAAACTAAACTGAAGGTTGTCTTTAACAGATTTCATTGCACATAATAATTTACAAAATGCAGCATTGGGGGTGAGTTAGCAAATACTCATGTCTTGTGAAATTTAAAAGTTTTTAATTAAAAATACAGTTTCTTCTAAACTTCACCTTTTCTTTTAAATATTTGAATTTACTTGAGAATCAATTTTTAGAAGGTTTCACCTTATGTTAGTGGGAATAAAATTGTTAATTTTTTGGTGTTGTTGCCTTGAAGTAATTTGAATGGCTTTTCTTTGATTGACATCTACCAAAAGGAAACTTTATCAGACACTTTTGAAGGTGGTAGGTTGCTTGTTATTTGTAACTACTGTGAGGCACAGATCACCATAGCCTCCAACGCAGACGTCCTTAGGGGTTCGTCACATGTTTCCTCCCCCACGTTAGCTAAGATCACCAAAGATCAGGGGTGACAGACCTGAGCAATTAGTCTTGGCAGATTATGAGTAAATTACATGTAATTTTCAAGTTTTCTTATTAAGATCAGATATTTTTCTTTACAGTTCACATGTTAAGAATGGCTCATCGTTTGACATCACACCACAGGGCACTATTTTCACCAAAGTATCTCTCTGGAACTTCAGCTCACATCACTACAACATCATATTTCAGAGCCCCATTTGATGTTAAGGACAAGGATGACTTTGACAAGAGAGTGCTTGCCTCGGAAAAGCCCGTTCTTGTGGACTTTCATGCTTCGTATGAATTCCTTTTAAATCTTGAGCTCTTACATGTATCTGATAGCCTTGCAGTAGGCACTAACCCCACCCAATGCCTATACAGTTATACCACAATGTCGTGTCTGAAGATGATATAGGTGTGCCTTTAATTAAGACCAATTAGTCTAGAAATGGCCGCCCTTCAAGCTCCATAGGTACAGAAACCCCTGGAAAATGTTAAGTAATTATATAAACTTAAGAACTTAACCAAAATGGCAGCTTCATTAACTAGATGCACATGACAGCTTTGGACACACATACTGTATCTCAATGTTTTCTTCTTTTTTTGATACCTTGGAAGGACTATACATGTAGCTTCAAATTCAATGCTGTAACAAGTTAGTAAAGCCGTTGGTTTCCCATATAAACAATATCAACAGCACAAGTCAATAGTCAGTGGTCCGTAGTAGGCCCAAGGTTTTCAAACAGCTTACAGCCAACAGGGAGTCAATAGGCAAGATGAGATCTTTTGGGTCACCTTCAGCTAGTCATTATATTGTGAAAATTCAATCTTCATGTATCCTAGTAATTGGTGTTCCATTAATTCTATTCCCTATAAACCAGAGTGCAGCCAATCGTTTCAGACTATAGCAGCTATCATTTGGTGCAATTTGGTCACACTATAGGGAGTTGGGTTTGACTATCCAGAATTATCCAAACAAACACTTTTTTATTTGTTACTTTCACAATTCTTTGCCACCAGAGTTTTTTCTTGTTATATAAGAAACTTGTGTTGTTTTTTTCAAGTCAGTTTGTAATGTCTGTTGTGGATAATTGCTTGTAGGTGGTGTGCGCCATGCAGAGCATTGGCTCCAAAGTTAAATACCATTATTGGAGAAAAGGATGGATTACTAGAACTGGCAAAAGTTGATATAGACGTCAATCCTGATTTAGCGTTTCAATATAATGTAAGTATTTGTGTAACACTCTGTAACTTTAATTCTCCTCACTCCATGTAATAATATTTCTTATACTACTAGTTGGGAGACTTTGTCTAAAAATGAAGACATTTCATATTTGGTGATTATAATTTTCTTTATTCTCCTGACTTACTGTAAATGTTTAATCAAGTAGTGACATTGTAAGGAGAAATGAGATGTTGGTCACCACTGGGGCTCAAAGGGTTAAGCAACAGTACCCCCCCCCCCCCCCACCCCAAGAAAAAGCCCTCTCCAATATTTTATTAGTATTTAAAATGGTGGGTTTTTTTTTCGTTTTTTTTCCCACCCTCCCCGTCTCCTCTTTTCTTTCTCCTGAGACTGAATATTCTGATATTCTGATCAGCCTTGTCTTCTGGTCAGCTCGTCCAAAATAGCGAAAAAATAGCTATCAGTTTTATGATAAGTAAAGGTTGCCATGTAAATCAAAAGTGGTGATAGATGAAGAATGCTCAATTTGAAGGTACACGGTATACCCTGATAAAGGCAGACGGCAACCTTACGAGAACGTCGCAAAGCAATAAGAAAACCACAACTGACAACGTGCGTTATAAATTTTGGTACATTAATCTTCTCTGTAAACAACGTGAAATGACCAATTCAAGGCTCTGTGGTGAAGGTGGGCACACGACGGTATATTTTTAATTCTCTGTCTCAACTTGAACGCCCTTCTCACCAGTTGTGTTACTGGATAGTTCAGCCACATTGTACAAGTTCGGCGAATTGGAATAATCACGAAGTGGTACAAGTAACGCGAACTTACATTTACGTTGCCGTCGTGGTTGCTTGAAGTCCCTAATTTGATCGATGATGACAGCCGGTCTGGTTTACAGATATCCCTTGTATTTTATTTGGGGCAGTTGGCGGTTCTAAGATACATCTGTTAATTTTCCCTACCTTGTCTCCCCTCCGCAAAAAATAACTAAATAAATGTGCCTGGTTACTAGTTGCCCACCTGTAAGTGCGCTAACTTTTTTTAGTGATATGCTTTTTTAAAACTTGTTAAAAGCAGCTTGTTAAAACAAGCTGCCAGTAGCTATTTGATTCGATTTAGTTTACTGCGCCTTTCAATAACATGCGGACTCTGAAGTTCAAAATGCAATCAATCGTTACGCTTTTCACTGCCGTCAATCACTGCAGCGGACCTCGTAGAAAACAAAACGTTTGGCTCAACAGGGTCAAAAAGTCATGTTCGTGCGCTGTGATTGGCGGATTTCGATCCTCTTTGTCGGTTTCTGTATTTTTCTGGGTCAGTTGCTTGTCGCCGTAATTATGATTGACGGCAGTAAAATACGCAAATCGTTAGCTGGGGTTGAAGTTCAGAGTCGTATGTTATTGAAAGGCGCAGTAAAGCAAGTTTGGAACATACTCTACCGATTCTTTTGAAGTTGGTCAAGTAGTATTTTGTAGCGTTTGTGTGAATTATTGCTCTTAGTTTCTGTCTCCTTTTTTCAGGTCAAAGGAGTTCCCACCGTTTTGGGCATCAAAAATGGAAAAATTGTTGGTGAATTTTCAGGACTCGTAGAAAATGAGCAGCTAAGAGAATTTGTGGAAAGGCTGTTAAAGTAGAGCAATTTTTTAGCACTGTGCATTACTAAAGTTCAATTGTGAAAATAGCAAGTAATACTGCGAAAATTTTATTTGTGAGGAGAAAGAAATTAAGGTATTTGAACAAGTATTGAAATTGGGACAGACTAATGGAAAGCTTACTTTACACGAAGGTGACATAAACCAAAAAAATTTTTAAAAAAACTTCAAGTCAAATGCAAGGAAGACAGACAGAAAAGACTCTCCCAATTTTGGTTCAGCTAACTTGCACCAGCAAATGTACTGTGTGAAAAAATTTGGAGCACTCTTAAGATAATAAAACGATTTGTATATGGGATCATGAATATCACTAATTTGTATGAGTTTTCTAATCAATAAAACTGATCAGTCATTAAGCCACAATGCGATCGTCTATAGTTTTCAGTGTCGTTGTTCTGCTGCGGCAATTTAGGGATGAAGATGCTGACATCAAAAGGTGTATCCGGCGTAGGTAGCGTTTCGTGGATTACGCGGGGATTTGTGCGTTTTCTCTGTTTGAACGCACGGAAATTGGGATCAGAGCGAAAAAACAGAGGAAGAGGGGAGAGGAAAGGATTAGCACGGTCTTCTTTTTTCCTCCCTCAAGAGGGGACCTCGAGAACAAGAACAGTGCTTCAACCAGGAGCCATGCTTTAACCGTATGCGACAAGTCCAAATGGTAGTATGGGTAGCTATAATTTGGCTGTAATTTGACGGTTTCAAATGACATAGGATGGGTTAAAGCACCGGGGACAAACATTGGTGAATTTGAAATATTGTAAAATTGACGCTGTTAAGAGAGTTTAAACCGACGTTGCGGCAATGCTGTCTTCTTCAGGGTACAAAACTATACCGTTAAAAAGTTCGTGCAAACATTGGTGAGCTCACCAACATTTGTCCCCGGGTGAGTTTAATAAAGTTATTATCCATATCAGCTCAAGTCGCGGCCTTGTCGCGTAGAAATAACTGTATACAGCTGTTTCGACAAAGGTTGTCCTAAGAAAGCGGAAAAGCGTACGCGACGATGCCGAAAGGTAGTCTGGGAAATACCAAATAAAGGTCGAGGCATAATGCAGTTGATGACGTCATAATGACATAATGCAGGTGATGACGTCATAAACTCAACCGAATTTTGATCAAATATCATGAAAAAAGATATCTCAGCCAATTTGTATCAGAAATGCTTGATTCTTTGCAGTTACATTGTTCCAGGTGCGCTTCATAATATGAGCTTATCAGTTTTGTTACCATGGCAACATACTGGGTTCCAGTCCTCCCTGATACTTAAGGCTTTGCTGGCCACCTTTGGCGTTCTATTTTGATATTTGCCAATGGTGCCTCATCTGCATGATCCAGCAAGCGTATAAATATGTTAGGTCGAGTTCGTGGCCTTGTTAAATGTTTTTCAAGCTGAAAATCACTTAAATATTGAAATCAGGTTGGCGGGGACTGGAAAAGAGTGAGTTGCCATGGGAACCAAATTTTTTATAGCCGTGGGTGTATAGCCTTTAGAACTATTAGCCTGCCAGGTTTCAATGGTCTCTGCTGTAAATTGACTGAGATAGCTCTATTTTTATACTTGATGTTATATTGAGTTGAGAATATGACGTCATCAGTCATCTATTTTCAAACTTAAATATCTCCGGAACCAATGCAGATATTTAGAAACGGTAAACGGCGTTTTTAATCTTTCCTAGAATTCTATGTGATAAACCTTAAAATTCAAGAGGTAAAAATTTGATCATAGTAGCACTTAAAGTTACTTCTATTTTTAGAATTTGTGAATGAATAGTGTTTTGATGAATTAATTGGATTTTTTTGTAAAGGCAGGTTGATTGTAAATAGGATTTTAATTGAGGTTTTGTAATAAAGATTTTACTTGTAAAATTTTTTAAAGAAAAAACAAATGTCATAACAATAATAATAATAAAAATAATAATAATTTTTTAAATCTATTATTATTATTATTATTTTAAAACATTGTGTTTGAAAATAGTCTTTTTTTGTTTATAATAATAATAATAGACAACAATAATAATAAAATCTTTATTACAAAACCCCAATTAAAATCCTATTTATAATCAACCTGCTGTTAAAAAAATCCAATTAATTCATCGAAACACTATTCATTCACAAATTCTAAAAAAAGAAGCAACTTAACCTTACATAAAAGAAGAGGAAATAGCACCAGCATCTATGTTAATGACCTCCCTTCCGTGCCAGAAAATTGCTCATCGTAGTGTTGCGTCGACGATACCAAACTACTCCTGTCATTTCAACTTCAAGATCAGCACGAAGCAATAGCAAAGATGAATAGGGACTTGTTAAGTATTCGGAATTCCTGCTTTGATAATCAGCTTTTACTCAACCCAGATAACAAAACTAGTGATATTCGGCAGCCGGCAAGTGACTGCTAAGGTTAGCGACTTTAGGCTATTTCTATTGGGGAGGGAACTCGAGCCCGTTAAGGCCGCAAGAGACCTTGGCGTAACACTGGACTTTTATTTAACATATAATGAGCATATCGTTTCCACTGTATCCTCTTGCATGTCACGGTTAGGCCAAATTAACCGCGTAAAGCATATTTTTGATAAGCGCGCCTTAATTATTATTATAAATGCCTTAGTATTTAGTAAATTATTCTATTGCTCTTCTGCTTGGGGCAATACTACTCAAGCTAATCTGGACAAGCTCCAAGCAGTACAGAATTTCGCTTGTCGCATGGTGTGCGGCGCTAAAAAATTCGATCACATAACCCCTTGCTAAAGATTTGCGCTGGCCACCAATCAGACAACTTTATTTTCGTTTTGCTGTTCTGGTTTTTAAGTGCATTACGAGATGTGCTCTGGAGTGTTTGACATCTAAGCTTGTCAGAAGATCCGCCGTCTCGGCAAGGAATACCAGAAACTCTCAACTATTGAACATACCACTCTTTTGCACTGCTAGCGGCCAAAAGGACCTTTCAATCCCCTCTATAAAATAAAGAATTCCATTATGCAGAGATATTAAGATCATACAATCGAATCAAACTAATGACGGCTAAACCAGTGTCGATAAAAAGCCCTAAGTATAAAACATATAGACACGTATTTCAGATATCCGCACTAGCGATTATTATTATTATTATTATTATTATCATTATGACATCTTAATAATAGTAATAATAATAATAATAATTATAATTAAATTTAGACGCAGGGCTAGCCACGGGTTTCCGCCTAGCTCCTTGTGTGTTTTTTATTTCATATATCCAGATGTTGACACACTGCCTCCATAATAATAATAATAATAATAATAATAATAATAATAATAATAATAATAATAATAATAATAATTTTCCACAAAAATTGCTATTTACAAGTTAAAAGTATATAATAATTATAATAATAATTTACTATGATTACTTTTTAAAAAAATTGTACTTGAAAATAGCTCTGTTGTGCTTCGAAATACTCTCTTTTTTTAATCACGATATTGTAAATAGGTTTTTTACTATTCTTTTTTCTACTTTTAACTTGTAAATATCAATTTTCCTTGGAATATTTGAATAAAGAGATCTATTATTTTATTTTATTAAAAAAATAATAATAGTAATTTTGTAATAATTAATATATTCCAAACAAATTGCTATGTACAAGTTAAAAGTAGAAAAAAGATCTATTAAAACCTATTTACAAATCATTCCGATTACAAAACTCATTAACAATAAAGCTAAACTTATGCCAGAAAATCAGCCAGCAAAAATTCAGAGTATAAATCCCAAGACACACGTGTTTTTGACTGAAAATGGTTAACTTGTGACAGCATCTCATTTCTTCCAAAATCAACGGACACACGCTTGGCTTGCGTTTAAGTGGCAGTCATCGATGAAATCCCCTTGTGGAATTTTGTGGAAAGGTGTCCTGGAGCCTCTTACGCATGTGTGTACGAACCTTAAAATCTCAAAAGAAAGCAATGTTCTAATCCAAGTGATAGTAATGTGATAAGGTTCCTCATTCTTTCCTGAGAGGTTCTCGGCTAGGCGTTTGAGAAAGCAATTGCAGTCAGCTCCCATCCTACCGTTGGTTCCAAAGACTAGGGGAGTCCATTTCAACGTCCAGCACCCTCTGCTGGTACTTCCGCTTTTTCTCCTCTTCTTGCTCTTTAAAGATTGTGGATGTTGCTTTTCTCTGGTTACACTTGGAGTTAACATGCGTTACTCTGACATCGAAATATGCTGTAACTCCTCGAGACCAAAAGCCCCCTGCCTTCATGTCCAGCTTGCCCCCGGACTTGTCACCGCGCTTCTGAGGTTGAATCACTCATTGTTGAGAGGTTGTAGTTGTGGTTCGACTTCAACGTTGGTGCAAACCTTACCAAGAAATGAGGTAAGTAGGTTGCGAACGCCATCGTGTCTCTGCGCCACGAACCCTCCCTTTTTGCATGACAGGGCACGGCAGACGGTATACTTCTCACCACAAACACACTTGCTTAGTAAATCAGAAAGGGGCACATTATACCTTAAGCGCAGCGAGTCTCTGAATTCTTCGGTTTATTCAGCACTAAGCCTTGGTCGACAAGAGGCACTGCGGTAAGCCACGAGCTCGCACCCTTGTCTCTCGATTGGTTAACTGACTGCAGCAGATCCGAGGGTAGAGTGGAATCAATACTTTCCATTCTCGATTTCACCGACGCAGTTTTCAAAGCTTGATGTTGTCTTTTTAACTCCTCCGTGGACTTCTCGCCTGCCACCATAAACGTGCTCTGCGTGGTAATAGAATCTACGTGCGATGCTGTTATTGTCGTGGAGGCAGCAAACTGCGGTGGAGCTTCAAACCGTAAGTCAGGTACGCCTAGCCCTCCTTGAGCGGGTGTCAAAGTAATAAGCTGACGCAGATTACTAGGGAGGGGCTCCGTTTGACCGAATAGTGTTGGGAGGAGTAAGTCGTCGATCGCCTCTTGAATAGGGTCAACGAAATCTTCAAACGACTCTACTGTGCGCATGAAATAGGTAAACTTGGATTTGTAACCCTTCGTGAAAACAGTGTAGGCTGCATGAGGCTGGCTCCTTGCTATCTCAGATAGGGCTTCGAGTTCTCCTTTCCATCCAAGGACCTTTCCCGACAATATTGATCTTTGAACTCTTGAGATCCGATGACGGCCACTAAGTGGCGCTGGCCTTCAGTTGTAATATTAACCCCATCTCTAAACACCTTCTTTGCCTTAACTGCAAGTACGTCGGATTTGACAATCAGCCAGTTCTTTGGTCCATTCACTAGAGAACCATACTTCTTTCCTTCCTGACTCTGGTGATTGTACAAATTATACAAGGGCACGATTTGTCCACGCCACGCAGAGTCATCGGCTAGCCATACTTGTTTAACACCTGGTGTGCTTATCATTAAGCTCTGGATCATGATAGATGTGTTGACCGAGTACCAGGGCATGGCTAAGGGCGTCGTACCCTCCTGTGATAATATCTCACCTCCGCCGCAAATAAAGAGCCTCGACGGGCTTCTGTAGGTGTTAATGATGTAAAGTGACATTTCCTTGCAGGTTATCTGGATGTTATGTAAGGCGACAGAATGGTTCATTTGGTTAAAGGCGTTCTCGGCTTGCATCTATCAGTAAAATACCATCTATTCCCTCCTCTTCAAACACTTGACTCATAGCATCTATCGCGGCCTCTGAGCCTGCACTATGGCTTGCGCAAACCTGAAGGGGGCCCGCTGCGTCTTTGATCTCTTCCTTCAAAAAACCCGCGATAGTTTTTCCAACTATTCGTCTCAGGACCTTACCAACGCCAATAGGTCGTATTCCAGGGTTTTTATCCAAGGGGATGAGTCTGCAAGAGGTGTAGCCTTCCAGCAAAGATGGGTGATAAGCGATCTTTAACAGATTTCTTGGGAAAAAGGCTATCTTATCTCTCAAAACCTTGCCCTCAGCCTTGAAATTCTTTGAGCAAAGAATTCTTCGATATAGCTCGGCATCCATCCCCGACGGCCCGGCTGAGCCCTTTGGTTTGGATGCAGCATCAAAGATGATTTTCTCGTCGATTAAGTACAAAACGCCAATTGGAATGTAATCAATGGGCCCGTATAATACACTCTCATCCGCGATATCTGACGCTTCTGGATGTTTCTCCTTCAGCCTTTCTAGGACTTCTGGTGTAAGGTTGCGTAGGCCCGTTGAGCTCTCGCTATCCAAAAGCTTAATAGCTGCAGATAACTTTCCTTGGAAAACCAGTTTCACCAAACTTTGGATATGTCCTCAACTGTTCTAGCCTTCTTTGAATTCACAGACTTCCCTTGGATGAATCTTTCTTCTTTTAGCAAGAGATCTAAATCTCCTTGCCTCCACAGGTTTAATCTTCGTTCTATCGCTGCACTATGCTCCTTGCTTTTAGAAGTAGCGGTTGGCTTTTGCAGGATCAAAGTTGGGAGGACCATAAAAGCTTTCAAAGCAACGGAGTTTAGATCCAGAAAGTTAGCTCTTCTATAAAGGCTTGGACGGCTCTTCCCGATGGTACATTGTAAATTTTCCTCCTGTAATGGACAATTTCATCGTAAACACCGATAGTATCGCCGAAACTCTCGTGATTGATATTGCCCTTGATTTCAGTGGGAAACACCTCGTAATCGGGTAGGTTTGATTGAATTATGCTTTGCGCTCTCTGTGTTGTATCTTGAAATCTCTGGGGAGAAGTTGTTTGATTAACTTCATTGCTTGCTTAACGAACCACGTCCACTTCAATCATCGACGTATGTAAATCCAAGTTCACAGAGTTTGCAGAATTAGCATTTTCAGCTCGCCGGGAATATTGTTTTGTTGAGCAGGGTCCAGTTGTTCAAAGCCTGATTAAACTAATTCTGAATTAACGTGAACTTTGATGCGAGTTTAATGACTAACGATCAAAGATTCTTCCAAAGATTTTGTTCCTCAGTTTTGTCTTTACCATTTTTAACGAGCGAGCTGGAAACCTCGGTTAACTTTTAATCGGGGATTAGCGTTAATCGGCTTTCGAACAACTATTTGCTTCAAAGACCTCTCCTTCACTGGACTCAGGTTCTCCCTCGTTTCTGTCCGCTAAATTGAAGTTCCCGTTGTTCTTCGTACTATCCTGCAGCATTTTTTTCCAATCTTGAGGCCTGATCTCTCAGATTTTGACTCATTAACTTAAGATGTCCATAACCTCTCCCCTTCCATAAGTCCTTCATCACCTCTATGTAACCTTTCTTCCTTCCATTTGTGTAATAAGGAGGATTATTTGAAGAAACCATTTCCTTGGCTTCTTTCTTGCACTCTAGGATATCACTGTTCATCCGTTCTGTCCATTTCACCTTAGTTGCTTCTCTCGACATGTCCACACATTAATTATTTGTTTATTTTGTTTATTTTTAATAGTGAGCGGGCTACGCATACGCGCCCCGTAATAATAATCTTTATTGAGGAGCCCCGTCAACTATTTTATTTGTAAATAGCATATGAACGTTTTTTACTGCTATAATAATAATAATAAGAAGAAGAAGAAGAAGAAGAAGAAGAAGAAGAAGAAGAAGAAGAAGAAGAAGAAGAAGAAGAAGAAGAAGAAGGAGAAGAAGAAGAAGAAGAAGGAGGAGGAGGAGGAAAAGGAGGAGGAGAAGAAGTAAGGAGGAGGTGGAGGAGGAGGAGGAGGAGGACCCTAGAAACCTAAAGCAAAGGAAATAGCTTGTCTGAGTAAACAAGGCCACCTAAACAAACTTGTGGTATGAGAAATAAACAAATTAAAATAATAAGTTTTTTTTAAGTTTATTTTACTTTTTACTTTTTTTGCAACATTTTATCACCAAGTTATTTAGAGTTAGCTTTTAAGTAATTTTAAGTATGAAATAGTTTAATAGAGCAGTTTAGTTCCTCTAAGGCCACATAGTCTACGCTGTGTGCCCTACGTGGTTCATGAGATTAGCATCTCTAGGTTTTACACATAATAATAATAATAATAATAATAATAATAATAATAATAATAATAATAATAATAATAATAATTTTAAAAATAATTAAACTTTATTAAAATATTCCGAGCAAAATCGATATTTACAAGTTAAAAGTACAAAGAAGAACTATTAAAAAACATTTTACAATTCAATGCATCATCACTAAAAATATATTTGGAATAATAATAATAATAATAATAATTATAATTATAATTATAATCCGGACACCTGAAAAAATTCTTACAATTTATGGAATATAAAATTAAAACTAATCGATTCCAAGGCTTTACGGTCCTTTAATTTACGTTTGCGAATTGAAATTACTACGAATATAAGGAGCAAATATAAAGTGCATCGACAAAATTCAAGGTACTAATTAGAAAGTTTGGGAGAGTCAAGCGTTCCTCCGAAATATTTAATTTTTAAAGTGATAGTAAACTTGTGATTGTTTCATTATGAATCAAAGCTGTAAATCAACAGTACTCCAACAGGCAACATGTTCGCACCCTTCTTGAATGGTTATTGCCATTCTCCGACGTGACCAGATTGTGCGTGGACCGTGTACTGACCTGCTAAATTGCCAGCAGTTCAAGCTAAAGATCTTATCTGTATGCACGAGTCTGGTGTTTACCAAGGTGCTGGATGTTGGAGTATTCACGGGCCGATGCCACTTTTAAAAGGTGTAAAACGAGTCCCACAAATTGAATTAAGCTGTCAACTCACTGGACTATTTTACGACGCAGAGGTCATGGGTTCGAATCCCGTTCAAGCCTGAATTTTTTTCAGGCTTTCTTTTCGCAACTGCGTAAGTTGCGTAGTAACTGCGAGGATCTTTCTTCTGTTTGATCTTCAATCCGCAGTTCAAAATATATGTTTCATATATATTTTACATTTATGGAATTTATGGACTATTTTATGTTGACCTATTATACCGGTGATTAGATTTAACCTATATTGACTATTGGAACTGCGTGGGAGGCTTTCCCCTACCATGTAGAGAGTTTTAATCTGACTCATTAGTGCGACTATCCGAGTATCAACTGGATGGGAGGCTATTCTAGCCGAGAATGATACGTAGCTCACAAATAGCAAACTATAGAAGAGAAAGTAAGCATATTTATTTTTTCCATAACCTTGAGCAAGAATAGTGCTCGTACCGGGTTTGTATAAATTTATTTCAAACAATCCGGAGGCATAAGAGAGATTTGGTGGCGTTTCCATTCCCAAAATAGCACAGGCGGTCGTGGAATTAAATCCCCGGTGTTGACCACTTTGAATGTACACGTCTACGAAACTTCAAGTCGTTACAGTTAGCAAGTTTTGTTTCTGATCAATACATCAGGTGATCATCAACGTCCCTAGCACGCATGCTAAAATAACCAAGCCGCTGACCAGCAGAAGTGAAGCTGGGTTACAGAGATCTGTATCACAGCATGTCACTTCACAGTCACTCATATTTGTGCTAATGCGACACGCGCGTGCAGGATCATTGCAGTGCACATTGCTGCTACAAGACAAACTGTAGATTTCCTGGTGTTTCTTGAACTTGTAACGAAACTTTCCGCACTTGTAATCTCTATCATCACAATCAATTTCTTGTCGCTGCTTGATGCAATCTTCAAAGGATGTAAAGCTTGAGCACTGATTACACCTAAGGCCGGAGACTATCAGGGGATGAAAAACAAGATTAAATCAACAACATGAGTAATACAGTATAGGATCAAAATGGTTTTGTGGCAAGTAATAGCTAACGCACCTAATAATCCCTATGATAGTTTTTCTGTCAGATGTTGTTAAAATGATTATTCCAGCAAGGAAAGCCGCAAAAGACGTAGCAAAAAAAAAAAATATCTTAACTCCCTCGAAATAAACAAACGCTTGCCATTCAATTATATAAGGTGTCTGAATACAGCGTCGATAAAGTGATTCCTTAATTTTACATCAACGGGATCACAAAGTTGAGCTTTGTTCTTAAAAAAAACTTAGTTTCTCGCTTGTGAACCTTTTTTTTACCATAGAGCAAAGAAAGTGAGTGAAGAGCTAGCCATTCTTGTCTTGCAACCACCGCTAAAGACCTCGGTGTAATCATGGATCCAAACTTAACTTTTAGTGATCATGTTCTAGATACTGTTTCTTCGTTTATGTCACGTTTAGCTCAGATCAATAGAGTTAAATACTCTTTTGGCAAACAGTCCTTAATCATTATTATAAACTCACTTATTTTCAGTAAACTATTTTATTGCTCATGCGTTTGAAGTAATCCTTCTCAAACAAATTAAAAAGTGTCACTGACAGTCCAGAATTTTGCCTGTCGCATAGTAAGCGGAAGAAGGAAATACGATCTCGTACCTCCAATTTTTAAAGGAACTGCGCTGGCTTCCAGTGAAGGAGCATCTTTACTACCGGGATGCCGTAATGCCATTTGAGTGTTTGACAGAATGTGATGTCACAAATCATACAACGAGAAGTTCCCAAATGCTTAACATACCTCGCTTTAGAACAGCGCGCAAGCGGCCAGAGAACATTTTATTATAGAGCAGTTACTTAATGGAATTCGTTATCAAACGATCTTAAACTTTGCCAATCGGTTAACGTTTTTAAACGCCGCTTTAGGTCTCGCCTCTTAAGTAACTTTTGCACTTCCGCTTGATTGTGGTATGTTATTTGCTCTATTTAAGTCATATAGACTATTAATATAATTATTATGATTATTATAGCATTTATTTAAGTTTAATGATTAATTTTTAGCTTAACTGTATATTATTGCCTCCGAAAATCCTCTTTGGGGAAGTGGTAATTAAGTTTGTATTTAAAATTACATGAAAGCAGCGTCACCACGTTAGTATATTATTTCGGCCACCTGAATACTTATCCTTTCTTACGTTACCATGTTTCCACCACTAGCGCTGCTCAACTGTTCAATATATCTGGATCACACACCTGAGTTTTGGTACTTTTTGATTAGTGGTAAAAAATAATGAGGGTACGTCAGTAAAATAATATTCATCTAATTCAAACTGACGAGCACTCCCATTCTTGTTTATGTGAGATTCATCCCTTGCCCTCTTCCCCTCTTTCCCCGCCCCTCCCCTCCCCTTCCATCATCATATGTCAGTTTTGAACAGACCGACTGCTCCTCTTTCTCTCTCTCGCTCTAGTCCTCGGCCAGCCACTGAGGGCTCGGACCGACAGAAAAAGAGCTTGCGATAAGCAGGCGTATGTAGTTTGGAGAAAAAAAATTATACCTTTGGATAGCTGTTTAAGTAAACGAAAATTTATGAGTTTAAAAGTCCACAGTTTTAATTTATCACTGATGAACCAGAACGCTCGAAGCTGTGACCTTCTTAATCCCATGTCTATTGTTTTAACCTGTTCCGTATAAAAGGTACAAAAGAGGAATCCTTTTGCTGGTCGGATTCCTGTTCTCGCTACTGTTCTAGCTGTTTGATAGTCAAACTATTTTTGTAATCTGTATACTTTTTGGTCTTAGGTAAAACAAACGTTTGCGTGTATCACAGCCTGTGATGTCGGCTTATGTTACCCACTGGTCACCTTTTGGTGATGATACGGTAACAAAAGCTCTAACCGAGCTGTCAGATTAATTTTAGAAATTATTTTGAAAATACGGTACGCACGCTTTATAAAACTGAGGCATTACATGAGGCGGTTTGAACAGATCGACGGTTGGATGAAGCCTCACGCGCTCAGCTGTGGATCAAGAAACAAACTGTCTGGAAATGCCAATAATTCAAGTAATGAAAATGACGACACTATATAATTCTGATGGTTTTATAAATGTTTCTACAGAACCAAAACAACATCATAAATACACTGTTTACATTGCAAAATGCGTACGAAAAATGCCATATGGCTTAACTTGGAAGTCGGAATCTTGAATGACGTCAATTTTAATAGCGGCAACCGCGGAAGGAAACTGGGGACAGGACAGATAAATCAACTCCAAGGAGAAGGTTTATCACATAAGCTGTAGACAAAGCCTAACATATCATTCCATTTTATAATTCTTTGTGCTGGCGTTCTTTTAAAACGATTCAAAGATCAGTGACGTTAAAACGCCAAACGTTCCGGGACAATTAGAAGTTGTTGTTTGAATCAGTTTATACTGATATCTAGTATTGTAAACAACATGTGTGACTGTGTTATCACGAATCACTAACACGTTGGGTTCAACACATTGCACACTGAAAATAGAAAATAATACAACTTGAACCTTACCTCTGAAAGCAAACACACTGAAAAGTAAAAATCCAGCAGCAAGCAGTAGAAGATGCATATCAAACGATTGCTGCTCAGTCACAACTGAAACCTTCTCGCGGTGAAATCAGCTGCAGAGGAATGTTGATTATCACAACAACTTGACACGAAACCCACCGGGCAAAACTGAGAATAGTAACTGGTAATTTTATATCAAACCAGCTGTTATGCATTAATATGCAACATCATAAAATTGCTAGAGTACTTTCTTCAGCAATATATATATTTCCTGACTTATTTGATATTCCGAAGAGGGTTTTTTATTTATTCCGGGCGGCTGTTTGCTTCTCTTCACTAGTTTTCATCGTATTGTTTTTGAGGTACAACTTATAAAAATTATAAAAGGACAAAGTCGACAAACCAAACAACCATTCAACACCTTTGCATGTGTTGCAATTATTACTGAGAAAAATTAAGAGGTACAAAATAAAATTTAAATTAATGTAAATATTATCTTTGTTTGTCTAGCAGCGTTGAATATTTATGGAATGGCGAGACATTATAAATCTCCGAGGGAGGACAATGGTTGTATTTTCAAAAGATCTTTACACAAATCGACATTTTGCGAATTACGTGCAAGGCATTTGTTATTTATCGCTTTATCAATGATCAAGGATCGATACTAATTTCCTACTCTTCATTGTTGTGTCGGTAATTTCCGGTGCAAATTTTCATGCGAGGCGGGAAATCGCGCCTCCGCATCAGGCCCCAGTTGTTCAAAGAGCGGATAACTCTCTCCAGTGGATAAGTCGCTATCCAGGGGATAAAATGTATTAGTTGGAGTACATTTTATCAGCTGGATAGCGATTTATCCACTGGATAGAGTTATCCGCTCTTTGAACAACCGGCCTCAGGTCAAGAACAGACTGGATGGGGAGTGGGAACTTATCAGAGATGCAAAGCTAGCCACGGCAACGGCAATAATTCCGAGACGAGTTGAGCTCCTCTTTCAAGACAAGAAAACATGTTTCACTAAATCATGAAAATGGAATGAGTTGGCCAAGTGAGGTTTATCGACAGAGTCTCCCCTCTCTCGACAAAATTACATGTTAGCAAGAACAAACTATGCTAAATTTTCAGTAAAATAGAGAGGAGCAGAAATATGGAATAGTTTGCCAACAACATTAAAGACATTAAAGGATATTAAGTCAATGTACAATTTAAAGAAAGAAGTAAAACTATTTGTTCAGAAACAATATGACTCTGTGTGAACGACAAAAAGGACAAGTATGAGCTGTTTAATCGTTAGAAATATTTCATAGAAATCTTGCTACAATTTAATGTAATTACGCCACCATGATTACCAAACGATTGTAAAGTTTGTGCATTTAGAAGGGAGGTCTCCTTAGAAAAGCTCTAACGAGCTTGCAGAGATCTTCCAGGTATTAGATAACTTGTAGATTCAAGTGATGTATGTAAAATTATATGAGTGGCCAAATAAAAATTATTATTATTATTATTATTATTATTATTATTATTATTATTATTATTATTATTATTATTATTCTCTAGCTCTCAGTCTTCGAAATAGGCTGTCGCATTTCTCTCCTCCGCGGAGGCCTCTTTTGCACACGAGCGGAGACAAATAAGGGACTGGAGAGAGTGAAATAACCACGATCGCTTGGCGCCTCTTTTTATTTTTCTTCCCATTTCCTTTCTTTTTTTATGAAGGAGCCTCTGCGGAGGAGAGAGCTACTGGTCGTATTCAAACAGAAAAGCATTATTTCTCCTTTCTTTTTTATGAAGGAGCCTCTGCGGAGGAGAGAGCTACAGGTCGTATTCAAACAGAAAAGCATTATTTCTCAGGCATGTACACCAATTATAAAGATAAATTTTGGAAACTGAGAACGAAAAGCAATCTTTTTAATATACTTCTTCATTTCATTGCCACACAGATTTCCGCCGTTGACAGAAGGAAGTAAGCAGAAAGTCTTTCCACTGATCAATACTGCAACTAAATAAAAAAAAATAACACGGCTTCCAGAAAGCGTTCATACAGAGGGTAATTTACATTACAACTTAAGTAAAACTAATATTCTGTCACACTGTTTTGTAACATACAGTACAGTGCGTGTTCAAATGCACTGAATTATCCAATCAAGACCCATTTCAAAAGGCCAGCCGGCTTTTACTCTTGCATGCCAGACGACATGTTTGTGAAGAAAAAGTTTAATTTTAATCGTAGGTTTCTCTATGTTCTGTCCGACAATTCATTCTACGTTGTTCATTGAGGACAGTTGTTCATTGATGTTGTTCATTCCATGTTATTCATTGAGGACAATATACCCCCTCCTCCCCCCCCCCCCCCCCCCACACACACACACACACACACAAGGCAGGTTTTGGCCGATGTGAATGTCACTGAATAAAGCCGTAAACATGGTAAAAAGACTTGAAATCACAAAATCGCTTTCGGTTGATACACCAAAAAAAGGTTTTGCGGAATGATCACTGCGTGGTAAACTGCATTACGCGTTTTTCCAGGAAAAAAGAATGGACACAAAATTGTGTTTGCACCTTTTGACTAATACGGTGGTCTTGCCGTACATGGCGTTCGATCCATCCCCTAAGAAAAACATGTTACAGCCTTGTTACAACCTAAGCGGTTTTTTTTTGTTTTTGTTTTTCGTTTTCAGCCGTTAGATTTCTGGTCTCGTTTCCGTCGCTTCCGTGTTTATACACATGTAACTTTTTTACATTACATGTTGTAACGTTTTTGAAACAGTAAGACCGGTAAATCACTCTTACACCTGTTTTCTCAAAACAAGACATTCCGAGGCCGACAATAACAGTGCTTTTTACTTCTCTTTTGTAAATCATGGTTTCTTTCTCCTTTTACATAGTTCATTAATTACTTTTGTAAAAGGTTTGTAGTCCACCTCTTGTCCGTGGAGAGGCATTTCCATTTTTCGAAAGAAAAAAAAACATGAAATTTTGCATAAATGACAGTGGGAATTTGGCGGCGATTTAGCTGAGGTGTGTTAGTATCTCATTGGTTTATATTATTCCTTCATAAATCTAATGAGTCAGGGGTTTTAACTCAAACAAAAGTTTAAATTAAGCAAAAAATGTGTAAACATGCAACTGTATGGAATCTATTAGCTTTTCGCTTCAGTTATGCTCTTTGAACAATGCCATTGTTGCACAAAGTGCACAGATTCCAATGAGTAAGGCGCTGACCCTTGTAGACACACCTACATCGATCCAATCGCAATCTTCAGAGTCGTCGTTACCTTTCCATTCCTCCTTGTAACTACTGCTATTAAAGTTGCACAGTTCTTCACCGCAGCACACGATGTTGCACCCTTTAGCATCTCCCAGTTTTGTGGAGACGCTTTCACAGAAATGCTCTTTATCTTGACAAAACCTTTTATACACACAGCTCTTGCCATAAACGCGGATTCCAGTGGAGCCATTTACAAAGGAAAAGATTCCGCACCGATCAGCTCCCTTGGCATGAGTGTCACATGACGCTTTCACGATCTTCTGATCACACACTTCTAGTGAAGACTGCATTCCATTGCACAAATAACATTGGAACCCATCAGCTACAATGCAACATATCAATACATGAGTTTTACTAAAAAAGATACTAAATATTAGTCTATAGCAGTCAATCCCCGAGTTCCTAAGAAAATACTGCTCCGGTCTGACATGATAGAATTGGTTCGCTTTGATCGAGCCGAAAACGAACAAACCGTATTATAAGGCACCTTGTACAGCACTTGTTTGTTTATTTTCACCACCACACACGTTGGTTCACTGACCTTGTAAATTTTTGCTGGTGAAACTGTGATCAAGAACTTGGAACAACGTTTAACACACCACGCACTCGTACAGGTTCGTTATCCCTTACAAACGATTTGTCACAGATCTATTTGCCAGTTCAAACGTTCCACAGAGCTTTTCTCTTTCTCTTTGGCCTTTCGTGAATTAGTTTCGCCGATATACTCTGTTATGGCTGGGACATTAGCGATTATTCTGTCCCCTAAACACCGAGCTGCATGGCCACAACCGATCAGAATAAGCCACTGACTCTACTATTTTTTTTTCACTACCCCTAGCTGCTAGTGACAAACTCTGTCTCCAGAACCCGCGTCCATCGAATTAAAATTGTTTTCTCTGCATAAGACCTTGTGCTTGTAAACGCTCGTTAATGAGTCGGAGGAATATTTCAGTACTTAAGTGTCAAGAAGTTACTAAATCTTACCGTGAGTAGTTAACAGGTAGAACAGAAAGCTACTTGCCAGTACAAATTTTTTCATTGTTGAATTCTTGCCACGAAGTTGGGGTTTGATTGCATGCTTACTTAAAGCTTGAAATTTTATGAAAAGTGAAGCTGGCTCATGTGATTCAGGAATGCAAATATTATTTTTTTTATATAAATACGTGTTTAAAGAGCCATTAGCAACATGGACTTTTTGTGCAGCTAAATCCTCACTAAGACTGTTTTGAAACTAATTTTAAATTCATTTTGGGAGGAAAAAACCAAGGTTTTACCCTGTGCCAATCATAATTTGTCTTTTCAACAAGACGGAATATTTGGGGGGGGCAACATCATATTTTTCTTTTCACTTTGTATGTCGATCGTGTTTTGAAAACCATTTCATAAAGTCAACAATGTTAAATCGTGCTGATTAAAGCCCTTCCTCTATTGTGTATCTACTGTTTCACAAAAGGAGCGCTTGATCGACTTTCAAGCTACATTTCAGATTCCTCTGTCACCTTTCTCCATCAAGTGCGCGCTAATCAGAAAAGGTCTGGGGTCGAGCGTGCTCCGCTGCGCCTTAGTTGATATTCTGTAAGCTCGCTCATCTCCCTAAAACTAAACTGATCAACGTAACGGTTGATTTGCCTAAAATAAATTGCCAAAGAGCCGAAATAGCTCCTTTTATTATAGGTAAATGTAAAAACAAAAAACAATTGCCGTTTATATTCGTTTACGTTGGTACTTTTACCGTCATCACCAGGTTCAGTCTCATGCCAGGCTTTCAGCGTTTGAACATTTTTACGGAATTTCAGAATTGTAATCTTTAAAGATTACAATTTTAAGATTACAATTACAAAGTCCTATTTTATTTCTACATTTAATACTTTATTGGAAGGCGAAGATGAATATCTTATAGAATCTGCGCAGTATAAATTCATAATATTTATTATTATTATTATTATTATTATTATTATTATTATTATTATTATTATTATTATTATTATTATTATTATTATTATTATTATTATTATTATTATTATTGCAGTATCCTAAAACGCTTGGATGCTACGTCCCTAAAAAACGTACATAGGGCGCGAACGTAGCCTATGACTCCTGTCTAAAACAATGCAACTTGGTATAAAAACTTCGTCAATATAGCAAAAACAAAAAACAAAAACAAAAAAAAAAAGAGAAAAAGTGAAAAGTGCTTCTAAGTCAAATTTCCCTAAAAAACGACCAACTGCTAAAACCATCGCTGCAACGATTATCACTTTAAAAGTCCTTATAAAAGTCCTAAAGTCAAATCAGTATTTTAAAAGTAAGGGCAATGTTTAAACTGTGTGACAGGATCCGCCTCTGAGCCGATCTGGATCGCTGTCCGACAAGGTCTTTCCTTGTCTCTTCAAGATCCATCCACCACCCTCCAAGCACATCAATAACTATGTTGTACTGCTTCACATCGTAACCGGGATATTGCTGTTTAAGCTCCATCGTAGCCCGTACTTGGTTGTCTTCTCTGCTTCTTTAGTCGATCTGTTATCCATCCACCACGGGCAGCTTATCTCAATCATCGCGACTCACTTTCTCTCTTTGTCTACTACTCTCGCATAAATTCTGTTTGCTCTCACCTCCGCATTCTCTGCACAGACCGGCATATCCAAGAACGCTTAAGCACTTTCATTCTCGTATAGGTGCTTAGGTTGGACCGGCGAGTACCATGGTGGTACTGGCTTGGACACCAAGCGCCCGGTTGTTCGAAAGCCGATTAACGCTAATCCCCCGATTAAAACCGAGGTTCTCATTTCGCTCGTTAAAAATTTCTTAGAAAGCTAATTTGAAGCTAATGGCAAAGAAAAGACCAAGTCAAAACTGAAGGACAAAAACCTTTTCGAAAAATCTTTAATGGCTAGTCATTAAAATCGAATCAAAGTTCACGTTAACCCCGGATTAGCTTAATCGAGCTTTGAACAACTGGGCCTTGTCTGGTCTTTAAGAATTTCGAAGAACAGAATCTTCAGAGCTGCGTTGTGTCTCGCTAGGTAATTTGTTTGTGCTTTTAAAAGTACTGCAGCCTGACAAGTTGCAAATAGGTTTTAATAGTTCTTTTTTCTACTTTTAACTTGTAAAAAGCAATTTGCTTGTAATTTAATTAAGAGATTATTTATAAAAAAAATATTATCGGATAGGATAGGATAACTTTATTTATACACGGTATTTCCATCCGCTACATAATTATCATTATCAACTAACTATCTGTCTACCTAACTAGAATTATAAAAGTAAATAAAATAATAAAACAATATGCTGCTTTTCTTGGAGGCGTGAAGTCCGCGACTTGGCGTAATTCTATTCTCTGTTCCACAACTGAGCACCACTGTAATAATCAGTGCGTGGTTGTGGAAGAGTTAGCGTGCTTTCAGTATTCCTTAAATGATAACAATTCAAATTATCGTGAAAAACAAAACATTATCATAAATGTTCTGGTGTCCGCCCATTTTTTAAGGTTTTAGACATCATAATGGATTTCTTATCTAATTCTTGATGACAGAGTTATCGCCACCTGGAACAAATCATTCAAATTACTATAATTATAATAACAATAATAATAATAATAATAATAATAATAATAATAATAATAATAATAATAATAATCAATATAAATTTTCAATTGCGCATTACAATATGATCATAATACAAATATATAAAAATACAAATGTAAATGCAAATTTAAATATATAAATACTATAAAAAAGCTTGTCTAAAAAGATAAGTCTTGATTGCCGTCCTGAATTTATTAATTGAATTTAGGTCCCTGATCTCACTAGGAAGCTCGTTCCATAATTTGGGGGCGGCCACGAAGAATGACCGGTCTCCGAGAGTCTTGCGAGACTTCAATGCAGGATAGTTTAACGCCAAAGTCTTCGTTGAACGCAGACAATATCTACTTAATGATACATCTTTATAACCAGCAGACATCAAAAACCGGGCCGAGCGATTTTGAAGCTTATCAGAAAGGCCTTTGTTACAGTAGTTGAGGCAGTTCCCCCACACCTCATTACAACTATATAATCGAAGTGAGTTTAACAACTATGGGATTTGATGTCGTAAGCGCCGAATTGCACCTATGGCGGCGGCAATCTTTTTAGAGACATTTCAATATTTTTATTTTCTGGTTATCAAGCCTTCTATCCGCCTGTACTTCATGGAATTTTTTTGTGCGATCGCACGAACTCATGACGTTGCCAAACGGCATACTGCGGGCCAAATGCAAACTATTTCCAGACCCTTATGCGCGCTTAGCGCTTGCCCAGGCAAACCCTTGATCCCTAAACATACTAGGGGAGTGGAGGAGGGGAGGGAGAGTTGCATACCCTGAAGGCTGGAGCCCCCACCCCCCCCCCCCCTCTGGGGCTGGAACTTAATAATTATAATAATAATAATAATAATAATAATAATAATAATAATAATAATAATAATAATAATGATGATAATAATAATAATAATAATAATAATAATAATAATAATAATAACCCTAGACTCTGTCTTACCTTGTTCCTCGGCTTCTGCGAATCCTTTTTGAGGGTGAAGTGGCACTTGGTTGTTGTCACCGACATAAACTGACCGTCAAGGGAGCATAAAGAAGAGATGCACTGCAATCTTGGACAAATCAAATGAAAATTCCCCCATTTCAATGATGGAAAAATGGCTTGTTTTGCTTTTCGCGTGAATTCATCACATCACTGATTCTGGGAGTAGGGGAGTGCTGGAGGCAGGGGGGGGGGGGGGGTGGGGGTTAATTTCTTTGTTTTATTCTGTCCAAGATTGTGGGCACGATGTTATGTCTAATAATAGGCCATTTCCGAGTTGCTGTGAACCTCATTATGGAAGCGAGGCCAAGTGCAAAGCTTTTGATATTAAAATTAGTTATGTTTGCATATGAATGAAAACTAATTTTCATAATAAAAACTTTGCACTTAGCCTCGCTTTCATAATAAGGTTCACAACAACTTTCAAATACATGCCACCTCAGATTTTAAAATTTTAACCATATGTAACATGGTTATTTTATTCTCTAAATATTTTTTTCTTTTTTGTTCAACTTTTTTTTGCTAAATAAAATTACAACACAGTTTAATAATTAACTATTACGGCTGAATTGTTTACTGTACAAATCAATCTGATTTTTTTGGCATAACATTTACTGCAAGCCTATGAAGTCACTGATCGCATTCCCAGTATGTGCATGCTGTTTACATATAGCTGACAAAAATATGGAGTTAATGATACAAAGATTTGTGAGCATAAAAAATGTTACAATCTTCTGAGACCGAAGCAGAGGTGCTGACATATGAAATAAATTAACATGATTGTATTTATCAGGGTAGATAAATTTAGCCAGTCGAGGTAAAACTTTTGATGAATGTCTTGTAGTCCAAGACTTCTCCCTCTCCTTCTCCTGTCATGTCAATAAATTCCTGAAGGTTCATTGTGCTCTCTGTAAAAATAGAAACAAACAAATGCATTTAATATAATTTCACCACAACATTGTGACCAGAACCGAATAATCTATATCCAAGTTACCAAGTTCAACTGTTGAGAAGTAAACAACAGGTGAAGGCCCAAGTACATCATTGATTATTTATTAATGCATTTCATTTCTCACATTCACCCTGTAAACCCTTAGCCCTTAGTATTGTTATTTCACCAATTTAAGCAATAACATACATGAAATAGCTTAAATGTCTTGCCACATTTGCACATAATTTAATTAATAAATAAATTAATTAATAAATTAATTTGATTGACTGGTGTCAATCAAATGAGCAAAAGAAAAACCCACAAAATGTAAAGGCTAAAAACACTAACTGATCACATCTGATCAGCTGGACAAAGCAATTCAGCTCAAGTTCTTATGCCAGTGGGTACTTCCTAGTATCGCTGGATGAGGTTGCACTTTTAGTATTGGGATGATTATGATGAGGTGCCCCCATTCTAGTCACTCTATTAAAAGAGCTTGTCACACTTTCAACAAGACTACTTCATCGTGGGAAAGTTAAGAAATGTATCAATTTATTTTACAATGACCTAGTTTCACAGGATTCATAAGGTAGATACATAAACATTTGCAAAATAAGTGACTAAGATGGGCAATTACTGACTGGCCACCGACCAGACAATAATGGAGTAGGGGCACTCAGAGGCCAATGGAACATACAACAAAAGCTGTCCCAAGTGTGAGTTGGTAGTGAGTTTGCAATGGGCCATTTTCATGATGGCGTCATTTGACTACAACTACCAGAATTCATTTTATATTCCTTTTCAAATTCAAATTTTGTAATCCCAGTGGACAGCAAAGAACAATAGCTCTAATTAGCATGAGTAAACAAAAAACTGATTTTAAGGATTCTGGTAGTAACTAACTACAACGGTTGTAGTCAAATAGCGCCATAGTGAAAATGTCCTATTATTATCATATGATTGTCATGAACAAATTTTATACAAATTACAAACAGCAGTTAGATGAAAGTTTCCCTGTAAAGTGCCCTGTAAAGGTAAAGAGCTGTGTGTTACAACTGCTATGGTAGAAGCTGCTGCTTTATTTATTTTGCCACTAATAAATTACATTGAAAGAAAAGAAAACAAATACACGTCAAATTAAAAATATATATATACTTAAAGTAGTTACATGTTTACGAATCTACAACACTTAATAAATAATTATTACATTAAAACTATATTAGCTGTGTAGACATAAACAAAAAATTACAGATATAACATAATTATGAATATGGAAGTACTTGTGGTGTAAATATAAAAATAAATAGTAGAAAGAAGATCTCAAAGAAGCTTATATTAATAGCTTATTATTGAGGTCTCCTCCCAGGCATTTTAAATTAAAGTAATGGACTGTATGCATAAAAAGGCATCATAAGTAGAAACCTGCAAATGAAAAAATCAAATTAATTTTGATATGTTGAAAAGGTGGTGTATGAAGAAAATCAAAGCATGCCTTCTAAACCCAATTTAAATTCCAAAATATCCACTTTTGGCAAGCCCCCAATTATGTCTTTGAAGGAAACAGCACAAGATGTAAGACCAAGCTGTAACCACCAATGTCACCTAAGATCCTGAACTTTAAATCACTAGCTAGTACTGTAGCACTGTATTTCCCCAAGGTTAGGCTTAGGAGTTCAGGTGATTCAGATATAAGCTATACGTATGTAAGTCACATACACGTTACCTGTAGTTCTGATTGGAGAGTATGCTGGTGGTGTTTTGATCCATTCACCATTCGGCTTCTTCATGTGCGACCGATCTGAAGCAAAGGTCCCAAGAAATACTTCTGCTGGTATTACTCTGAATTTTCTGAAAAGTAATGTTTCCACCAAAATTTGTAAAATTACACAATACCATTTACCAATAAATTATTTTAAGAAAAGACGTGAAGTGAACTTAATCAATTCCTTCCTCACTGACAGGGTTGGCCTCTAGATCTGTGATTGCATCAATCATCAACTTATTTACCAGGGCCCAGTGGTGTGAAAGCCGATTAATATTCTAATAAACTATTTGAAAAGTTATCGGAGCTGTCCACTTTGGTCATAAAATAGCCTGCCAAGCAAGTGTTTCCGTGGAGATCTCTACATTAAAAAGCTGATTTCCCCATGGTCCAACAACAAAAAATGCACAAATGGAAACGCTTGCTACACAGGCTAGTCATTAAAATGCTTTTAACAGCTAATTTTGAAGATACATGGAAGTCCAGCTAAGTCAACACTAACAGGCCACGAGAAAAATATTTTTTGAAGAAATGAAATCTTTATTGATTATTGAAATATCAAAGTTTATGTTAACACAGGATTAGTTTAATCAGGCTTTGAAAAACTGGGCTCAGTACTTCATACACCTTGTAGTAGCAACCATGAGCTTTTGTGGCCAAAAACACTGTAAGTCTAAAAATTTGAGAAAAAAAAATTGAAAAAAAAATGTCTTTACTCAGGGATGCATTATGCTACATATATATTACAAGTCTTCACACAAACAGAGAAAGAATTGAACTACAAGAATTATTACAAATTTCAGAGAAAAGATGCTGATTATTTTTGTGGGTATACTGTTCAACATTTTTATTACAACACTAATTATTGTAACTGTTGCAACCTTCCAGGCAAATCTCAGTCACCATTGTTTGTTTGTTAATTTTCCCAACTCACCATAGCAATCACAACAGCTGCAGATTGGAATACTGAGTGCGGAGTCAACACTGTTACGATACTTATAAAAATAATTATGTACGTCCAGTATCAAGACTCCTGGTCTCTAGCCAATAATCTTCAGTCTATAACTTTGACCAACAAAGCATTTGACTACCACATCTTCACTTATTCAGGTTACCTGTGGAATTGCTTTTTAAGTTGTCTGTCATTCTGTATTGCTTGCTGTATATACTGTTCAAATGGACAAGGAAAAGGTAGAATGGAATCCAAATCATATATCAGACACTTGTCCTCTACTCGACGCAGGAGAAGAACATGGTAGTCCTAAATTAAAAAAAACTTGAAATAAATAAAACGGCAACAATGAAAGCATACAACTGCAAATCCCAATACTTTACATTAAATGAATTATTAAATTTTAAATTGTCTACTTATTAGATAATATTAGTAATCTGTTAGGTGGTTTCATATATTTTCTTTTGTTATCAATTTTGTGAATAATTATTGTACTCCAGCTCATACCAAAGATGAATCATGAAATTTTATTTTAAATAATAATAATAAATTGTTATAATTTTAAAGGGTTACTCATCCAAGATCTTAGATATACCATCTATTATACTCAGTAACTAATCTACACAGTGAAAGCAAGAAAAAACTTCCTTGACTAATTACGGTAATATATCAGATTATAATTTGGCATTTAAATCAAAATGTCTTCAGAATAAGTTGTGTATAGTTCACCAGTCTACCAGTCATGTGATCTTTGTCCACATGACCACTCTTGTGCATTTTCAACTGATGAAGGCATTGTGTGAATGTCAAAATGTTTTGCAGTCAAGGAAGTTCTTGCAACCTAGTCCACATAAATTCTTAGTGG
The DNA here is from genome assembly GCF_977016875.1 of Pavona decussata. Classification (NCBI taxonomy): domain Eukaryota; kingdom Metazoa; phylum Cnidaria; class Anthozoa; order Scleractinia; family Agariciidae; genus Pavona; species Pavona decussata. Next base: position 144,438 of record NW_028145718.1, read on the forward strand.
TAATTATATAGAGCAGGAAAACCAGCTTAACCATTAATAAAAGCATTAAATTAATGGTTAAGCTGGTTAACTAATAAAATACAAACAAGAGTGGTTAAGGTTAATTAAGCCTCAAACTACATTAAGCACTGTCAGCATTCAAAACATTGATTTGCACAGCATTCCTTCATGTACATTCCTAAACTCTTAATAGGTTGATTGCATTGCTACCATGTTGATGCCAAAACAAAATAAAATATGCTCAAATAGTTTGCATAAAAATGGAAGTTAACTCCCAGAGGAGAAAAATCTTATAATTGTTCCTAACCACGAACATGGCCGCCATGATGTAACGTGCAATCAACCTATAAAGTGTCCTAGTTTGTAACCCAAAATATTGTTATATAATTTCATTTGTAGATAATGTTACAGTAACTTCACTATTATGGGTTCATTTCCCCAGTTGCAAAACAACTCAAATTAATCAAACATAAATGTTTTAAACTGGTCAACGTACCCACACCACTGGAGCTAGTGGGTCTTTTGCTGATTTTTGCATCCACAAAGGAACCTAAATTGCAATAAAAATCACAACATTACATGTACATTTTCACTTTAAGTTACATTGACATTTTTTTCAGCCAGGCTTCCTGGATGTAAATACAACAAGACTGCCATAATTTGATCTGATGAAACAGCTATTTTGCCAGGGAGCATGCTGATTAGGTTAATGACATCAGGCAAATCTGATGATATGGACAACTATTGTCCTATCTCTATTTTGCCCGCAGTTTCTAATGTGCTAGAAAGAGCTGTACACCATTAATTATATTCTCATCTTCAGTGACACAAAGTTCTTAGCCCGTATCAATGCGGTTTCCGGAAATGCCACTCCACGGAATGGGCCACTATCTGTTTCGCGGATACAATCCGAAGGAACATTGACCGCAAGGTCGGTTGACTGGTGCGGTTTTTATTGACTTGCGGAAAGCATTCAATACCGTCAACCACAAAGTGCTGCTGAATAAACTGTGGGGTCTTGGAGTGTTGGATGTTGAACATGAGTGGTTTAGAAACTACCTACAGAACCGTACCCAAATTATGGAATTTCAGGGTGTGTCTAGTGCTGCTAAACCTGTGTCTGTTGGTGTCCCACAGGGGTCAATCTTGGGGCCGCTGTTATTCATTCTCCACTTGAACGATCTTCCCAGCGCGGTGGTGGAGTGCAGTATTCTCATGTATGCTGACGATACCGTAGTATTTTTCACAGCTCCTGAAGTATCTACTATCCAGGCTACCTTAGTGAGGGAACTGCAAGCCATTGAGTGTTGGCTTCATTTAAATAGCTTATTTATTAACAAAACTAGGACTGAGGCAATGCTGTTAGGGACTTCACAGAAACTTGCTAAGATAAATCAGTTCTCGATCACCATCGGTGGGTCTACCATAAAGCACGTAACTGAGTTTAAATATTTGGGTGTTATCCTCGATGAACACTCCAGTTGGAAAGAACATGTTAAAGCTATTGTTTCTAAGGCTGGTAGACGGGTGGGTATGCTGGGCTGTGTTCACTGTTTTATCACTTTACATAGTGTTAATGCCATTTATATTTCAATGATTAGACCAATATTAGAATATTGTGCTGGTGTCTGAGCTTGTTGTGGAGAAGTTAACAGCAGAACTTTAGAAGCTGTACAGAGGAGCGTTGGAAGAATTGTATTAAAGACATCTAGTAGTGACACTGCAATGGAAGCCTTAAATTGGCCAAGTCTTAGGACCCGGCGTGATGACCTCATCTTTAAGCTTGTGAGGAAATGCATTGATGGTCACTGTCCTCAGTATTTCAATAACTTTTTTGTTTTTAATAAGCACATCTGTACCCGCTTGACCCGGCAGAGCAATCTTTTACATTTGCCGGCAATAAGAACGGAAACAGCCAGGAGATCCTTCTATTACTATGGAAGTACGATTTTTAACAATCACTGTAAATGTACATAAATTTAGGCTCTGTACATTTTACGTCTTTTTTTGTATATCTCCTTTTATTGTGTATTCTATGTTAGGTAATGACCTCAGGGCTCCTATTGACAGCAGAGATGCTTTGTAAGCTCCCTGAAGGGACTACCCTGAGGTCTTACCTATTTATTTTTTTTGCTTTTAAATAAAGGTGTCTATCTATCTATCTCATATGGGCAAACATAGCACCCTTCTCACATGCATACAATTTAGACTGGATATCTTAAGTTCTCTATTGAAGACAAAGTTTTTCTATAATTTAATAAACAGGCTGACAGATTTAATGATCATTGGAATTTTGAAAAATTTCTTTGGTGTTTTCTAACAAGATAGAGAAGGGGGGGGGGGGGTAAATAGAGATGGGGACTTGTTAAAAACTCTGACCTTCAAACTGGAAAGGGGGGCATTTTCGAAAGGGGTGTTAAATAGAGCTTTAATACTGTACATACAACTGGATGACTGTAACTACCACAATCACACAAACTGTTAACTATAAATACAGAAAACGTTATGGTATCTTTAAACCAGTACAGTTAAAATGCACATGTAAGAACTTAGTGGTTTAAGAACCTGCTGGCAGAAATTTGCCATTTTAATACCCAAAAATATAAGTAAGTAAGTATATAAAAAATATATTATATTAGCCTAGCAAGATCAAGGTTCTTAATATATAAATTATGTGGGTAACAGTTAAATTACGATAAACTTGCATTTAACCAAGGAGTTTGACTTTCAGATTGCAAATTTATATTTATTTTTACAAGAAAATACCAAACTGTACATGTAAAATTATTACAAATAAAAGTATTAATTTCTACAACAAAAATGGGTTTATACAAAGTACAGACTGTAATAGTTTTCATGGACCTTGCATAAAGGAGGTTTGCAATGTACTGTATGTATTCTTGCAGTTCTTAGCTTGTCATAATACAGTTGTGAATAAATACTATAAATTAATTTAAGCACCAAACCCAAGTTTATTTATTTTTCTGGTAATCAACAACTACACTTATCTCCTTCATAGAAATTAAGAACCCAATTAAGAACCGTACTTACCCTAAATTGCCAAAAACTACCCCAAAATACAAGAACGAATTTTGACAGACTTCAAAAAATGTAGGTTCTTACACACAGGTTTTTGATTTAGTCAAATTCGTCACTAAGTGTGATGGGGGAAAGAAACAGAACTTTTCAAGGTATTTAAATTGAATTACAGTCAGTCCTGTGTACAGATGCTGTTGTTACCTGTCTTTTGTCATTGGAGATAAACACTGCATAATATTCCTTCAGGGTTTCCTCCTTTTCCTCCTTTATCTGCTCACATAGTTTCCAAACATTTTCTTCACTAGAAAAAAAGGAAGGAAGGAACAAAGACACCAAATTGATTTTCAACAGAATTTCTTGTTGCTTCCTTTCTTAGGTTTTCAGCTTCAATAGTAATATGTGCGAGTAGTCAATTCCCATCACCTAATGAAGACTGGCAGTAAGCTGTGAAAATGTTGCAACCTATATCTCAGGTGACTACATCACAAGACAAACAATAACACCCTTTATTACTGTCTACTACGATGAATAGTAAGCAACATTTCATTCGTCTCATGTTCATTTTGTTGTCACCAATTATCATAATTAGCAATTTTGTCTACTTATTATAAATTCAATTTCCAACGCTTTGTACATTAACTAACTGAAGATGACAGAAGTCTCTGTGAAAACATGTTTTGCAAACTTAAAGGTTTTGTCCTTTTCTTTAAACATTTCTAGTTTAATAATACTGTACATATTTTCTTCTTGATTACGTATACATGTATGTACTTATTTTCAACTTTAGTACCTGTTTAATTTTTAGTTAGTGTAGGCTTTAGGTAACCCTTCAGAGAGGGGGACAAACTCCTGTTTGGGGTTTTCCTGTCAAAAATTGTCTTTTTATTGCCAAACTATAAAAGTAAAACTCAAGCTCCCCGGGAGATAATTGCCAATTTCAATAACTTAACACGTAAGATGCTCTACTGTTGTGGCCTGGCCAGAAAACTGGCTACTCATAGTGCATAGATCACCCAACTAGTGTCTTAATAATGGTGTTGTGTCTGTGAAAACAATTCTTGACTCAGCGGTGGATAATAACATTCACGTCAGATAATAATAAGGACAGTTTGGTAGCTACCTCAATGTACTAGGGAATGGGGACTAAGCTTAGAAAGGTGTGACCCTAAATTTTTTTTTCTTGATTTCTAATTAATATTGAGGAAAGGGAAGAGAGGCTCCCATTTCTTTTGATTTGCTCTTGATTTATAAGACTCAATGTGAAATTGTGATTTGAGGACCAGAAGGAAGCTTTTTAAAAGTGGGATCTTATTGTTTACCCTGCAACACCATATGAAGTACCTTGTTAAAAGAAAGCACAAATTCAGTTGCAGGGCGGAAACGGAGTTGTCAGACCTCAGACCTAAAAAAATGGCTACATCTTTTGAATAGTTTCTTGGTATTAACTTAAACTGCTCTAGCCTTTCAACCAAATTATCCCAAAAAAGAGAGACCTTTGGACAGAGCCAAAATAGGTGGGCTAGGTTTTCTGAGGAGCGGCGCTACAGAAAGAGCAATTCTGGTCTTCTTTAATACCAATTTTGGTTAGAAAAACGTTTGTGGGTAGGATACGGTGAAGAAACCCCTACTGGAAGTTTACGAGTTTTGTGCTTTTGGTACACTTAGCTGCTAGCCCATAACCAGCTTTCCAATCAGGAGTCCAATTTTCGTCAGAGGGAAAACTGTTGTTCCATTTCAGTTGGCTTTTCACTGGTGAGGTGCTTTTGGTGGAAAGAAGTTTCTTATACACTAACCTGTTACCCTTGTCACTTTTAAGAAATGTTTGGAGGAAAGAGTCGGGGCCAGCTTCCTTAGGAAAATGAGCATTGTAATGGTAACGAAGGGCTGATACAAGGCCAAAATACTTCAATGGCTTTACTTGTATTTTGTGAGTGTTAATAAACTCATCGAAAGAGAGAAAGTTGTGCGAGTCCTTCATTAGATGAGCTATCTTGGTAATTCCATGAAGAGAGAGTTGTTTATTGAAAGCCAGTTGAACAAAATATTTTTGATGGTGCTCTTTGGTTTCAATAGTTCATCACACATATGCACACATACACACAGCCAAAGACACCTGACAGGACTTTGAACTCACTATATTTGTTTACACTGTTTTTTATGATGTAGAAATTTTAAGTCTTCAAGACTGTAGAGTGTTGTTTGGGGATCTTGTCAACAATGCAGTTATTCATACGATAAAAATTCTTTTAGAGTAAAACATATAAAGAGTTTTAAAATAAATCACAGCTCATTTCCATATATTTTGGGTGCCCAAGTATAGTTTTATGATTGTTCTTTTTTAAAATTGTTAATTTTAGATCACTAGTTCAGGTTTTTGCACGGTATAATTCTTCTTAAAATTAAAGGATTAAATTTTGCTCTCAAAAAGTCCACGTATAAGGCATTATAGCAAATCAACATTCTTTGAGCATTTAGTTTACATTTGTCGCGGCTGACTGGGAAAACCCCGCGAAAAAACATTCAAATTTCGCAGTCAATAAAAATTGTGATCATCAAAAAGAAAAACCATCTGGATATAATAATAGTAATAATAATGTAAATGTCCCAGTAAGTATCTAAACCTAAAATACAAGATTACGTAGAGCAAACAGGCTTTATAATACGACAGATAACAAAGTGTTCTTGTACTGTACAATTCACATGACAAAAAGGTATCAACATGCGTTAAACTATCACGTATTTTAACTTATACAATCATTTTTCCAGTTTCATTGGTAAACATCTCAACACATTATAACAGCCAAATACTGTAGTAAAGTATAAGGAAGGTAACATACCAGTAACAGCTGGTGTAAACACAAGTTGACGGTGAGATTTCTCCTTTGACTTCCACAGAAGTTTTCGCCTGCATGGCCTAAACAAACGAAAGAAGTGGAGCTTTCACCCATCGAAACGAGGCTAATGTCTGCTACTTAGGACACCGAAACGAGGCTGATGAGTGCATCCGCTGGATTTCAGTACTGCCACCTCGAAAATCAATATGGCAGATGAGAGATCTGTGTTCGTTACTGTTGGAACAACAAGCTTTGATCGTTTAATTGAAACCGTTTCGACCAAGGATTTTGTCGAAGTAATAAGCCATGTTTCCATAATTGTCTTATTTATTTAAAAAAAAATTGACAATAATTAAATCTTTTACAGCTTTTAGAAAGGCTGGGTTACCACAGCGTGGTTCTCCAAATAGGAAGAGGTGTTTATGAGCCTGAAGTTATAAGAAGAAGGGATTTCTCCTTGGAATACTACAGATATAAAGATTCAATAGCTGCTGATATTCAAAGGGCATCGCTTGTGATTAGTCATGCAGGTACAGCAAACTTTGTTTTTAAACTCAAAACTTCTTTATATACCAGATAAACTAGAGAATTAGTTATTCAGTGAAAAGGCATCAGCATCGATAGTAAAAAGGAGACAGAATAAAGCAGAGAAAAAAAGCTGCCATAATGATAGTCTGTAAAAGAGTAATGGGCCCCATGTAAGCCAGTCTGCAGAGTATGAGATCCCGTGCGCGCACTGAGGCCCGAGAGTTACAGAGAGAGAATTTAAGGAAGGCTTGTACATGCAGTTGCCATGCTCTGCAGACTGGCATGCAAAGCAAACCAACTGGAAGGAGACAAAAAAAAAGAAAGAAAAAAAAAAGAGGATTTCAAGGAGGCTTTGTACAGAAGTGTTTTTTCCTAATGAATGTCTTTATTGGTAATTTATTTGTTTTATAAATAATTTGTCCTTCAGTAATGTTCAAGTTATTGATACAACAATAGTGCACCCCTTTATTATGATGTAAACCATCATTATAATGCACCTATCAATCAATACAATCAATATAAGCAGGGCACTACTATTAAAAATTAAGAAAAACAGAGTTTCTGGTTTCATTGCCTTCTCCCTAGAAGACTACAACATAGTAATTTTTTCTCTTGAAATCCTGAAAGGGGGAAGAACTCTCCAAGTACATGAATTTTTGTGAATGAGCCTCACATGCCCGACTGTCTGCATTCCATACATCATTCACTCTGACTAGAGATCCCATTCTCACTCAGACATCGTAATCAGCCCTCATATAATGACATCTTCAAACATGTTTTTTTGAAATGGCAGTGATGGGGAAGATATAATCAAGGCTCATTTGGGCTTATTTATTTATTTAATTATCTATTAGTAATACTTTTTCAATGGTTCTTTCTCGGCCTTTCTTGAAACCAACCAAACAATCTCCTCCAAGAAAGAGGGTGATGGGAAATGACAGTTTTATAGGGATGGCCATAACAAAGAAGAAGGGGAAGTCCAGGCTTTTTGTTTCAAATCAGCCCCCTTCTGCTATGATGGAATGTTGATACAGGTCAACCATCTTGCCCTGGATCTCCTTTCTCCCTACCCATTATGAAATGAGCTTCATTTTGGATATCAATCACAGCTGTCTTTTGTGTAAGGTATTGTTAAAGTGACAAATTATTCATGGAACCCATCTATTCATTGAAACATAAAAGAACAATAAAACAACAACAAAAGAACAAAAGGTGAAGTTTCTCAGCAGAAGTTGCATAACTAAACTAACATGAATAAAAGTACATTGCCCTGTGCTATCAGGGAAGTGATGTTTTTTAGGTTATTCAAAAACAAACGACAGTTCCCAATAAGAATGGGCACTATCTATGCTATCATTGTGATAAAAAAGAAGGAAAACAGATAATCACAGTTTCCAGTGAAATATTGAAAGTAATTTGCATATCAAACAAACTCACGGTGGAAACGCAAGCAAATGTAATTTTCAATCAACTACGTGTGTTTTTTCGGCAAGATACCGCAATTCCAAGCAAAAGTTTTGAATGTAATGATCCTAAATCATATAAATATGTTGCTTTCAAAGGGCGCTGCTACCGTTTCTTTATGTAAACTCCTCCCCCTGTGCAAACAAAGAAATAACACTCTTGAGGATTCATGCTGCGGGACAAAAGATACCTCCAGCAGTGGCACACTTTGCTATGCTCATAAAGCATCATGGTACCCCACTTTTTTCGGGCAACATGTTTCGTGATGTGGGCACAATTTCGTAATGCCCTTTTAACTTTGACAAGCCTTGGGGAAATTCAAGAAAGGGATTATATCATGTGTGAAAGTTGGACTGCTTTAATGTTCTTATGTGGCTATCCCTGAGACGAAAAGGACTGGTACATGTACAAACAAGAAAAAGTATTATTTTTACTGTGCTACAGTGCCAAACACTATTATTACCAAAATTGCGGCAAAATGGCTAAGATCGGTACCCTATTTAAGACCAAAACGGCTGAAAAACCATACCCTTTGGGGCCACACATACCTATATAGCCCATAAAAGGGAGTACCCCCCCCCCCCCCCCCACCCGGGCCAAGCACTAACTACGGTATTGCACAAATTTCAGTGGATCATAAATTACAAGGCTTTATACTGATATACCTTTTTTTGTTTCTCGTCTCAGGGGCTGGTAGTGTGTTAGAAACATTACAAGTGGGCCAGCCACTCATTGTTGTAATTAATGAACTTCTGATGGACAATCATCAGTTGGAGTTGGCAAGTCAACTTGCAGAGGATGGGCATTTATATTATGCTACATGCAGGTCTGTAAAATATGACTATGTTATAACAATAACATCATCTGGAGGTCATCATATCACATAGTCAAAAATTTACTGCTGACTGCCAATACAATAAATCAAATTGGAAGCATTTAGACTGCAAAAAGTCAATGAACTTGAGACAGTACAAATACAGTAAATGACAAGTATCTGCATGTTTCAAGGTACAAATGCCAAAGGTGTTGTACAAAAGAAAAACCAAGCTAACAGCTACCATATTAACCCTTTAAGCCCTAACAGTGATCAGCATCAAAATTCTCCTTGTAATATCAATGCTTATTCAACCCCTGAGGTCATGAGAATGAAGGATATGATCACCCGAGGTGAATTTTCTTGATATTTTAATAAATTCTCCCTAGTAGTTTCACAAGAAAAGTATGGGGACAAGATAGGAGAATTTGTTCCTTGCTATCAGGGGTTAAAAGGTGAAGCAACATTTTGTGATGTCATAGTTTCCTGATTTTTTAGGGTGACATTTTGGAACACAAAATTTTCAAGTTGAAAATGTGGAGAAATTGTCAAAATGTTCATCCTATCAAGACCAAAAATAAATGACTGCTCTTTTTTGTGACATCAAACATGAACTTTTGATGTCGCACAAATTTCCCGTAATAAAGCATCTAATGTGTTGCTGAAATGAAGAGTGAAAAGGATGCAGCATTTTTACATGGACCATAAATTGGTGCGCTGTCTTCTTTTTTTTTTATTGCTTTGGTAGTCCTTTTGTGAATTTCAATTACTGGGGGTATTGAGAGATCAACAGCAACACCAAGTGTGTTTCTTGTTCAAACTATTTAGCTGGTTCAGTTGTATGAGAGTAAAAAACTCAGCCAAAGTACAGTGGTTGTGTGGTAAGGAAATCTTAGGGGTGGAGTTTTACATTAAGTTGCACAAAGTGGAATGGGAGAGTTGTTAGGGAGATTGAGAATTACTTTAAATTATAGCAAGCGGCAGAAATGACCATCGTGATGTTTTAATCCTACAATTGCGGATCGCTGTTTTCAATTTCTCAGTAAAATTACAAGTTTTGCGTTGGCATCAACGACTAGAATTATCTTGCACTACTCTCATCCGTGTATCTTTTTTTTTTTTTTTCAAGAAAGCATAAACGCGAATCTCACGTTTTCCGTTTGCCGTAAACTCAATTCTGAATCTCTCTATTGTTTGAAAAAATGAAGACTCTACTTCCAATCAGATAAGCTTGGATTCTGATGAGTTGTGAGTGAAACATAATTTTGTCATTAAACTTGTGTCCACAGCACACTGCACGAGACACTCAGAGACAAAGATTTAACAAAACTGAAGCCATTTCCTCCTGGGAAACCTGAACTTTTCTCTTCATTTGTAGACAAAGTAATGGGCTTCCATCCACAGTGACGGGTCTTCATGTTGACAAAGAATGAACAGTCGATTGACAGCGTAATGGCAAAGGAAATTGATGTGAAGTCAGTTTCTCTGGGAAAAAAATCAGCTTACCAGTTTAACTGTCAAAAAAGACAATAAAATATAAAAAGTTACAAAAATCAGAATTTTTAATAAATAAAGTGTCTACTATTTCTTACTTTTATTGTCTAGTTACTATTCTCTATTATCCGGTTCTTCAGGTTTACATTAGCAACAAAACCACTTATTTTGAGTGAGACTTTACCGGTCTTTTTGGACTGTATTTCACGTTTATCAGCGTGGCATCATTCTTTAATTGTTCATAGTTTCTATTGCTTTCCAAGCCAGCGTTGCACATTACTAACAGGGGACTTGATATATTTCCAATTGCATGGCAAAGATAGGTATTTTACATATTGGAAATTGACGTATAATATTCGCTAAAAGGCCAAAACATATGCTCGGACCTAGAAAGAATTGTCCTTCTCAGGGTCAAAACGCCGTGATTTTACATCTTTCTTTACGTAATTTATGGGCCGACCCCAGATTGGCTTGTTGACGGCCAAAACCAAATGTTTCCAATTTGGAACGTACGCGATTGTTAGAAACTGATTCATTTATATTCATTCAGGTTGTTATTAAGGACGGTGCCTACTATTGTTACTGCGCATACGTCCTGTGCATCTCGAGATACTCGGGTTTCCTATGGGTCGTGCCTACTAATACAGGGATATTTTTGCACGGTTCAAAACTATGCAGAGAAACTGGCAGAACTTACCAAATGCTTTTGGTATCTCAAAAAAAAATTGGGGGTAACCATGCAATCAACTTACTCTAAATGTTAAGAAATCAAATTTTATTGTCTTTAAATCTCGTAGTAAAAAGCTCAAAAAGGAGCTTAATATTAAATTCAATAACAAGACTTTAGAAAGAGTTAAGCAAACGAAGTTTTTGGGAATCATAGTTGATGAACACTTGACATGGAAAGATCACATTGATTATGTTACTTTAAAAATAATAAGAATTTGCGGAATTCTACGAAGAATTCGCTTTTTTCTGAACCAATCAACACTAAAATTGTTATATTATAGCTTAATATACCCTTACCTACACTATGGAAATATAGTTTGGGCTAATAACTTTCCTACACGGTTAGAAAACTGATTTAAGCTGCAAAAGAAAATTTTAAGAATCATCACTTTCTCTCCTTATAATACACTATCTCTTCCACTTTTCAATAAGTTGGAAATTCTAAACATACACCAAATAAATGATCTCTTGATTTCTTCATTCAGTTACAACCTGGTCAACAATGCTCTTCCACCTTATTTTAATAATTTTTGTATTATTAATGCAGAACTTCACAATTATCATACAAGAAGTTCAAGAAAGCTACATAAAACTTTTAATAGGACAAATTATAGTGTTTATTCAACTCGCAACAAAGTAATTAATACTTGGAATAATATTCCTGCACCTATTAAGCAATCAAATAGTGTTTTTATTTTCAACAAGAATATGAAAAAGTTTTTGATTTCTGGTGCTTAACGCTTTTGGACAATTTTACTTTATTATACTGGTACTGAAATAATGATTAGATTAAGCCTTGGCTACATATTGTTAACGTATATCGTACAATACAATTAACAAGTAATGTACCGATACCTATTAATTAATTTTATAGTTATGTATTGTAATAGGGGAACGGCCTTGTAAAAGCCCGCAAGGGTTTCTTCAGTTTCCCTCCCAAATAGTTATCTTATTTTGTCACATTTCACATTGTAAATGATTTCAAATATGGGTAAATAAACAATCAATCAATCAATCAATCAATTTTTCAGAGATAATTAAGCTTCAATTTAGGGGAAAAATCCCATACATTGCTTTATATTTTCGCGTTTAATTAATGTTTAATTATCTCCGAAAAATGCGTGGTTACCCCCAATTTTCTTTTTGGATTCCAATAGCCCTTGCTAAGATCTGCTTTTCCCGCATAGTCATAAACCGCACAAAAATACTTCGGTATTAGTAGGCACCGTCCTTAAAAATAGATTTTCTGTCCGCAGCAAAGTTTGTGAAGATCCTTTTTGGTGAGCCAAACTTGACACTTCAGGTTCCAACCCACTCAGGTAATGTTTAAACCCCCCACTCTCTGGAAGGCCCTTCCCGGCATATGCCCTATTCCCCAAATTAAGCACAAAACTAAAAAGGCCCGGGGATGTTTCAGTATTCGAATTGTTTGACGCATTATTCCCAAAGTCTCCTGCTCGGGAAGCTTAGGGCAATACCGGCGACACCAACAAAGCGACTGTATGAGAGGTTACACTGAGGAACGCAGGTTGTTCTCAAGCGGAGAACAATTGCGCAATATTGTCCAACGTTGGGCCTGGCTCTTTTGTTCTATAATTAGGTCTTCGATGATCTTTCACTTGAAATTTTTCTAAACATTAGATTCCCCATTTAATAGAATTAACGTAAGTGGTTTTGGACATCGCTAAGGCAGCTACAGTCATGTCGAAGCTGAACAAGAGAGCGTGGGAAAACCACCAGCTGACCTTGAACACCAAACTCAAGGTGTATTAGGCATGCGTCCTCAGCACCTTGCTTTACAGCAGTGAGTCTTGGACAACCTACGCTAGACAAGAGAACCGCCTGGAAGGCTTCCACCTTCGCTGCCTGCGACGAATCATGGGCATCAGGTGGCAGGACAGAGTCACTAGCACAGCTGTTCTGGAGAAGGCAGGCTCGCTCCGTATGGAGGACGGTCGCATCCCAAAGGACCTCTTGTACGGTCAGCTAGCCTCGGGATGCCGCCCTGAAGGCTGCCCAGCTCTCCGCTATAAGGACGTCTACAAGCGGGACCTGAAACTGACGGACATCAACCCAGACGGCTGGGAAAAGCTCGCGGATGACAGAGACGGCTGGCGTCTTGCCGTACGTGATGGTGTCAGGAGTGGAGAGGAGAAGAGGAACCTCCAGCTGGAGAACAAACGGACAAAACGAAAAGAGAGACAGCAAACCGCGGACACAAACCAGCCATCCACCTTTGCGTGCAACAATTGTGGCAGAGACTGCCATGCTAGGATTGGACTATTGAGCCACATCCGGCGCTGCGCTAAACAGAAAGACTGACCCAACAGGGCGCACACCATTGTCTTCCGAGACTGAAGGATGCCTACTAAGTGGTTTTGATTTTTACGCGACGGTGAAAACGATGTGGAAATTCTAGTATGGACGGAAAACCTTGGATGCGTTTTCCACACGAAAACTCCGTTTTCAACGCTTTCTGAATTAGTGCCAAAGCGTTCACTTTTGAGGTAAAAAACCCCATAAATTTCATGGCCATATCTTCGTTTTCTTGTGTTAGAGAAATTTCTTACAAATCTTTTATCATTCTTCAAAAAGGCTGTGACAAGGTGGTTTGATGACTGCTTGTGATGAAGCTGTCGATAGTACCTTTGCGAGTCTCCCTTGAATTCTTGGATTCTTTATTGGAAGTGAACTAAAGGTAGAAATGTAGCGGGGGGGGGGGGGTGCGTAACATTTGATCCCTGGAAAAATATTCACCAACTCAAAAACAACTTTACACTGAGCCTGGACCTTGAGAAATTTTGTTTGGTTTGTTTGTAAGATAATCGATAGATCTTTGAAGAAAGGTTTGGATAGGCGGGTTGGATGTTGTGTATTTGTTCCCCTTGGAAGAAAACAACAAGTTTTGCGGGATTTATCAAAAACGGTGCGTTCATTACTTTTAGAACTTTAAGTTCTGAGACGTAATTAAAGAAACAGCTTGACGTCCTAACTGCAGGAACCGGTAACTACAATGAAATGACTGGCGGCTTGGTCAGGGGTAATGGGGGTCCGAGTCACTCTGCAGTCTCAGAAGTCATGACACAGTTCACACGCAAAAGTTAAAGTTACCATTTCAAAGAAGCGCTTGCTGTCTCCGTTTGCTGTCCAGCTACTCAAAGAAAACAGACACTTGGTTTGGTTAGGTTTATTTTCTCTTAGTGTATACCTTTCTTCTGAAGCTTTTTGTAAACCGTTATCCCGCAAAAATTGACCACCTTGCAATAGTTATTAACACTCAGTAAATATACCCCAATACAAACAGTGCACACGGTAATATCAAAATAACGCTGACGTTAGTTACTGCGCCAGCGTTGCAGTTGTCGCCGCTGCAGCAATCCATGCGGCATGTGACGTCAGAGAACCCAGACTCCTTTAAGTTCTTGCAAGTTAGATTGTCGTTGTCAGAGCACTGCTTGGCAGTCATGCATCCCTTACCATACTGCTTTACTGTATGTGATTTGGCGCTGTAGGAGATTTTTCCTTTGTAGCATCGGTCAAACCCTGGGGGGCACTGAAGCTGGCTTGATTTACAATCGTCGAAGGACAAAAAGCTCGCACACTTGTGACACCTTAAGCCGCTTGCTATATGAACATGAAATAAACGTGGTTAAGACATGGAAACGTACTTGAACTTTTGCTAACAGCTATCTCTGTAGAAATGCCATATCCGGCCTTGCCGGAAAACTGCCTATCCATTTAAAATTATCTCCCCACAAGGGTAATGTCTTCCTTACAACGGTCAGTCAATTCTGCCCAAGGGTGATCTGCCGGCTAGACATAAGGGAGCTTTAGCAACGACGACGGCAACGCCAACGTAAACGTTACTGAAACGAGAAGCTGTTTCCAGCTTATACTCGGGCCATATTTGACTGTGTGGTGCGTAAAGCCTACAATCTTCTAACAGTGATAACTTCCAGCATCGCCAATTTCCCCAAATAGATAGCCTGCGAGCAAGCTCTCTTGGGGATGGATCCTCTTTCCCCCTCCCCCCCCCCCCACCCCCAAGAGAGCTTGCTCGCAGGCTACCATAGATACAGAGATATAGTGAGGCAATAAGTAACCACCAGATAGAATTGTATTTCTTGCAGTCAGAATGAAATACAGGGGAAAACGACATTTGTCATACGAATGTTTTTTACTATCCCCGGGCTTTAATCCTTGCGTTTTCACCTTTCGTTTAGAGACAGAAACCATTTGTACGGTCCTAATATGTATGTGACGCCGGGTCAATGATGGATCGTAATTTTCGGTATGATCTAGACCCGGGGGGCGGGGGGTACTCCGTTATGTGGCCTTAGCAGGGAGTGCAGCCCGATAGGGTATGATTTTCAGGGTGTTTTGTCTTCAACGGAGTATCTATTTCATCACTTTCTGTCTTAAACAGGGTATCCCTACATGACCTAATGGCTTAAACAGATTGTGATTGCCAATGCATTAAAATACAGTAAGAAACTAGTGTATTTTTATTTAATTCTAGTCTTAAACAGGGTGTGATTATGGGTTAAATGTCTTAGAAAGGACCTGAAAATTTTGAATTCTGACTTAAACGGGATAGGGAAATCGAAGAATTGTGTCTTAAACAGGGTCAGGGTTTGAACGCCCGGGCCGCGCCTCCCTACCCAAGCATCTGTTGATTACTCCCCCGCCCGATCTAGAGTAACGTTGCGCATCACGCGTATGCTTATATCCTTGTACGTTTTTCAATGTTTCGCTGTTTATATTTTTAAATGAAATTCAGGGGAAAGCATTTGTTATTCACCTTTCATTTGAAGACAGAAACCGTTTCTACATTGATCGTTTTTCTATAGTAAACGTGAGACATCTTTATCTATCTTGGCCCGCGAGGTCATAGACTGATTTAGCGGCCAAATTTTCGGTTAAACAAAACTAACCTTGAGGCACTCAGGTTAGCCTAAAGAGCACTCCATTTAGCCTAAATAGCACTTAGGTTAGCTTAAATAGCTCCCCGGTTAGCTTAACGGTTAGCAGTTTATTAGTTGGGGTTGTTCATGCCTCGCATGCCTCGCATGTTTCGTTCATGCCTCGCACGTCTAGCTCGCATATTGTAAACACTCCTCATGGCCCGATAACAAAGAACGCGACCGAGAATTTAATGAATTCGATAACACGACAAAAAACGTAACTCGTACCAGCCGAGTACAAAAAACGAGACCGAGAACAATAACTCGTCGCCCGAAGTCTTATCTCTCGGCCCATCGCGACCCCAAAAAGAAAAAAGAATTTGATAATGCTACAACTCGGTCTGCCTTACGGCCCGAGTAAATAGACGTTCGCGTTACGTGTATTACTTCGCGATTATTCCAATTCGTTCAACTTGTAGAATGTGGGCCGCGAAGTACCCGGGAACTAAATTCATAGGCACGACGTTCAAGTAACGAAGGATAATGAAAAATTTACCGTCTTGTGCTCACGTTCTCCGAAAAGCCTTGAATTTGGCCATTTCACGTTGTTTTGCTGATGACGGCAAAGAAATGTACCAAAACATATAACGCAAGTGCAGGGCCATTGTTTTTGCTCATTAAGCCTATTGTTTTGTGGCGTTCCCGTTGCCGTCGTCCTTGCTAAAGCTCCCCATATTTATTTGAAAAAGAATCGACGCACTGACAATAAATGATATATCCAAGTGATGTATTTATTCTGTTTACCGGCCCACCGGCGCGGCATGCAGGGGAGCTGGGTTGCCGTAGGATCCCACTCATGTATGCTATCTTCAATCCTGACATTGGCCGCAAAAAGTCAATTTAAAATTTTTTGGATATAATAGAAATTTACGGTAAAATTTCAAAGCCACCCAAAATTAAGCATGGCAAATCTATGAAACACTGTAACCCAAAACTAAGGGGAAGCATTTGAACGCCGCTTTGTGATATCCACTAGAGTTTCAGAAAAGTATTGGAAAGCCAGATTCAGCGTACTTACCAACTGAACAAGTTAGTACAAGAAGTAAAGCTAGAGCCTTCTTTAGTGGCGCCATCTTCAGAATAACGTTAAGGAATAACCACCGTCATCGATTATGACTTTTAACTACTTCAGCTGCCATTGAGTCTTCATTGGTTAATTACATTAAACTTCAAAGGGTAGCTTTATTATATTTTAAATGAATTACAAATGTGAGAATGAACTTCAATAATTATTATTACATAAACGTAGTTGACAAAGGTGAAAAAAGTTGAAAAGAGTTTATGGGAACAAACCTGACAAGCGCAGCTGACAGCGCAACTGCAACCAGTGGTCTGTTCTGTAATAACTTATTGGCGACTGATATTCCTTCAATGTCAAAATAAGAGATCTGTATCGTTGTACAATTTAGTCAAGCACAAACAAAGTTTAAAAAAGCCGTTAAGTTTTCCGCTCAAGCCAAAGAGAAATGATGTCACTGCGTTTTCGCATTTATGTACAACAACCACAACACAAAGCTTTATTTAATAAATTTAAATTTTTTACAGGAATATACAGCCTGCATATAGCAGAGCTAATAGAGGCGAGCTGTGTAACTTTTAAAAATAATTATTACAAACATGAATAAAATTAGAATAAATTAGTAAATATAAATATAAGTAAGTAGATAAGTACACGCATTCGTTCTTTTAAGCAACTTGATAAGAGAAAATTAAATAAGTAGAATATACATAATTATACATACACATATATATACCCATATACAATACTTCGGGAAAATAAGAAAGAGAAGAAAAGCGAATATATCCTGTCAAGGTTTCATAAACTGATCTTCATAGTATGATATGTTCAAGACACAATTTAAATACTCGAAAATGCGCTAAAAAGGGTCTTTCCATTGTGTGATAAAGAAGTCTAGTCTCTTATTTCTTAAGTACACAGAAAATAGTGCACCGGTTCTAGAAAATGTTGAAGTTAAGCAGGGGCGTAGCCAGGATTTTTCTAGAGGTACGCACAATTTTCCAAATACCCCCCCCCCCCCCCCCCTCCCGCCGTCAATCTTTTTTTACGTGCAATGATGCCATGATTAAATTTTCTTTACTGTCAGGATGGTGAGGTTATGCTGTAAGTGTGATATGGCAATTACGTCGTTAAATTCTTTTCTGCTTTGTTGGGTTCATTGAAGTGCTTCAACCCTTTTATTCATTTAGCCAACAAGCTAGCGGTATCTCAGGGTTTTGTTCACAATGAGCATTTTTTAGCACTGTGGGCCACATCATTGTTTTTGATCAGCATTAAGTACGCGCTTACTCAGTACAAATCTACAAACAAAAAATCAAAGTGTACATGTTTAGATCTTCATCGCCAAGACCAACACAACTAAGGCACTATAAATTAATATAACTGTAGATACTTCAGCTTCCATAAAGGCATAAGGGATATAACGGTTTACCTTTACAAACAGAAAGCTAACCGTCTGTCTTTCCTTCCAGCAGACAGAAATGACCACATTTAGGTCTATTTCCTTGTGTTTGTGAATATGTATTACGGATAGCGAGGACAACCTCGCATCTGACATAGCACCCCGAAGTAGCGTCTTAAGCCTCTTCATGCTACTAAAAATCCGCTCTGCAGCACACGTAGACACAGGGTATGTGACAAGTGTATTGACTGCTACAGCAATTCCAGGGTAAAATTCTGGGATAGAAAAGTCCAGCGTTTCCACCAAGGTCTGGGGAATCCCATCTTCAACCGACAGCCACTTATGACGCGGACACCTACTCACTTCTCGTTTTAATTAATCATGGCACATATGCATGTCTTCGCCATAGTGGTTATAGATGTCTGCGACACTAGTTTCCGTCAGGTCTTGAAGATTTCCTGAACTGAAATTTTAATTTTAAACACGTCGCTTCTCTGTGGAAACCGACATTCGGGGTGTGAAAAAACACACTTCGTTGCTTTATAAAAATTATCTCAAAAATTATTGAAATTGTGGGGGTTTTTTTTATCAAATTATTATGTTTTATTTACTTGCTTTTTATTCATTTTATTTTATTTTATCTTACCTGATTTTATTTTATTTTATTTTCGACTTTTTCAGGTACGCACGTGCGTATGTGCGTATAGGTCGCTGCACCTCTGTTAAGTGTTTCGAAGTGAGTTTCGTAGCTTCGTCAATGTTACTTTTTGAAGTTTTCATTGCTGACTTGAATTTTGTACAAAGTGTGGTTGTCACTAAAAATGAAAATAGTAGATCGGTCGGCTTTTAAACTTTGTATATCGAAGCGATTACAGTGGAAGCTCTCGTAAGCGGATACCCTCGAGACGCGAAAAGGCGTCCGTAACTCGAGAGCTGGCCGCTTCCGAGAATGGTTCTCATAATCGGCCACTAGAGGTGTAAGGGATAGATGGCCGTGTTTTGCACTTGTTTAAGACTTGCTTATTAGTTTTAGCGCGAAAGTGAACGCGCGAAAGGTGTGGAAACCTCTGTTATGCAAATAAGCCTCAAGTATTCAATCAAGCGCGGACCGCCTAAAGGATCATGATATGTGAAGAGTGTGGATAAGCCAACACAATTGTAAGTCGTACATTTCCGGCGATTGTTTGCTAGTTCTTCATAACAAGTTTAGTTTTCAAACAATATTGTTCTTTACCTTTCAGTTTGACTGTTGCTGTTAAACAGAGGCAACCAGTGCATTATATAGCGGATCTCTGTAAGCCCCACTAGCTATAAAGTAAATACAATAAACCCAAAATAGACTTTACAGCTCTGACAACAACCTGGGAGGAAAAACTAAATATCAAAGTGCTATTTTTCAACAACACCGCGTTGAACAAACAAGTTATGTAGTTCTTTTTCTAAAGGTTCGTTGGTTCCTTTAAGTCCTTCAACAACTTTACACGCCCAATGGAAGTACTCAGTAACCCTTTCTTCAGTCCATCCTTCTGGGGTTACACGATTAAGATCTCTTAAGTTGTTGAGTTTATCACCGAGTTTAACAAGCTTGGCTTTGTGGCTGAAATAAACCAGAAACAAAGAAATCAATGTTTTGTTAAAATCAGTACAGTTGTTAAAGATAAATTTCCCTTTGTTAACTGCGAAAAGGCTGGCATGTTACTACGAACAACTCTCTTTCTGGCATTTTTGGTTTGTTGAAGGCACAATTTCGGGGTAATTTAACTAATGTAGTAAAAACTACTCGAGCCATTCCTCATCTACAACACACATTACCTTTCAGTCTTATCAACGCATGCGTGTTGAAGTATTGTCTTTACAATTTCTTTCTCTGGATTAATATCCCTGGATGCAATTTCCTTACATAACGAAATTAAATAAAAAGTTAGTTTTCATCTAAAACATTTACCCAGGGTCTTGCAACTGGTTGCTTCACTGAACTTGGTTTGTTATTTTCACAGCTTGTGAGGTCAGGTTAATGAAACCCTGTAGTGTATGCCGGGATACGTGTAGACTATTTTGGAAGAGAGACTTGGGAGAATGCTACGGGTGAGGGGGGGGGGGGGGGGGGGACCTGTAATGACCGGTTCTTTGCTGTGGTGTTCATGTTCGTAATCCAGTTTAATTCATGACTTGCATGTGTGTTAGGACTCTACAAATCCGAGCAATAATAGAAATTGTAAAGAATGTTACATATCCGCAGCTTCGCTGTCACTCTCATCAAACTCCGGATAGCAAAAATTAGTCGAACTGGGACGCTGATTGGGGCGGCGCACTTATTGGATTTGAAACAAGGGTAGCAATCACTGAAAGAGTGCGCTTATTGAAAGAAGGCCGTTAAAATAAGTTATTATTGGTCGAAAAATTAAAAAAAAATTCCAAATTTGAACTGTTGTTGCATGCATTGCACATTTTGTATGATAAACATCAATACATTTTCATTTTTCACCAGAAGGCCATTTAAATTCCTAAGAATTCCACACAAGTACAATATGGCCATTGATACTTTTGCTGTGCAAACTTCACAATCAAAACACGGAAATATCCACAATACATTGAAACTCGTTTAAGTTTCATTGCATATTTTTGACTTTCAGTGAATATTTTTTGGTGAAAATATCACCCATCCTGTACCAAGCCATACAAGTAGACGTGAACACCAGGTGAAGTGGAGCAAATTTCACACATACAGTTTACAACATACAAATATATCATACAAACCTGCACGTTTTTGCATGAACAATTTGAAGTCTTTTACGTTCCAGTTTTGGCAGGTTTTTATCATCTGTCACCTCACTCACAATCTGTCGAACTTCAGGTCCAAATCTTGATTCTACTTCATCAAAAGTGGTACTAGTGTCTTCAACAGTGTCATGAAGAATGGCCGCCTTCATTTGGATGATGAGATTTACATGTAAAACAAACAATGAAACTTTAATATTGTACTCATAACCATTCTTTGTGGCCCAAGTAAGAAGATATATTGAATTGACAGTAAGAAATGAAGTAACAAAATACTCGACCACAAAATATTAGGGCACAGGATCCACTCATGTTAGGGGAACTCAGATTTCTATTTTTTCCTGTATACCTGTGTCACTGATTGAATAATACACTCACACTAGTTTGGTAAGGATGCTATTTTACAAGTGAGACTTCAGCTGCTTTACAAGAGATTAAACCTTGATAAGTCCAAAAATGGCTGTTTTTTTATCCAACAACAGATTTGATTTTGGACCTCAAACGCTCACCACTAGATTTCGTAGGTTTATGTTGAAGGGTGTTCAACATAAGCTGTTCCAAAAAACAAATAGATATTTTGGAAAACTTATGAAATGATGTCCTTACAACACTTATAAAGCTTTGAAATAAGATTTAATTCTCTTTATAGAGAAGTAAATTTTAATTTCTGATTTATATTATTATTCATTATTGTTTCCAGTTATTTCTGAGTGGAATGCAGGTAAACTAGCTTTGGGTAGCTAAGTGCATTACCACTATTAAAATACATATTTTAATTAAAGGCTTTGGAGCAAAATAATGTCCCATAGTTTTATCAGAAATTAAAGTAACAGAGTTTGATTATGGATCTCAGTTGCTTTCCACATGTAGATTCAGTAGATTTCTACATAAAAAAATTCCTACATTTTTTTAACCATGAGACACCTTAGTTTAAAAATCTTTGGGGCAGGGGGGTATGTAGGGGGCAACAAAATTTATGAAAAATCAACAAGTATATAAATAAAACAAGAAAGTTCTTTCCGTGACTGTTCTGAAAACCACATTTTCACAAACTGTGATAAATGCACTAGCTGTTTAAAGATTGTCATCACTATAATCATCATCATCATCATTGTTATTATTCCTGTTGTTGTTATTCATAATAGCAAGAATTTTCATAAAAAATATATGGAACCTTAATTAAAGTGTTGATGTATTTAGCACTGTAGTGCAAATTGGGGAAACAGTAAGTGACTGAAAGAAATAATACAAACTAGAACATAACCACCTCTAAAAATTACAATGGGTAGGAAGGCTTACTGGTTTATTAGGTATATACAAAGCAACCTATCTAGAGACTAAGAGGGCAGAGAGAGGACTTGAAACAAGGACATCCAGACTACCAGTCAGTGCCTGTAAACACTCTGCTGTGCCACCTAGATTCATCCTCCAGGATTCAAGCAGATTTTTGTATAACTCAGTTGGAGATGGTCCAAGTGCTCCTTACACACTTAATACAAATTGGCAGCACTCAGACATATTAGTGGCATGGAGGTGCACATGCCATTTTTGGATTTGAAATAATTAGCAAATTTCCAAATTGAAATCCAAAATGAGGCTGGTATTAAGAAGGGCCCGACATAAAGAATTATGCCCGGGATGTTGGACGGTTGGAAGCAGTACAAATTGTACCTTTTAAATGCCCAATGAATATTGGGTATTTAAAAGGTATTCCCCTCACTATTAATTATCATTCCTATTGTTTTTTATGTAAAAATTGTAGTATGTTTCTATTATTGCTCTTTTATTATTCTTTACTTTTTTGCTCTATTTAGTTGCACGTTATATGCCAGTTAGTTGCACGTGGCAGTGACCAACTCGAAAGCCTAAGCTCCTTTGGTCACTGCGCACATTTTACTTTTCACATTTATGTAATTTAATGCTATCTTTATATTACTTTTCTTATATATTGTAACTTCCTTTTGTTGTGAGCCATAAATAGTGCACAATAATAAAAACCTTAAAAACCTTAACCTCTTTTTTTTTATCATATGGGTCAAGTTTTAACATATAAAAATATTATGACTCTTTTTAAACCCTTATTTGCGCCTGCCTGTCCTTATGTTCGTGCGTTGGAAAATATGTAACTCTGGTGATAATTCAATAACATGGTTATCCTAGCGTTAAGAAAATATAATCCATCAGCCCGTGCACCGATGGATGGCGGTTTCGACAACGACATAATATGTTGTTATCTCAGTCTACATAGTGTAACATTTTAGGCGACTTACTTTGGTCGGTATATTGTATTATATACCAACGCAAAATAAGCCAGTAGTTACTGGCCTAAAATGTCACACTATGTAAAGAGTAACATTATACCGACGCAAAATAAGCCAGTAGTTACTGGCCTAAAATGTCACACTATAAACCGACGCAAAATAAGCCAGTAGTTACTGGCCTAAAATGTCACACTATGTAAAGAGTAACATTATACCGACGCAAAATAAGCCAGTAGTTACTGGCCTAAAATGTCACGCTATGTAATAAGTGGATGCAAAATCGGCCAATAGTTACTGGCCTAAAATGTTGCACTAGGTAATGAAAGCAGTTCCAAAATCGGCCGTTAGTTACTGGCCTAAAATGTTTCAGTATATAATGTAAGCGGATCCAAAATCGGCCAGTAGTTACTGGCCTAAAATGTCACACTATATACCGACGCAAAATAAGCCAGTAGTTACTGGCCTAAAATGTCACACTATGTAAAGAGTAACATTATACCTACGCAAAATAAGCCAGTAGTTACTGGCCTAAAATGTCACACTATGTAAAGAGTAAATATGTACCGACGCAAAATAAGCCAGTAGTTACTGGCCTAAAATGTCACACTATGTAAAGAGTAAATATGTACCGACGCAAAATAAGCCAGTAATCACTGGCCTAAAATGTCACACTATGTAATAAGTGGATGCAAAATCGGCCAGTAGTTACTGGCCTAAAATGTCACACTATGTAAAGAGTAACTATATACCGACGCAAAATAAGCCAGTAGTTACTGGCCTAAAATGTCACACTATGTAATAAGTGGATGCAAAATCGGCTAGTAGTTACTGGCCTAAAATGTTGCACCAGGTAATGAAAGCGGTTCCAAAATCGGCCGTTAGTTACTGGCCTAAAATGTTGCAGTATATAATGTAAGCGGATCCAAAATCGGCCAGTAGTTACTTGCCTAAAATGTTGCAGTATGTAATGTAAGCGGTTTCAAAATCGGCCGTTAGTTACTGGCCTAAAATGTTTCAGTATATAATGTAAGCGGACCCAAAATCGGCCAGTAGTTACTGGCCTAAAATGTCGCAGTATGTAATGTAAGTGGATCAAAAATCGGCCGTTAGATACTGGCCGAAAATGTTGCAGTATGTAATAAATGTTGATATATAGACGGAAAATAAGCCAGTAGTTACTGGCCTAAAATGTTGCAGTATGTAATTTAAGCGGATCCAAAATCGGCCGTTAGATACTGGCCTAAAATGTCACAGTATGTAATGTAATCGGATCCAAAATCGGCCGTTAGATACTGGCCTAAAATGTTGCAGTATATAATGTAAGCGGATCCAAAATCGGCCGTTAGATACTGGCCTAACTGGCCCACTGTTTTCGACACCATTTTGACGGGTAGACAAACAGGCTAAAGTTTAAAACACGACTGGACGCTTTCTTTCACAGCTACATCCCTCCAATTTTTTTCTTAAAATCCTTTTCCTAGTGCCAAAAGTTTTGTGAATTTTTCAGAAGCAATATTTTATGAAAATTATTTGACATCGGATTTCCATACAAACACTGTTATTTCAAGACGTGTTTGCCTACCCTTCGAAATGGCGTCAAAAACCGTGATAATGTCTATTGGTTCATGCTTAGCGTGCGTATGTCGAGTTTTGGATGCACGCGAGAAGTTTTTAAAGCACGAGAGACGCTTCTTGAGTGCTCTCCAAACTTCACAAGTGCAGCCATAACTCGAGATACGTTTAGTAAAAGTATGAACCACTTTTTTTATGACATGGTGAAAGTATTTCGAGATTCACCAAACGTATGCGCGGTAGCAAAACTAGGCGCCGTCCTTAAAAATAATTAACGTAAACTGTGCGAGGAGGCTTCATTGAGGAATGCGTAGTACAGAGCCTATTAGTGCGCGATCTATTTTATCTTGTGGCGGACACTTTCTTACCTTTGCTGCGACGTTTTTTTAATTTAATCTGGCACAACTTTTTTTTTTTTTTTTATCCCGGCGCGACTTTTCTACTGGAGCTCATTTGAAGACCGCTACAATCTTTTAAAATTTAGAGCTCAAAGTACGTACACGTTTGGTGGAGCAAAATAGCTGACGTGGTAGACAAAGATTTGTTGAAGGCTACTGCTGAATCCAGCCATATTCGTGAATTAAAAGAGGGAGGGCAATGCAACACATTACCCGAAACCATACTATGCAATGCGATAGCTCGAAAACCACACCAGGCTTTACAAGCGTGACTCTTAATTTTTTCCCTGTTTTATTTTACGCGGATGACAAATTTACACTGTTCACGAATACGGCAGGATTCAGCGCTAAATATTTCATAATTGCCTTATCTAAATCGTTGTCCGCCATGTCAGCCATCTTGCTCAAGCACACATGAACGCACTTTGAGCCCGCAATAAAGATAGTAGCGGTCTACTGATGAAAAAGTCGCGTGGTTAGCGATTGATATCGATTATCAATACCAATTGATAGATTAATTGGTATCGGTTGCAGATTGATGGGTCCCGAAATTTTTTTTACAATTTTTTTTTGACAAATTAAAAGTTTGTTCCATTGGCCAATCTATAGACTTCAAAAAACGGAAAGTGTTTGCATCGTGCCTTCACAGAAAAATTCTGGTAGTAGAAGTTGTACTTTTGCAAATAATGAAATTGCCAACAACAGCAGCATGAGTTGTGGCAAAATAATGAATAAAGCACAATACCTAGCCTTATAATAACTAACCTAATCGAGCTTAAAAACGAAGACTGATCACATACATACAAACTAAAAAATCTATGAGGCGCCAATTGTGTCAGAAAGAAATAAAATATGCAGCAAAATATAAAAAAGACGTTCGTTTTTTACAACAAAGTAGTAAGCGATGAAACATTTTAGTTTTGTTGTTTGGTATTTCGTTCCCAGGGCTTCCTAAAAATGGCGGATGATCGAACAGGTAGCGTGCGTGACGTCTGTTAAAGGTTGCTGAACCAATCGATAGCAATCGATGAACGGTTTTTGTGTAGGTATCAATACAAATTAACTAATTTTATCGATTGATATCGATTGAATTTCCAATCATCGATTTCCATCGATTGAATACCCCGGGAAAAAAAACATTGAAAACCTTACTTTGAAAAGAGTCAGTATATTTTTATTGTATAACAAAATAAAGCAGTTGTTTATATGTGCATTGTGTTTGTATCTTTGCTTGTTGAATGCTTGTAGCTAACACGGTGAACATGTATCAGGCATGGTCTAGCTTGCCCGTGTCAACAACGGAAACCACAACGTAAACCTCAACGTAAACGTGGCTTGAAAATACAATTTCGTGTTAATTCGAGATTATTCTGATTCGTTTAAATTGTACAGTGTGGCTGGAACCGCTGCTAATACATACTGCAACATCTTAGGCCAGTAACTACTGGCTTATTTTCCGTCTGTATATTAACACTTATTACATACCGCAACATTTTAGGCCAGTATCTAACGGCCGATTTTGGAACCGCTTACATTATACAGTCGAACCTGTATTAAGCGGCACCGTATTAAGCGGTCACCCTCTATTAGCGGTCAGTTGTCAAAGTCCCGAAAATTACTCCTCTTATTTACTGTAATCCTGACCTGTATTAAACGGTCACCTCTATTAAGCGGTCGCGGTCACCCTATACTAAGTCCCAGCGAGCTGTTTCCATTGTCTTGACCTGTTTTCAACGGTCACCTTGTAAAAGGAAACCACTTAAATATGGTAACAAATAGCGTGCCAGGCAATTGAGCTTCACACAATCGTGGCGTTAATGTTTTACTAGTCTGTTTGAATACCATGTTCTACTCGTCATACCATTTTATCGCCGAACTTTCTTAACCAAGTAAGAGATGTATTCTGTGCAACCTGTATTAAGCGGTCACTTAGCCATTCCCCGAGGGTGACCGTTTAATACAGGTTCGACTGTATACTGCAACATTTTAGGTCAGTATCTAACGGCCGATTTTGGAACCGCTTTCATTACCTAGTCCAACATTTTAGGCCAGTAACTAACGGCCGATTTTGGATCCGCTTACATTACATACTGCAACATTTTAGGCCAGTAACTACTGGCCGATTTTGGATCCGCTCACGTTATATACTGAAACATTTTAGGCCAGTATCTAACGGCCAATTTTAGAACCGCTTACATTACATACTGCAACATTTTAGGCCAGTAACTACTGGCCGATTTTGGATTCGCTTACATTATATACTGAAACATTTTAGGCCAGTAACTAACGGCCGATTTTGAAACCGCTTACAATACATACTGCAACATTTTAGGCCAGTAACTACTGGCCGATTTTGGATCCGCTTACATTGTATACTGAAACATTTTAGGCCAGTAACTAATGGCCGATTTTGGATCCGCTTACATTACATATTGCAACATTTTAGGCCAGTAACTACTGGCCGATTTTGAAACCGCATTCATTATATACTGAAACATTTTAGGCCAGTATCTAACGGCCGATTTTGGAACCGCTTACATTACATACTGCAACATTTTAGGCCAGTAACTACTGGCCGATTTTGGAACCGCTTACATTATATACTGAAACATTTTAGGCCAGTAACTAACGGCCGATTTTGGATCCGCTTACATTACATATTGCAACATTTTAGGCCAGTAACTACTGGCCGATTTTGCATCCACTTATTACACTGGCTTATTTTGCGTCGGTATATAGTTACTCTTTACATAGTGTGACATTTTAGGCCAGTAACTACTGGCTTATTTTGCGTCGGTATATAGTTACTCTTTACATAGTGTGACATTTTAGGCCAGTAACTACTGGCTTATTTTGCGTCTGTATATTAACACTTATTACATACTGTGACATTTTAGGCCAATAACTACTGGCTTATTTTCCGTCGGTACATTAATACTGTGAAATTTTAAGCAGATAACTACTTGCTTAATTTCATGTCGGTATATTAACTATATACTAAAACACCGACGAAAGTAAGTCGCTTAAAATGTTACACTATATAGACTGTGTTAATCGCATATTATGTCATAATATGTAGTGCCCCGATGGATCGAGCCCATACAATCAGCAAAGCCCGCCGCGTGCGTGATAATCACAAGCTTACCTGAAGCACTTGTGTGTCGTTAATACCCCCTTCTTTCCACAAAATATAAGCCACCCCAATTGGATGATTTATGTACGGTGTTTTCTCGGGGTCTTTCCGTCGCTGATCCTTATGTTTCAAGGCAGCAAAATGTACTGCTTCCAGGATTTGGCCGGCTATATTTATGCTGTCTTCCATCGCACTGTCCACCATTTTCTTTTGTTTTTGTGCCCAGTCTCTCGCGGTGGAATTTGGAATTTTTAGAATGGCATGGGGTCTGGCATGGGGGGTTGCAGGGTCATAAGCTCCTGCCCTCAGCCAGAGGAAGCTGGACAATAAAAGCAAGAAGAAAACAGTAATATCACTCTTCATTATCGCAAACTATTTCATGTTGACTTTCATAACCAAATGAAAGGTATGATGGCATGAAATAAGAAAATAACAAACAATGTATAAACAGACGGCTTACACAGGGGCCGGGCTGGATTTGTTCGATCCCCGATTAGCCGAGTAATCGTCAGGACCGTAATAGAAGGAGAGGCAGGGAGGGCTTGACCCCACCCCTTCCCCCCCCCCCCCCCCGCCAGAATTTTTGTTAGTTAAAAAACAATCTGCCAAAAAATATATAATTAAAACAAATTACTGCACGTCAGCTTAAGCGTGCACAGGTCAAGTCGGAGGAACTTTTGCTCTTCTATTTGACTTGTATAAGGCCTGTTACTGAATACGCATGCCCTGTTTATCATCATAGCCTCCTGAAATGCCTTTCAGTAGATCTAGAGAGATGTCAAAGGCGAGCTTTGCGTATTATCTATCAGTCCAGATTGTTCGTACAACGAGGCGCTTCCTTTGACTGGTCTAGTTCCCTTACACGAGCGCCGCGAGTTCTTATGTGATAAGCTCTTTAATTCCATCCTGTCTAATCTCTCGCACAAGCTGTATAGCTTACTGCCTCCATAGAATGAGTGCGAAGTCAATTTAAGGAGTCAGCACTCTTTTACTACACGGCGCCTCCACACCATCCGTACTCGCAATATAGTTTTATCTATCACTATGTCCATAAAGCAACGATGTAATATTGTTTTTCTTAATTATATTTTTTTGTCCTTTTATATTTTAATTCTTGATTGATAGGTTTTTTTAACTATAAAAGTTCACGCTAAAAGAGAGCGACGTTTCGACCGTCCGACGGTCATTTTCAAGTTCAAAATGAGAAGTAAAATATGTGCTATACAAAACTAATGAGATACTGACTTAAAAAGCTCTAAGATATTCACGCTATTATTTTTTATATTGTTTAGATGTGAATACCTTAGAGCTTTTTAAGTCAGTATCTCATTAGTTTTTTCACAATTGTATTTAAGCACATATTTTACTTCTCATTTTGAACTTGAAAATGACCGTCGGACGGTCGAAACGTCGTTCTCTTTTAACGTTAACTTTTATAGTTAAATAGTTTTTTTTAGCTTGGTAATGTCATTCATTCATTTTTATATATTTTATTGTAAATCAGACGTAATTCAGCCTGTGGCTGCAAGGTTTTTATTGATAAACTATCTTTCTCTCTGTCAATCAGCCTTGAATTCTGACTCTACAAGTGCATTTTCACAACCTTTAATAATCTGTTTACTACCTGTCAGTTTCCTTCGCTTACAGTTTGTAAAAATGGAATTTGAGATAAAACTTGTTCCAAAGTTTCGAGCCCTTTTTTTTTACTCCTTGGCGCCAAATCAAGGAGTATTTTATATTAACAGCTTGCCTTGATTCATGGGCTATGTTCAGCCAGGCGAACCACTCTGCAGAAGAACGTAACGTATATAGGCTATTTCTGATCCACGGTTTTGCAATTCATAAAACCCAAGTACATTTTAGCTTTTATTGCGTATTTTTTTATCAAATGATTTTAAATTTTAGGCGGCTTAGATTAACTGATTGATGTATTGAATATTAGCATCAGTAGCCACCAAATTGCAGAGGATTTCAGGACTTTTACAGAGATTTTATAAATTCCTACAGCCTCAGATACATGAGTTGGAGTAACATGTAAAACTGTAACATATTACAAGGCTACTAAAAATTTACCATCTTTGTATTTATTACTGTGAATGTTTTCAAGGAGTCTAAGACCTGCACTTGTTAAGTGTTTATTATTTCTACTGAGGACATAATGCTTTGGTTGCTCACCTTAATTTCATTTTAACATTGCTCTCCCTTTTTAAGTCCTAGGATACTGTTAACGGTCCTTTATGCCCACTTGCGGTCCCCACCGTTGTTCTATATTTGCCAACCTCGTTCCCCAGGTTTTTTCCCTCGTAAATTGGCTTTTCAAGGAAAAGGCCCTGGCAACGAGTTTGTCTATATGTGTAGCATCGTATTCGGATTTAGGTTTACGAAATGCAATATTACTTAAATAGAATTTTTGGAAGCCCTGTACTTCTTCTATAACTCTTCCTTCCTTCGTTTCTTCTTTCTTTCTTTCTTTCTTTCTTTCTTTCTTTCTTTCTTTCTTTCTTTCTTTCACAACTTGCTTACATAATTGAGTGATTGATTGATTGATTGATTGATTGATTGATTGATTGATTGATTGTTTTATTTATTTACTGATTACTTTCTTTCTGTCGCAAACTGTAGTTTTTCAATTTCTAACTCCTTTTCTTACACAAAATGCAAAGCGGTTAATACTACAACAAACAAATGCGTCATATAAGTAACTTGAACTGTCTGTGAAGCATTACAGTTATCCATATTACAGCAGTTCACTTGGCACCAGTCTCCGTATTCCTTACATTGTCCGCCATTACATTGCTCCTGGAATCCACATCCCTTAGTGTAAATGTGAATCTCTGAATTATTACTCTTCACAGCTCTGTGGACTTTAAAACAAATTTCAAATTCTGGGTCTTCCCTCGAACAATCAGCCACTCTTCCATTGTCTTCACAGTCATCCCAGGACGTAAACGATTGACAGACATCACACAGCAAGGCAAAACCTAAAACAAAGAACGTAACGGTTCGGTGCACGACTGCCCTACGAAGCTGTAACGCTAGTATTGAACCAGTTTGGTTTCACTGGCTGGTTCTTATCTCGACTCTTACCGGCTTCCTCATGCAGACATTGTCGTCACAGCCTAGCACAGAGTGCCCCAGCCCACACCATAACTCCAAAAACATTAAAGATATGACATTGCAACCTGGAGGGTACATAGCACGTGCAAAACTATTCCCTTTGCCATCCACAAAATGGGATGACGAAGTCATATGACATGGTAATTACGGGTCAATTACGTCAATGATCCTTCGAGGCCGCCACCTTCGATTTCTCGAGTTCTCCAAAACTTGAGAAAACCGTTCAAATTGGCCCAGAATTAAGTGAAATAATCAAAACTACGCAAATTTAAAAAAGTTAAAATGGTATAAAATATAAAATTAACGAAGAAATACTACTGATTTTCCACAAGCAAAAAAGTCCAAATTTCGACAAGCATGGGTGTCAAATTCTTGTTTCCGTGGAAATATCAGGCCGCGTGAAGAATTCAGTGTCATACCAAATTTATCGTAGATAATTTAAAGTCACCGCGGGTATTTTGGACAGGTAACAAACTCCGTCACAATGTTACTCTAATGACACTGTGTCATGTAATACATTAGGCGATGAACAATGCCCGTAAAGACTCAAACCCACTTTGAAATTTAGTCACAGAAACGTGCTGCCACTTTACAGTACAACAATTCATTTCTCCCTGATTTTGCCGAAAAAAACTTTAATACTGTTGAGACTGAAATCCTCGAAGAACGAGAGACCATATTGGAAACCTGGGCCCAGTTGTTAAAAGCCCGATTAAGGTAATCCTGGGTTAACGTGAACTTTGATTCGAGTTACATTACTTATCAATAAAGATTCTTTAAATATATTTTAAACTTACAGCATATCTTTTTAGATCCGATATGCTGTACTTCTTTTTAACATGGTTTGGCCATGTACTTGTGAAGGAAAGTTTTGCTTTTCTCATTTAACTTATTGCGACAGCGACATGATGTTTCAGTTCTTTTGTTCATTGTTCGTAGTTACGCGCTGTGACGTGGACGGATGTCTGAATTTGGGCCCATCCGAAATCACTACCACGTGCATTTGGTAGACCACTCGACTCGCGTTGGTTGTTCTACTTTTTGCTGTGCTACACCGTGCTGACGAGAGCCAACCAGCTCGAAACCTTTCTGTTGATTCTCGGTTTGGTCTCTATCATTACGAAGTGCGATCAGCGTTGCAGAAATTTGAGTCATGAAGTATAAAATAGGCTTGAACAGAATATCACTATCACTATTCTCTATTTTTGTGCTGACATCAGAGACCTTTATTACCACACTTACAGCTAATCACAAGCCGCTGGCAGTCATGACTCGTCTTTATCCAGCGAGGAATACACGTGACCCTTATTTTCCTTCAATGTAACTACGCTCTGTTTTTTTTTTTTTTTAATAAGAACGTCTAATTTTGGAGCTGAGGCTGAACGTTCTTACATTTTTTGGCGATTTGAGGCTGAAAAGGTTCTTAAGGTGGGGCTCCACCTGAATTTGAGTGAAATTTGAAGAGGTTTTAACCCTTTCCCGCCCAAGAGTGCCATATGGCACAAGACACAATTATGAGCTCAGTATTTGGTCAATTTGTGTGAAATTTGCACAACCAAAAGATCTTTGAAAGATCTATAAATTGAAGGCATAAAATCATGCTCCCCTCCTATATGAGACTTGATTTACCACCCCTCAAACTTTTGGATTTTTTTTCCTTTGTACGTTAAGGGTCCAATTGATATCTTACAACAAGCAATGCACTGAGAACTGTACATTAAGCTATAGTTTAGGGGGATACCCAGTATGTACAACGAATAGGAAAATTTTCAATGTTTTTCTTCTTTCGTTTTGGGCTTTTCTCACTCTTATATGTGACCTCCTCCATCTCTGTTGGTGTGATAGCTATACCTATACCAGAAAATACCTTTTATATGGTATATCACATGTGGTCTCCCAGTTCATAGTTAGCGATTTAAAAAAATTCGGCATTTCCCTCGGGCAGGAAAGGGTTAAGAATGGATAGAAGAAAGAAAATTTTTAGAACACTACCAGAGACAGTCGATAACCACGCAAGGGCACCCCAGGTTGCTAGTGGACTAACTTGGTATCCGTCTATTAATTATTAACTACAAATTCTAATTTTAAAACTTCACTAAATCTTCAACATTTCTTATTTGTTTTAATTTTACCAATCCTTCAAGAAAAATTATTTCCTTCCAAATATACCTAAAAATCACCCAAAAATTCATAAAACACCCCAAATCATTGATTTGTGTTATGAATGGAGGGTTTTTGTATTGCTTGAAATGCAAACAAGATATTTCCATTTGACCGATTTTAAGAGGCGTGAAAACGGCTTTCAGGTGAACCCCCACCTTAAGACGAACATTTTCAAGAAAATCCTTGATGTAATCAACATCAACCAAAAAGATGTCAAGAAATCCACGCGTTCAAGACTTCTGTCAGAGATGTGAACGAAAAAAGTGATTTTATGACGCTATAGGACGAAAACAAGGTCAAACAAGCTTCGCACCAAAACGAGGCCGTGCCTCGTGCACGTCTAAGAAAATGTGTCCCACATGGGAGGGAAAGACGCTGTCGCGTCCTATATACAATGTTTTCAGCATCACCAGGTTTTCGGAGCTCCCTCAGCGGGTGGACCGGTGAGGGTGGGACTCTGCAGAGACTCTGCGCCCAGTAACTCTACCCCAATGAGGGGGGTAGGGGGGAGCAGAGACGGGGGAGCATTTTGCTCAAATTATTTTTAATTTTTTTATTGTTATATTAGCATGTTAAAAGGCGAGGTTAGGGTTAGGGTTAGAGATATGAGATATGTATCAAGAACCACTGCTGATTACTCTGATGACAAACCAAGATGTGTGTCACCATTGTTAATGTTACACAAAACATTTTGGTTAATTTACATTTTTTACAGATGAGCAAAATAAAAACGTTCTTAATCGACTCTCTGCCTGAGGAATGTTTTTAATACGTTCTTAAAATTTTGGTTAATTTCAGCCTCGACGTTCTTATAAAAAAGGTTCTTATAAAAAAAAAAACAGAGTGTACTGCTAATACCGGCGTGTTGTTTGCTTGTTCGACTCATTAGCATACTTTACTAAAATTCGACAAAGGGAACTACAAAAAAATGCACGAAAAAAATTGAAAGCGTCCCGAAAACTTAGTAGTGTGTGGACATTTGAGTATACCGATATGCTAAATGATTTTTGAGAAATGAACGTTAAAATTGTCAAAATTTTACAATCAAACCATGCATACTTTGTAAATTTCATACTTTCTGTTAGCTAATTTTAACGCGCCATACCAATATAATATTCACACTGGTTATCCATTTGTTTGATATGGGCTATTGAAGGAAAATGTAAACAATGACGTCATACGAAACTTCTCCTAGCGTGGACAGAAACAGAGAAACAAGACAAGACAATAAAACCCCTAAAAAGAACCCCAGTTATTAAGAAAAATCCTTTGCTGTTGTTTTTTTATATTCTAGACACATGCTCATCTTTTGATCTTAAACTTACAGGTGGCAATTATCTTGGAATACTAATTTATTCAAGCTTCCTTACAGAAATGTCATTTTATTCAATTTCAAGAATATTCCGGTCGCCAGAATGCCTTATATTATTTTACGGCGTTTACTGGCCGATTTAAGAAATGCGAAAATGGAAAAAAGGCTAAAAAGCTAAATAGCGAAAAATAAAACAAAACTGCAGTCACGTCCTTGAAATTGAAGTAAGCCAAAAACCCGGCCTAAAAGCAGTACTTCAGTAAATTTCTTTCCAGGTTCAAGATGCTTAGTATTCATAATTTTGAGATGAACTCAGATAACAATGATAACCTCTTTTGCGCGTGGTTGTTCCGTGGTTTTTTCAGTTAATTTTTTAGTAGGCAGGTTTTCCGAATAACACGAGTGACGACCATGTCTTTGAACTTATTGGCCTGACCACGTATGTACAGTTAATAGAACAAACCAACAAAACAAAGAAAATACTCCAGTTTTCTTATCGAGGGAGGGTTGGATGAAACCATACCATTGAAGTAATCGCGCATTAAGTTTGTTGTTTATGAATTCGACTTTGAAGTAGCAAAAATTTCTGAGTTGTTTTTCTGACTTACCTCTACAAATTAGGAGAAACAGTGTCACGACACCTACTCCTTTCATCTTTAACAAGAGAGAAGCTTTGCGCGGTTTTACATTTTTGCATTTCTAGCGCTTACTTATGCTTGTTACGGGTGATAATTCATACCTCATAACAATAAGCGTTTACGTTGCTACAGAAACAAAGCTTGCTTCTCTGTTATGCCATTAACTCAGTGGAAAAGATATTCATAAAAACAGAAAGAAAAAAAAAATTCCTTAAAATTAAACATATGTGACATTTTCTAAATATATAAAACTTGTTCTGTGTATATATAACTTGCAATTGATGTGAATATAGAGCAGTTGTTTCCAAATAAACACATCTTTTAAATATATAGTACTTTCTTGAAATGAATAAAACATGGCGCTTGTTCTATACTTGAGATAAATGTTTTAAACTTGTTTCCGCATTTATATACATTTTCTTATCGATTTGATTATTAGAAATCGATACCAGCGATAGAGTCCAGGACCCTGTGAACGGCACTTCAAAATGGCGGTGTTGTCTGTAGGAAGTGTATTTAAAAAATAAATAAATAAATAAATAAATAAATAAAAGATTTTCAGTTTTAATTGCAACACAAAGGTACCACTTACAATACCAATACGTATACTAATATACACTAAACTAGCTACACTACTTACAATACTTAGAATACTATACATTTAGAACAGCATCGGAAGGTCTTAGGTTCGACTCCTGATAGGAGCACTCGGATTTATTTTCCGAGTATGCCTGTGTCATTTACTGATTAAAACATCATTATCATTTATTATTTACACTGTAATACTTACAGTACTTACAATGCGGCATTTACATTAGTTACAAATACGATTTTTACACTATGACTATGATACTTGCAACACTTACAATACGTTTCTTACAAGCTGGAGAGACGATTGCTTAAATGAAGTGTATCCATCACGACTCGTCTCATCTCGACTCATCAACAAAATAGAGATAAAGACTGTGGACACATTCAGCTATCTGGGTAGCACCGTTACGAGCAGTGGATCCCTGTACGCTGAGGTGATGCAGCGCTTTGGAAAGGCAAGTGCGGCCTTCGGCCAACTGACAAAGAGACGTTGGTAAGACCACGCTGTCCATCAAGATTGCCGTATACAGAGCTATGGTCCTGTGCACGCTTCTGTATTGCTGCGAGACGTGGACCACCTACCGCCGGCACATCCAGCAGCTGGAGCATTTTCACCAACGATGTCTGCGGAATATCTGCAACATCAAGTGGAAGGACAGAGTGTCCAACCTCCAGGTCCTGGAGAAGCGCGGTCTCCCCAGCATTGAGTGCTTGATCATCAACTGCCAGCTGAGATGGACAGGAGACATGGTCCGAATGGAGGACGACAGGATCCCGAAGATGCTGCTGTATGGACAGCTAAAAGAGGGGCATCGCGACCAGGGAGGACCCTTCAAGAGGTACAAGGACACTCTGAAGGTGAACCTCAAGAGCTGCAACATTGACGTGAACTCTTGGGAAGCAACTGCCCATGACAGAGGTCTTTGGGCATACCAGTGCACACAAGGCACGAACGACTTTGAAGTCAACAGAATAGCTGCGATCCTGGCAAAGAAAGAGAGGAGGAAACAGCGATCCGCTTCTGTGGATTCATTCTCATGCAGCATCTGTGGCCGCTCGGTGTGCGTCAGGAATTGTTCTTCATTCCCACATGAGAACCCACCTCGGTAACTGAGTTGTCTGCCTACTCATCTGTCGTATCGACAGGAGAATCCGTAAACCCATCACGACCACACTGTGTGGCCCACTTATTTTTGTATTTAATATAGCTACCATTTTTATTGCGATTTCTCTTTCACGTCGAAATGTTATTTTCAAGAAGAACAAGAAAGACCTCCAATTTTGGAACCTCAGAGTTGCTTTTGTTTTCGGTGGATATAATATTTGGCATGCAATTGGAAGGTAATGATTGAAGGTGTAAAAGCTGGTGAATTAGAGTCTCTTCAATATGACTTGCAACTACACTTCCTCCAAACGACACCGCCATTTAGAAGTGTCTTTCCCAGGACTCTATCGCTGGCTTCAAATTCTAATAATCGCCGCCGGAAATTGTCAAAATGATTCAATGTAGGCGACCTCTACTTCCAAGCACGCCTTAGGGGTTCTTCATATGTAGCAGAATGGGATTTATATATTACCATTACGGCTCGTTCTTGTATTCGTTCTAACTTTCTTTTGTCCGATGATTTGCAAAAATGCCAGGTTAGATGGCAGTAAGTTTAATATGGCTTATGCCGTAGTAGCTTGGCCTTGCAGGGTATTAAGTTTCGAAGGCTTGAGAGTACTCCAACTTTCTGGCTTGCCTTAGTGCATAATATGCTGATATGCTCAGTGAAGTTGAGATTTTCATCTATATGAGCTCCTAGTAGTTTGATTAGTTCTGTGTTTGCAATATCTAGATCGTTTATGCTCAGCGTTTTGTCTCTCTTGTCCTTATCGAGGTTTCGTGGATTGATGTATAGAGACTGAAACTTTATCTGGATTGGCGAGATTGGATTAGTAGCTCAGGTACCAAGTTGGTAATTATTCTCGGTGACACACCGATCAATGATTATCGACATATTTTTACGTTGCTACTCTGAAACTAACAAAACGGAGACGTTGAAAAACTGCATGTGGCAACGATAAAGCCAGTTCTAAGAAATACATATCTGTATAACGCAATTTCAGCAATCGGGTCCTACGTACGTTTGAAACTTCAAAAAAACTCCAGTCAAACAACTGATTTATGCATTAATTTTATTGATCAATTGCCAAAGGCGAAATGACTATCACGAACCTACCTCAGCAGCTATCCTAGTGCATGGTAAAAAAAAAGAAATAAAAATAAATCAACTTTGTTTAACGAGGGTGACACTTAACAGTCTGACGACTGAGAAACCTGTGGCCCTCGGATTGGAATTTGGAAATGTTGGTTTTTGTGGAGGGAGGAAAACCAGAGAACCCGGAGAAAAACTTTCGGAGCAAGGACGAGAAACAACAACAAACTCAACCAACATATGACATAGGGTCCGGGAATCGAACCCGGGCCACATTGATGGGAGGCAAGTGCTCTCACCACTGCGCCATCCCTACTCCCCTAAACAAACCAGATATAATGCCCAGACACGCAGGCTAGTCGGGGGCAAGTTGCAAGCAGCGGGTTTTTAATTTTTTCGTGCGAAATCAGACAATGGAAGCGAGTTTTTCTCATGTACGTTCTGAACCTGTATACAGTTTCTGACTAAACTTCATGGTGCTAGTCACAGTTGATCATCCACAGTGTCACCAAAACAGCATTTTTCTTACCTGAGAGCTAGCATGGGCATTTCTGTCATTCAACTATCTTTATACTGGCACGTGTTTTCAAGAAAGAAAAACAAAAATATAAAATACCAGCAAAGCAGTGACGAAGAATTTAAAATGTACAAAAGAAACTCAAAACTTGCTCCACTCCCAGCGGATCGGTAAGTAGACAGATAACATTTCTGGCGCGAAAGCACTGGTTTATTTACTTTCATGTGTTAGAAATACATTAACAGGGCGAAGCCGCGGCATTGATAAAATGAACGTCTTTGTTTTTGTTTTTCTTTATTTTTTTTCATATTATTATTGCTGTCACTGTTGTAAAGGAAACACCTTACTAAGGAGCTCGTTCCGTTGTTTGGTTTACGTCTGTCTGGGTTCCACTGCAGAAGTGTTATTGAGGGCGAAATTCAGACGTGATAAGCAGCGGTTAACAACCCAACCAATACATGCATCATGTATTCAAGATTCAAAGTGCTGGATTCGTTGCAAGCATCTGTATTACAACAATAGACTTTGCACCTCTGGCCTTGCGTCACACACTCTTCCCCATTGCAGAACTCCAGTATCCCACATCCTTTTTGATAGAAATGAACTTCCGTTCCATTGTTATTTTTAACTCCTTGTAGTTTATAGCAAACCGTCATGTCTTCTGGACAGGTGCTTTGCTTATTCTTATCAGCACAGTCAGCCCACGATTTCGTCGACATACAAAGGT
Source organism: Pavona decussata (assembly GCF_977016875.1). Classification (NCBI taxonomy): domain Eukaryota; kingdom Metazoa; phylum Cnidaria; class Anthozoa; order Scleractinia; family Agariciidae; genus Pavona; species Pavona decussata. The sequence continues at coordinate 184,129 of NW_028145718.1, forward strand.
TGCAGTCAAGGGCTGCGACTGAAAAACGAAATAACTGTAAGGAAAACTTCGTGTTATCTTAGAATTCTTCAATGTGCTGTGCTTCAACAAATTAAACTTTCGAAGTAGGCTGACATGCTCATCAATATGAGTTGATAGGGTAAATTGTGCTTCGTAAAGAGATTCCAAAGCTTACGTTTCGAGTGCTGGCCCTTGGTTTGTCGAGAGTCAGGAGCTTGTCATAAGCTCCTGCGGGAGTAGATTCACTCTGAAGAAGGGTAAGTGCTCTTAATCTCTTTTCGGTGGAGAATACACCCTATGAACTCAGTTAATATCAAATTTATGAGCAGTTTAATCCCCCACCGACGCAGTACCATGACTTCATTTTAAACGTGAGATGCCCTGGCTAAAAATTTAGCTGGATCTGATTATTTGCTATGTTACCATTATTTATGGATACTTCCAATGTGTGTTTATGGTTAGCACTGTACCTTATTGTAGTACTGTTTATTATTTTCTTTCCTTAATAAATTTGAATCAGAACGAAAATATGGTATTGCTGGTGGACTAAATTGCCGAGAAAATCGGTTATAAACGTTACTTTTCAGTAATTTTGTTTTGTTTCGTTAGAGAAGTATGATAAAGTAACTATTTCTCTTCGATCTTTTCAAACCTGAAAGCTGTATACCTTTTTTACTTTTAAAATTAAAATTTAAATCTAAGCTGAGTTGGGAAACTTGACGAATAGCGAGATAAGCTTTATCCTGATGCCATGATGTGACTGATAGCTTGAGTCTTACTGTAGCATGTTTACACGCTGCAGGTGTGTGTCAAAATATTACACAATTAAATTAGAACAAATATTTACCCGAATGAATTCCAGCTAAACGTCTGCAAAACGCTAAGGAAGTCTTACTTTAATCAGAAAAAAAAGACATGTATTGAACTTGAACAAACGTTACCGTCCGTTTTTCGGCTATAAATCCAGCTTATCGGAAACTGCAGTGCGGCCGATAAAATTAATTTTTATCAGGCGGTCTGAGAATTCGGCGGACAACCTCGGCTAACAAATATGCATTTTCTGAGCAATTTTCGAAAACACAGCATGAAAGATTTTGGTAATAATATTACTGGAAACAGATGAATCCATTGCCAGTAATTTTGTCCGAATCAACACATGCTTGAAGCACAGCAGTGATAATATTATACCCTTACCACAAGGAGACGAAGTTTGTAATATTTTTCACTACTGCACTACTTGAGTGTTATCAAATTTTCTTTCTAAAAGGTAACGTTTGTAAGGAGAAGTTGTCCCAAATTGAATGAGATTCAAAACGATATTGCCTATAACTTCGACTTGTTTACTTTATATCCCAAATGGCACGAAGGTTAAGATTAATTTTGTTATAACAACTTTATTTTAAAACTAATGCCGATCACAAAATTCTCGATTTTCTGGTACGACTGGTGCGATTTTTTGGTGTAAAACGGTGATCAATGACAAAAATAAGAATATATACTATACATACTTAAATGCCTATTAGAAAACAATACAATTAAGACTCAAAATGGGCTGATTTTCATAGCAGTGAGCATACCGTAAAATCCTGATAGTATAGACCCTCCGAAAGTAACGACCCCCCGAAAGTAACGTCAAAACTTTGTGGCTTCTAATAAATGCCGAAAATAACGAGTCCCCGAAAGTAGCGACCCCACCGAAAGTAGCGAGTCCCCCCAAAAGTAGCGAGACCACACATATGGAATGCCTTTTTTGTTTTCCAATCCATCGTCAAATTTTTAATTTACAACACTCCTAATATCTTCGTGCATTGACAAATTGATCACGATAAGACACTTTACAACAAGGGAAAGCCTTAAGCCATCATTCGGCCTTGACATCAGTTCACTGACGGCGTAATGTGAAAACTAAACTGGTGTAATTTCGTATTAACAACAGGAACGTTTCTTCAAATTGAAATTGAAAACTCGATATAATGAGTATAAAACGCATTGGCGTGTCATGGACTAAAAGCACTGAGTTTAGCTTTCTTCTCCTGAGTCAGAGAATAATTCGATTTCCTCTACATCAGCTGATTCATTCGTGTGGTAGTCCGGTAGACCATCGATGTTTATTTCACTGTCCCTGCTACCATGGCCACATTTCACAAATGAACGGAAACTATGTCTTTCAGCCGACGCGAGATCTCTTGCCATGCCGTGCCCACCCATTTCGTGAAAAGTACACGCCGATAACCAGCGCTTACTTTTCCACTCATTAATAGCTCTGGATTGTGCGAATTAGTGTTCCGTAGTCAGTCTGTCAACATTCTTCTTAAATTCTGCATTGAATGCAACATCGAGTGGTTGAATCTTGCTCGTTGCGCCTGGAGGTGCAAGCCCAAATCTCGTCTGGCACTCTTGCGTCAGAATGGTCTGTATTCTGTCTGTTGTTTGAGCTCTGTGCGAATCATATAATTTTTCATTTCGGAAAAAAAGAACTAGTGCTAGTTTTGTTTGCTGGTTTTTGTTCCCCGAAAATAACGACCCCCCGAAAGTAACGTGTCCCAAAGGCAGCTAAAGCGTTGTGTTTTCGCTTTAGGCTGGATGAAGGCGATAAAATGTACACACTAAACTTGCTTCAAAAAAGTACGGAGATCTTGTCATCGTTCAAAATAGTTTGCCACCTAATCTTGATCTCTACCTAAGCGTATTTTTAACATAAATGTTGCCTGGCATTATATAACTTCTGTATTCAAAGAATTGAACGTTCCTTCTTCCTCAGGTGGAACTCAGATGAGTCTCAGTCTTCTTTAGGTGAATACATATGTTGTGATTCAAATTTATCCTTGGTTTAAATTTTACCCTCCTACTGGGTATGGTAATGCATAACAATGAATTTGAAACAATGAAAACTAAAATTTAAACCAAGGACGATAAAATTGAAGCACAGCATAAACTTGCTGGTATTCATTTTTCTTTGAATTTTATAATTAATAAATCAACTGCCTGATCCACGTCGTTTTCTTTCTGAAAAAATTAGGTATCGAGTTTAAAAGCATTCAACGACAAATTTATAACAACAAATGAGGGATGAGCAAATTTCCGCTTCGTTTTAAAGTAGAAATAAATACAGGATATTTACGGGATATAACTCGATTCGTGCTGAAGACCATACCTTCAGAAAAGATCCAACTGAAAGCGATGAGAAAAGTGCCAAATTTTGACGGTTTCATTTTGTTCCAAAACCAGCGAGTGGAGACTGGCCCTCTCAACTGATCGTCAAACAAATGCTGGACTGTACTCGTCACAACCTTCAAGACAAAGAAAAATAGTCTTACTCGCTTCGGAGACGTATTTATCATTAGCCATTCTTGGAAACATGCTCAGTTACTTTTTTTCAGTAATGTTTTGAATTATTACCGCAGAAAATTTTCCTTGGTTAAAACTACACTCTTTTTAATAAATGTTTCGTGTTTTCAACACGAAAACATAACCTACTGAATTTTGTGAGACAAAAGCCAAACCTGAACGCAGCCACGTATTTATGCAAACCAAGTTTTAAAAAACGTCTGAAAAGACACTACATCACTGTTTGCTCAAACAGATCTAAAGTGCGTGGCAACATTTGCACTCATCTGTTTGTAAAAACTGTCATCAGTATGTAAGCACTTGTAGAAACTCAATGAACAAAACCTTAATTTATTTGCTGACCCCGCCTCAAATGTTATTTTGTGTTAACTTAACAAATACAAAGTGTCTAAAAATGATCAATACTAAACGCTTCTGGATCCGTGGGTCTTCCGTCCAAATAACTTAATTAAAAAAATTATTTTCACTTTCTCAATTTGTTTTTAATAACAAACAAAAGTAAAGAAGATAATTGCAAAATCATGTTTTGAAAAGCAGAATTGTATATTTGAACTAAAACAAAACGTTTGGATCAAACACGGAGTTTCCTGGGAGATGTTAAACAAGGCAAACTCTCAAATATTACGCCCAGAAGCTGACAGAAAGCACTTTGAATTTTCTAGCCTTTCGAACCTTGTAATTCAAACTAAATTATTTTTCATCAACTCGGACCCGATTCAAAAGCGGATTCCGAGCGGCTGATCCGAGTTCGGTAGTTGATTCAAGCATTCAATTTAATTCTCCAAACCAGAAGAACCATGAAAGGTCGCGTAGTAACTAGTTTCCACAAAACAACAGAAATACAATAAGACAGTTAATACTATCAACTCGCTTCCGTCCATGATACAACTAAGGGTGCGTTCGATTGACGTTATTCCGGAATAGGAATGCATACAATGATTACTAGGAATCCCTCGTAAGAGATTTTTGGAGTTAGGCCTAGTTCAGACGTCGTGCTTCTGTCGTGCCGAACTTAATTCAATAATTAAATTCGGCAAAACAACGGCAGAAGCACGGCGTCTGAATCAAAGTTTTGAATTAAGTTCGACAAGCTCTGCCGTGCTACACGACTGTGGCACGGCAGTGATTCAAACGTCGTGCTTCTAAATTCATAAATTATTTAAATGTACTCTCGATCCTGCGGGTAGAACTATGCTCTACGGAGTATGCGCAGTGAATGTGTTTTCAGCTGCATGACATTTCCGCTGCTTTAGAGCGGGATGACGATGAATTATCCAACAAAGAAACGTCGATTTACAACAGTATTGATTCCACTGGTAGGCTATGCAGATCACAGTTACCAAGAAGCAAGCGAAGATGAATGGGAAATCAGTAGAAAGTCTTCGGCGGGAAACGGTAGGGCAAGGAAGAAAGCTGGAAGAAAGTCGTCATGGAAAGAAGAAAAAGTTGCCGATATGGTAGATATTGTGTGCAACAGCGATTACTACAAAAAAAGATTACCTTTATAAACTCTAAAAACTCCAAAAACAACGATGTATACAGCAAGCTACAGAGAGATTTACAGGCACGCTTGGAAGCACGTGGTCAAGAGCTTCAATTCACAGTAGAGCAAGTGAGAAACAAGTTAAAGAAGCTGATAAGCGAATGTAAAAAAGTGGCCCTCACAATAAAGACCGCCATAGGTGTTGATCGCTTCCAAGAAAACAAGAACTATGGGTCGTGGTTCCCCATGTTGTTTTCTCTTGTTAAATCTCGGGATTCTTGTCAGCCCGAGCGAGCGGTGGAACCATCGAGCGGCAGCAGTGAAGAAGTAAGCTCAAACAAACGGTCCGTTGCAGGACGTCCCGCAGAAAGTGTAGGAGAGAGTGAAGGAAGCACGGATAACGGATCATCGGATTACAAGAAGCTTTTGTCCCAGTCAAAAATTCGAGGAAAAAAAAGAAAAAATGTCGCCTCAAGTGCTGTAGAATGTATGGAGAAGTTGTTAGAGAGAGATCCAACCAAAAAGCTCCTCGAATTTTATCGTGAAGAGAACGAAAAAACCAGAAGGCACGAACTGGAACTCATGCAAATGATGATGTCAGTTCAACAACCAACCGAAAATGTTCTGATCCCCTAACTCAAGTTAGCTCTCGGCCTGCAGCGTGGTTACATGACTGTACCGCTGCAGCATGCGTATGGATACATGGAGAGCGGAGGCATGCATCAGGTGCAACGGGCAGAACTGAACCCATGCAGTGTTAGAAATAATTCTCCAGCTTTCTTTAGCCTCTGACTTTGATTTTTTGTCATACTTTTTGTGTTGTAGGAAATATCTCCCAAGTTTGTACCTCACCTCTAAAATACTACTAGAATTCTTGAGGGGTCAGAGCCATGGCGAGCTTTCCTTAAAGTAAAGAGCAGAAAATAACCTTTTTTGCTTTGAATGGAAGCAAATTTCATTCCTCTCGAAAAGAGTAATGAAAATAAATGTATAGTTAATAGGTAATTGGCTTGTTGCAACTGTTCATCTTGTTTTGTACACAGACCAAAAACAATTTGCATTCAGTCACTTTGCCTCTGAGCCCCATAGCCTCTGTATTATTGTATTTTATGTGTTCAAATTGTGTATGCAGTAAGCTGAAAAAGGTCTATAATACATTATGCGGTTTGAACTCCTTTGCTTTTGAATATCCTTTCAGTCAATACTTATATTCTGTTGGGTTAGCCATTGATTTTATGAGGTACTTGTAAGTCAGAGAGATTACGATACTGAGCGTGTGAAATGATCATAAACTGTTAGAACGTCCTGGTATGAGATTGTGGCCATATGTTCAGTTGAAAACTCAGCTTGGATACTAACGGAGTTTTAAATATCAAAACTCTTCAACTTTTAAATTACCGCTAAATCCTGCTTAGGTATACAAACCTGATTCCCTGTTTCAGCTCATAACAACTTTTTAATAAATAAGTAAGGTACACGTGCTAGAATGATCATTAAAAAAAGCTGTGTTGTTTGTTAACAAATGTTATGTAACACAATACATGCAAGTGTGTTGTCTCTGTCTTCTTCTTGTGCACTCTCACACTTCCTCTGAAGGACTCGCCACCTGCCTTTGAGTTCACCATATGCCTCCTCAATGACCATTTTTTCCCTGCTTAGCCTGTAATTGAAATACTGTTGTGAGGGGGTCAACACAGCACTAGTATAAGGTGTCATCAACCAGCTTGGTCTCAGTGAAAAGGGAAAGCAGAATCACCCAACATTAGTGGAGGGACTTTGACACCTTCAACGTCTTTACCTATATCAGGTATTGTTTGCCAACCTGTTATTTTACTCCAAGTTGGTTGATTGAAAAATTATTGAATCGTGGGAATTCTCAGGGAATCCACAGCTCGCCCAAACAAATCTGCGCCTGGCATCCACCATGCCCATTAGGACAACTGAATAGAAAATTTTGAAGTTGTGATACTCTTTGTTAGTTTGTAATCCGCCTGTAGGACACTTTAAAGGAATGTGGCATCCATCTATGGCAGCCCAACTGCATGGGAACTGCCGAAGTTCCTCCATATCCAAAATTTTCTCCCGGAATTCCTCTTCGTTCCTTGGGGAGATTGTTGATAATTGCCTTTGTAACTTCACTTACTATACCGCAAACTGTTGAGTTACCTAGGCCGGTCATTTCCGCTATTGTGTAGAAATAGTCTCCTCTTGCCAAACGGTAAAGGCAGACTGCTAGCCTAGTGCTGGTGGAATTGGCTCCTCTGCGACAGTGTCCCGTTGCAAGTCATGTTCAATTCGGCCAAGAATAAATTGGAAGGTTGCCTTGGACTCACGGAGAGTCTTCTTGAATTTCGTATCGCTATATATGTTCCATACATGATCAAACCAACCATTGTTTCGTGGCATACGTCAGTGAGACGTCGACAGGATCGAACGGCGACGGCATTCTCCTAAGAAATGAGCAGTGTAGTAACGATTTTCACGAGCAGGAGTTTGCGCTTTAATAGTTTTGAATACGGCGCCATCTTGAAAATAAATACCGCTGATCAATTGTTACGTGGCTTCAGTAATTTCTGAATTAATTTCGACTCTGGCACGCCGTCTGAATCAAAATAAATAAATTAAATAAATATAACCTTTGTTTACCCTCGGCAGTGTTTATAGCACAAGTGCTAGTGGGGCCGAGCATTAACGCCACAAAGAAATAATTTAAATTGAAAATAACATGGTTAAAAATCCCAGCTGGCAGGAGGTAGACCAGCTGGCACAAGCGCGGCCGAGGAGTTGAACTTGGGGCTACCGAGAAACAACTCCAGCTAGTGGTCAGAGCGGGACTTGAACCCGGGACCTCCGGATTTCAAGTCCGGCGCCCTAACCACTCGACCACGCTGCCTCCACAAGTCGTGCTTCTGCCGTGCTACGGTCGAACCTAAGCAAATCTAACAGCTGTTATTTCGCTTATTCTTATTCCAGAATACGGTCAACTAAGTTTATTAGAACAACATGACTTTATATTATGTTATCTTTTGATTGTTTCCTTTTACTCGTGATACTTAGGTTTCAGTTGTTTATGTGAGGAGAACACAGTGTGAGCTGACAGCTAAGTACGGCCCGCTGCGATGGAAGTTGAAGAGACAGGGGTTACGACATCGAGCAGTGTAATATCGTCATGCATTGACGTCCCAAGAGGGTGGTCAAAGGAACTTGACCTGACTATGAAGAAGCTCGTTGGCGCTAAGGCAAAGGATGTTTTGCGAAGAATGCAGAAAGCCATAATCTCGTGCTCGCTCGATGTTCATGGCACGTTCTTTCAAGGCAACCGTTGAATAACCGTTGGAACTCAGTATTGACGTGTTAGGCATGTGTTTAGGGAGCGGTTTTGATTCGATAAATGAAGTAGGCCTTTCCACTTATATGTTTTTCTCAATTTTTATGTATTTAATTTTTTTGCAACATTTTATCACCAAGTTATTAAGAGTTAGATTTTATGTAATTTTAAGTATGAAATAGTTTTAATAGAGCAGTTTAGTTCCTCTAAGGCTACGCTGTGCGCCCTACGTGGGCGCACAGCGTTTTACACTGAATAATAATAATAATAATAATAACAACTTGATTGCGTATATAACAGACGGGTTGGGATTAAACAAGAAAATGAAAATAAATACCTCGATCTGACGCTTGAGAAATATATGTAAAAACAGGTGATTTCATACAAATAATTTAATATTTCATTGAATATAGATCATTAATCGAAATCAACTTTCAGGAAACTACGATCAGGCAGCTGTTTTGATCCTATAAAATTCAGGGATAAATGACTACCTTGATTCCAGAAAAAAATGCGTTCATGCATGTGAATTCCACCTAAAGAGGTAAGAATGTTCAATTCTTTGAATACAGGAGTTATATAATGCCGGACAACATTTATCTTGATGAGTAATTTCTTTGAAATAGATTTTGTAATGAAAATACAAGCTAAAAAGTCACGACGTTTCGACCTCTCCGAGGCCATTTTCAAGTTCGAGTAAAAAAATAAAAGCCTTAGCAATGTAAGATATTCAAATTAACTTTACAATTTTGTCATGACTCAACAAATGATTCAAGCAAGAAGATGGCAATTGGTCCAAGATAAGTACATGTTAATAGTGCACTGAATGAGTTACCGGTTCCCAAGCCGCTTACATTGTTTCCGCTATTTTCAAGGGCTTATTGGATCGCCAATGGCGTTAAGTTCGAGCCTTGTCCACAGGGTGTCCACACAAACGGTGTGACTGGTGACTGTTTACAAAATTTAATTTAAAAATTTGTATGGAAATATAAGGTTCGTATTAAAGCCAAATGTTAGGAAAAATGTTTACCTGAAAAGTCACAATAAAATGTAAATTTACTTCAATCGTTGTGCTTTGTCGTTCTTTAGCCTGAAAACGGCGAATTTAGGCGATTTTGAAGGTTTTGCTTTCGTCGTTTACCTGAGCGTTATATAGAGAAAAGGGAGGAAAGCTCTGTCAGAAATGCTCCAGCGCTGAGACGATTTTCACCCGGAAATTCGAATTGCCCCGCTTCCAAACCCAGCACCAGTAAAGTCGAGATGTTAAGCTTTCCTCTCGTACCATTCGATCGAAAATCCGTTCTAAACGAGAGGCGCCAGCTGGCGAAGAAAATCGATTAATTGTAATGACGTTGTTCTCCACACGATGCCCCGCGCGCCAAGAGAAAGGGTCCTTACAAAGTGCGAGGCAGCGAGGCGTGCGCGGCATGCGAGGCAGACGTGTGAGGCACTCAGGTTAGCCTAAAAAACACTCCGGTTAGCCTAAAGAGCACTCCGGTTAGCCTAAATAGCACGCAGGTTAGCTTAAATAGCTCCCCAGTTAGCTTAACGGTTAGCAGTTTATGTTGGGGTTGTTCATGCCTCGCATGTTTTGTTCATGCCTCGCACGTCTGCCTCGCATGCCTCGCACGCCTCGCATGGTGCCTCGCACGCCTCGCTGCCTCGCATGTTGGTAAAACTCCAAGAGAAACCATGTGCTCGGAACTGTAATGGCGTCTTGTGAAGATTTATTAAACTGCTGTTGTGTTTCTTCATCGCCGCATTCCTGTCTCCTCTCAAAATCGACAGCCAGAATGACTTATATTATATTCTACGGAGTTTACTGGCCGATGAGAAATGCGAAAATTGGGGGAAAAAAGACTAAAAAGCTAAATGGCGAAAATATAATGAAATGCAACAACCAAGCTCTTAAAAGAAAAACACAGTAATTGAATATTCAGAGACATCATTGAAACCCTCTTTGAAGTAAGCGTCTCAAAGCAGTACTTCAGTAAATTTCTTTTTGCAGGGTCACGGTATGCTAAGTATTCACAATTTTGAGATGAACGCAGATCATGACACCTAACAGATAACATCATTCCCGGCTGCTGTTTCTTAGCGGGCAGTTTTTTCGAATACACTCCTTTTTTATAAGAACGTTGAGGCTGAGATTAACTAAAACTCAAGAACATACTGAGAACATTACCCAGGCTGAGAATCAGTTAAGAACATTTTTATTTCGACCAAATGTTTTTAAAATGAATAGTATAAATACGGATAAAATAATACAGGAAAACATCTAGTCTATATTGTCCAATTAACCCAAATAATAGGTGTCTTTGTCACGTACGCATAGGTTTATTGAAATACTGTATCAGGTAACTTAAGAACATCTTTTAAAGAACTTTTCAGGCTCAAATTGCCCAGAAAAAAGAACGTTCAGCCTCAGCCTCCAATTGAGACGTTCTTATATTAAAAACGAGTGTCACCCGTCACGACCGTGCTATTTGGACTTTATATGGCTTGACCATTTATGTACAGTTCATAGAATCTACCAACAAAACAAAGCAAATACTCGAGCTTAGTTATCGACTCGGGAAGGGTCAGTGTAATTGTAGTAAAAATTGTATACTCTATATCGAAAGTTAATGAGATATTAAATTTGAAAACTTTAAAAAGTGAGGAAATGTGAATAAAATTGTTTTTGTTGTTTTTCAGGTGAAACTATACCATTGTAGTAATCGCATATAACTTTTGTTGTTTATGAATTCCACTTTGAAAGCAAACATTTCTGAGTTATTTTCCTGGCTTACCTCTGAAAATCAGGAAAAACAGTATGACAACGCCAACTCCTTTCATCTTTAACTAGGGAGAAGCTTTGTTTTATAATTTTGTATTGCTAGCAATTACGCGTTAACGCGATAGGTACGTTAATACAATTCATGCCTCATTGAACGCTTAGGTTGCTACAGAAACGAAGATTGCGTTTCTGCTATGTCCATTAATCCAGCGGAAGAAATATTTATAAGAACAGGAAGAAAAAGGGTGCCCTTGCTTTTAAATTACAATTATAGAATTAATTCAATACCTGGAGAATTTTGGTGTTTTTGTTTTGAAGGGTTAAAATTTAAGGATCGTACAAATTTAAGGAATTTGTACTTAGACCTCAGAAGTTGGCTATGGCTATTTATCCACCGTGATCTTATCAAACACTTTGCAAAAATTATTTGTTCTATTTAAAAGCTGTGCTCAGTTTACATTTATATTTCATATGTATAAAAGGAAACTAATAGTAGGTCACACGCTAAATTTATGTAGGTAGTATATGCGACCTGATCTTAGTTTTAAATCGTTTAAAAGGAAGTGTTCTCCTTCAAACTCGAAGGAAGAGAATTCCAAACTTTGACATCCAAAGAAGCAAAGCAATTATTTTATTGTAATAGTTTTTTCTTGTTTGTGGTAGTTGAAGATTTAATTTGGAAGACCGAAGATCATGATTGTGTAGACCTGTGTTGAAAGTAAACATGTCAGATATGAAAGACGGAAAAGTACCATTAATTGTTTTTAAAATAGTTATAGCTGCTGCATGTTGTTTTGTCATTTCTGTAAACGAGAACCACTCATTTCAGACCTAATATCAGTGGAATGTTTCGAGTACGGAGCGCATGTAATAACGCGAGCGGCCCGATTCTGTAACTTTTGAAGATTTTCTCCCAAGGTTACACCTATAGTCTCTCAGACTATACAAGAATAATTAAAACATACTCGATAATTGAAATATATACGCTTAAAAGGTTTTCCAGAGTTATAAATGATTTGATCCTCTTAAGAATTCTAGCATTACATGTCACTTTTTGTCTAAAATTTTGCAAGTAGGTCCCCAAGACAGACATATGTTGATAGCGAGGCCAACACACTTACTTTGTACTTGCCACTTTTTGTAATGTACGTTATTCCATTTACGTACAATAAAATTTCCCTTCTAATGTCGCAATTCTCTGTCGTTATCCACAATTACCATATAATCTGTTTTCCGAATATTTAATGTAAGTTTATTTGAGCAGAACCAAGTAAATATTATGTTGAGATCTTTGTACATTTCAGCCTGAAGAATGACAAATTATTAGAAGAACTCGCTAAGTTTGTATCATCAGCAAATGACCTGTCTATGGCTATAATTTAAGCTTTTTAGTACTGAAGTCGTTTATGTAAATAAGAAAAACAATATCCTATATACTTTAAAAAAACTGTTTCCTGTCTTTCAAGTAAGATCTGAACAAAGTTATTGCTTAATCCTGCACTCCAGTTTCTCTAATAAGGGGTTATGATCCGCAACGGTATCGAATACCTTTTTTAAGATCTAGGAATATAACACCACTAACCATGTCTCAATCGATATTAAAACACCACTGATTTGTCATATCGACAAGTGCAGTCACTGTTGAGTGAAGCGACCTAAACCCAGATTGACGAGGCCAAATGAGGTGACTATCTGTAAAATAAGTGTTCATCTGCTCGTAGATTATTCTTTCGAATCGATTTCGAAAACTCTAGGGCTAGTTATTTAAACAGTCTAACTTAGGCCCGAGGGCCTCGAAATCTGTTTATAAGTGGTTGATTTTAAGTACTTATCGTCAGCAACAGACAATGTTGAGACATGACTGTTGGCAAAATTGAAAATGGCTTAGAACTTGGTTTTGTTAAACACCGTCTAATCTGTCTTTTAATAACTGAGCCTATATGTGATATATTCACATTAAATCATTCATCCTTCACGGGTATATTACGAACTAACAATATGACCAGCTCCCAGCTGGCTTGAGAGTTCAGTTGGTAGAGCACTGCACAGGCATCGCAGAGGTCGCGGGTTCGAATCCCTTTCAGTCAAGCCTGTTACACCAACAAGAATCTCAACAGTGCAACTTTTAAACCAAATTAACTTCTGTAAGGAAATGCATCAAACAGAGGAGTAGGAGTTTTCTCATAGCAGGCATTATTTTGATGTTTTGGCAAGTTTCACTTCGCCTTCAACTTTTAAAGTAGAAGAAAATGTGGTGCTGTTCTTAGCCTTAATTTTTTGATTAAGTCAGAATAAGTGAAATAGACATAGAGAATAGGGACTGAAATCCAATCAACCAATCAGTCTGATCGTTTTAATTGGCTCCTAATTATAAGGCATCATGAAATAAATAGATCACGTTTAGCCTGTGAATAAGCACACTAGGAATAAATACCACTCTTTTATTTTATTGCCACACTTATGCTGTCCTTTGAAAGTGAGGGTGCCATATGGTTTTTTTTTTTCATTTTACGATGTCAATGCGAACACGCCCGAAAAGCCGATTTCATAATCATGATTCAACGGGATATCTCTACAGTACCAAAAAAAAGCAATTTGTTTTTCGCCGTAATTCGCGTCCTTGCTAACTTGCCCAATTAGGCCAAGTAACGTTCATTTTACTAATTAATCAGGGAATGAAATTGGCTGGTGGCCTTTTTTGTGCCCAACATGTTGGGAGCGTCTGAGCACGCTTTTCCTCAAAGTTGTACGAATGACCAGGTATGCAATACTGGAGGGGTTTTGTTTATCTAATTAGTGTTTATTTAAAAAGTTATTCATAATGAAAATATTAATATGCTAGTGCGTAGAAAAATAAGCATTATCTTCAGACAAAGAATTATAATTAGAGGTCTCGCATATTTTTGTATACGTTTTTACCTAAGGTTCAACGGCAATGGTTTTTTTTTTTTTTTCAGAATTTCTTCCTTTTCGAGTTGCTAGTGAATACGAGATTGAAATTCAATAAACCGACTACTTGTGGCATTTGAGTACTGCCTGTTACCAATAAGTTCTTTGTCGCTGATTAACGCGGCCGAATGTCAAGCACTAAAATTTCTTTCATCAGTTATTAGCTATAGGTTAGAAATTCCAAAAATTTAGTGTGAGAAAATTAGCAAAGAGGCCAAGTCTGGGGGCCCGAGTACGTTTAAGCGGACTTTCATGACGGTATGAGTTTTTCAAAGCGTAGTAATCATGAATTTAAATTCCATAATTGAATGAGATATAGGAGAAATTGAATTGGTACAGTTTTTTTTTAATACGGTGACCAATGATATCTAGGTCTAGGAATAAGGAACTGATAAAAAAGTGAACTCTTACCCTGTTCTCAAACCAGCCGTAAAGCATGCGAAACACGCCTTAGATAACGTATTTATGCCTTGAGGGGAAGTAAATCTCCTTCCGTGAAAGAAAGTTAGATAAAATTCCACGGGAAAACTGTTTTCCCTGTCTTGCCCTCGTGTCGTGCCGTGTAGCCATTTTATTGTCCCACAAAAGGTTACCTTCAAGGGAGGGGTGGAGATGAGTGTACAGTCCAACTAGTCACATGGCTGACGTGGGCTCGCTGAATGGTCTGGGATTTACGAGCATTTCTTTTATACCCCTTCCCCTCCACCGGCTGGAATGCTATTCGCTACATGATAACCATTCATGTAGAGACAACTTTAGAATTATCCTATTATATCATGGTAATTGAAACTTTTGATTGTAGACCACTTTAATAACGAAAAATCATTGACACTACTGGAAATAACACCTTATTAGTTTGGCCTTTCTACTAATTTTAAGATACTCTTTGGCTTTTCGTTGCCAAGCCTACATGAAAATTTGAAATTACCTTGATAAAGTAGGCTCGATTACCAGCCGCTGTCCCGAGGGAGCGGCGAAAATCGAGCCTATTGATAAAGAAGAACGAGATCTAGATCAAGTTTTTTGTCAGTTGTAGTAAAATAACAACACAACACGCACGACGCCTTCTGATCGATCTTCCGAATAAAAGTTCAACGCGATAGCCACTTCACCACTGCTTAAGATGAGACGGTGCTATACGTCCTATACAAGATTCTATAGTCTGTGTGGCTCCAATTTGTTTCATTCCTTGTAGGTACAAAAACAAAATTGCACATTTCTAAATGATTACGTCTAACACGTTCTGTATACGGTTTCTGACGAAATGTTCTTTCATACTTTCATATTCTTTCATTTCGCTAGTCACAGGTATCACCAAAACAGCATTTTTCTTACCTGAGAGCTAGCATGGGCATTTCTGTCATTCAACTACCTTTATACTGGCACGTGTTTTCAAGAAAGAAAAACAAAAATATAAAATACCAGCAAAGCAGTGGCGAAGAATTTAAAACGTACAAAAGAAACTCAAAACTTGCACCACTCTCAGCGGATCGGTAAGTAGACAGATAACATTTCTGGCGCGAAAGCACTGGTTTATTTACGTTCATGTGTTAGAAATACATTAACAGGGCGAAGCCGCGGTATTGATAAAATGAACGTCTTTGTTTGTGTTTTTCTTAATTTTTTTTTATATTACTATTGCTGTCACTGTTTTAAAGGAAACACTTTACTAAGGAGCTCGTTCCGTTGTTTGGTTTACGTCTGTCTGGGTTCCACTGCGGAAGTGTTAATGAGGGCGAAATTCAGACATGATAAGCAGCGGTTAACAACCCAACCAATACATGCATCATGTATTTAAGATTCAAAGTGCTGGATTCATTGCAAGCATCTGTATTACAACAATCCACTTTGCACCTCTGGCCTTGCGTCACACACTCTTCCCCATTGCAGAACTCCAGTATCCCACATCCTTTTTGATAGAAATGAACTTCCGTTCCATTGTTATTTTCAACTCGTTGTAGTTTATAGCAAACCGTCATGTCTTCTGGACAGGTGCGTTGCACATTCTTATCAGCACAGTCAGCCCACGATTGCGTCGACATACAAAGGTTACAGTCCAGGGCTGCGACTGAAAAACGAAATAGCTGTCAGGACCACGTGTGTCCTATTATGTTAGACTTCTACAATAAGCTTTGCTTTCGACAAATTCGATTCGCAGCAACGACCGTAGAAAATTGCGGGAACGGGCACATGCGCACTTGGCGAACGTCGGCGAATTTAATCGTCGATATCTGACATGCCAGATATCGGCGATTTTATAAGCCGATCGCGACGAACGGCGAAAATCGCAATTGCTGAAAGCTGCGTGAATAAGTTTAAATTCAAATTCAAATCTAAGCTGACTGAGGAGCCATGCAAGAAAAAATATTACTTGATGCCATGTTGTGCATGATTGATAGATAATGTCTTACTTGTCTGCACTCATTCTTATGACTAAACACTGAGACGTTTTTTTTTTTTTTTATTTATACCCCAATTTTTCAACAAAGCAGCAGGTGTCTTTCGAGGTTGCAAAATATCACACTACTTATTAGCATTAAAACAAATTGTTACCGGAATGAATTTATTTTTACGCAGCAACAAACGAGCCCGTATTAAACTTAATGAAACGTTATTGTTCGTTTTTCGACTATAAATCTAGCTAACTTTATGACACGTATCTATATTAGTTGTATCAAGATGTCCTATATTTCACTGCGTACCGGAAATGTCGTGCGGGCGATAAACTTGTTTTCAGGAGGTGTGATATTTTGACAATCTCGGCCAACAAAACTGATGTGCATTTTCTAAACAATTTTCGGAAACACTGCATGAAAGATTTTGGTAATAATATTACTGAAAACAGATGAATTCATTGCCAGTAATCTTGTTCGGATCAACGCAGAAATTATCAGAGAAAATGGTTAAAACACAGCATTGATAATATACCATAACACATGGAGACGAAGTTCGCAGTATTTTTCATTATCATTTTTTTTTTTCTAAAAGATAGAGTTTGTAAACTAAGAAAGGCGGTCCCAAATTAAATGAGATTAAAAGAGACATTGCTTTATATAATTTCGACTTATTTACTTTATGTTCCAAGTGGCACGAAAGTTTCGATTAAATTATCCATTTTGGTAAGTAAGTAAGTGAACTTTATCTTACCAGAATGGGCTTATTTTCATAGCAGTTAAATGAATGGACAAAAAATAAAGCGTTGTGTTTTCGTTTTTATCTGAATGCAGTTACGAAAATCAACTTCAGTTTAGGCTGGATGAAGGCCGTAAAATGTAAGCACAAAACTTGCGGCAAAAAGACGGCGGACATCTTGTCATGAAACAGTTCAGTTGCTGGCCGGTTAATCTTTCCAAATTGATGATGATGATCTCTACCTAGCGCATTTTTTGACATAAATGTTGTCCGGTATTATATAACTCCTAAATTCAAAGAATTGAACGTACGTCCTTCTCTAGGAAGAACTCAGATGAGTCTCAGTGTTCTTCAAACGAATATACATTTTCTGGTTTTTAGCTGAATTAAGGTAATCATTTGCCTATGATTTTTATAACGGCAATAAATCAACTGCCTGATCCACGTCGTTTTCTTTCTGAAAAGTTGAGGTATCGAGTTTAAAAGCATTCAACGGAAAATTTATAACAACAAACGAGGGATGAGCAAATGTCCGCCCGTCTTATAGTATTAATAAATACTAAGTATTCAGAAATAATCGATTCGAGATGAAGACCATACCTTCGGAAAAGATCCAACTGAAGCCGATGAGAAAAGTGCCAAGTTTTGATGTTTTCATTTTGTAGCAAAACCAGCGATTGGAAACTGACCCTCTCAACTTATCGTCAGGCACATGCTGTATTGACAACCTTCAGGGCAAAACTGACAAAAAGGTTTGACTCGAATTAATTTTCAGAATAATAATATTAAATAATTTTTAAGGAGGAAACGCCCGTCA
This sequence comes from Pavona decussata, assembly GCF_977016875.1. Classification (NCBI taxonomy): domain Eukaryota; kingdom Metazoa; phylum Cnidaria; class Anthozoa; order Scleractinia; family Agariciidae; genus Pavona; species Pavona decussata. Next base: position 201,965 of record NW_028145718.1, read on the forward strand.
CGTAAAAACGTGGTTTTTAGCCATGTTGGAAACGTATTCAGTTACAAGTTCATTTTCATTAATGTTTAGAGTTTTTTTTATGAACTCAACTGTTTTATATATATTGCTTTACGAATCTATTATGACCACCTTACCGCGGGAAATTTTCCTTGATTAAAATTATTGAAGCTTTTGAAAAACATTTTAAAATAAAAACTAGCGATATTAGAAAAGATACGTGGACAACATACTGACAATTGTGCGGGATGTAACGGCTGCGACGGGTTTCCTAGAGACACTTAACAATTGCCATCCTTCTGCGGTCCAATTCACTATATATGGAACTAGACGGTCTAAAAGCAACCTACCGTTGCTTGGTAAATATTAAAGAAAGGCTGCAGATTAGAGACATAAGTCTACAGAAAACCAACCAATACAGGGATTAAAGATAAGTTCATTATAAGGAAACCAGGTAGAGAGATTATCCAGGTCCTGGGAAAGATTGTCTAGAATCGCATCGATATCACTTAATTGCGTGCTAAAAGCCTAGGGGAATACTAATGAGGCCTGTATTGTAAGCTGTCACGTTTCAAGTCCTGGCTCGTCGTTTCATGAGAAAGAGGATTCGCTTGGACGAAAGGCCAGTGAATTTCTTTACAGTGGACAATACACTCTATGAAATTTATGAGCTTCAATCCCCCACCGACCCAGTGACATGACTTCATTTAAGACTGAAATTCCATCGACCGGCTAAAACTGAATTCGCCCAAAGCAATTTGTTCATTTGCCGGCATATTATTTGCTACGTTACCATTTAACAATTGGTTCATGCGTCAACCTGGATAATAAACTCAATTTTTCCAAGCTTATTTCTAATGTTTGTGAAAGGGTACATAATCAGATTCAAGTCATTAAAAGATTTAGACATATTTTGAGTGACTCAACTAAAGCACTGCTCTACAAGGCTTTTGTTATGCCACATTTTCAGTACTGTGGCACGATCTGGCATTTCTGTGGTGCTAGGAATTCCGAAAAACTAGTACTCCTTAATAAAGATGTTCTACGTATAATTCTTGGCGATAAAGACAGCACACTTTTAAAAGTGCCGGTGCTTTTGGAAAGTCTAGACCTTGTCAGCTTGAGAACAAAAAGAATTCTTGACATGTTGATTTTAGTTCACAAATCCTTTCAAGTAGCTACACCAGCTTACTTACACCTAGAACCAACGCTAATGGACTCAGAGATATAAACAAGCTGCAATTACTGCATGTAAATATTATATCTTATGGCAAAAACTCCTTCAAATTTCTTGTGCCCAAATTATGGAATATGTTGAGCGATGACTTTTAAAAGAACTACCACTAGCACAACCTATTTTAGAAACTACTGCCTAGACTTTGTAAACTAGCTTATTGATTACTCCTATCTTTATTTATTCAGAATTTATTGTATTCTACGAATAATTCTATAGCATGTATATATTTAATAAATATAAAAATGTTACACTGGTCGAAAGGTATTAAAAAGATCTTAAAGTCCCAACGTTTCGGCTACTTGCGTAAGCCTTCTTCAGGGGTAATAAAATACAAGCTAAGTGACAAGTTTATTTAAGATCGCGTAGTTGCTAGTAAAAACGGAATGTATTAGAGAGTTAGTTTTTGTCCAACAAAGTCAAGGCCCTGTACTCTTGGGGCAGGTACATGCCGTCATCGCGATTGAGTGAACTTTTGCACGTGTTGGTTTCCCATACTTCCAAAAGGCGTCGCGGTTCGCCAACTTGAGCTGGCACGTAATATTGTAGACGATTCTCACGAGATAGTGTGACCAGATTGTAAACAATGTTCGGCGAGTGCAGATTTCTTGGGATGTTTTTGTTCGACCGCTTTTTGGTGTTCTCTGAGTCGAGTATTACATTTCCGTTTAGTCTCCCTGATGTAGAGTTTGTTGTTTTAATACCTTTCAACCAGTGTAACATTTTTATATTTATTATGCAACCATCTGGTCAGTTTTTAAAATGTATATATTAGTTTGTCTTTTGTTTTTTAATTGTACATATATTTTTCACTGTATTTATTTCTCGGAGATACTAGCACTTATACGCTACTCCGGTCTTCAATCCGAGTTGAAATAAAGTTTACTACTACCAGCGTGCGTTCATCGCCGATATGAAGCACGAGTACAAAAGATGGGATGATATTACTTTTCTCCGAAAGATGCGTAAGAGTTGCTCGAGGCGTAGCCGAGAGCGACTCTAGCTTCTTGAGTGCTCTCCAAACTTCCCAAGTGCTTCATACCTTGATGAACGTACAGCTGACTCATGAACCAATTGTTTTATAACATTTTCAACACATTAGTGCCTTAAACCCGTTGATTCTAGGTTGACCAGAGGTTTTCCAAGCATTCACCCAATAGATGTTAATAAACAACCCCACGGATGTTCAGTAAAAATACACAACTTACAGGGTAAAAAAAGCAACACCCCTTTGGTTTAACATAGTTAATGTTTCTTATTATCGAATAAAATACATTGGTTGCCATTTAAAAGTTTTCCAAAAAAACAAACTTGAAAATTTGATCCTCGCGTTAAATGGTTCGGAGAATTCTTTCCGCTCGCGAGGACATGAAGCTTTCCTAAATGAAAAATTTATTCAGATAAGTCTTCTTTCAAAGAAGAAAAGGCGTACAATACTACGATAAACGAGCAAGCGATTTGAAGGAACTGCAAGTCCACTTTCAGTTGAAGTGAATTTATCGAAAAATCGTAAAAAAAACTTTTGGGAATACGAAGAATCGGTCAATTACAAAACTATTTAAGTACAAATTCACAATCAAACCTGTAATTTCTTGTGAATTGGATTCCCACAAGTACTCTAAGATTACCAAGAAAGTCCGTGGCTTAAATAATCTGAGATGTCCGCTTGTATTATATTGTATTGCTATGCTTGTCCAAAAGGGACAAAATATCAAGATTTATTTATTTACCTCAACTTTCATACATCAATGTTAAGATTAGTATGCATATGTTAAGATTTGCATATGTCTGCAACAAGATTTAAAGACACATATCAAGATTCGCACGCGAGTACATCAATTCTAATAAATATTCATCAAGTTCCGAATATAGACACCAAACTTCGCATACCTACATCAAGATACGTTTTTACACGACAACATTCCCATGTACACAGTAAGGGATGCATTTTTTAAACCAAAAATTACAGATAAATGACACTCGTCAAGATTCCTCATATATGAATATCAAGATTTGCATATACATGTACATCGAGATTATGATTGGCTTACAAGTATGAAGTACCATTTCACATGGTTTGCCTGGTTACCTAGCTCCATAACAGTTGCACTGTACTGGCATGAAACGAAATGTCGCATGTGATACCGAACCTCGAGCACTTTTTCGAGTCATTTCTGAGACAGTATTTTATAAATAGTGACAGGCCTGTGCAGCTCTCACGTGCGTGTTTTGGCCGTTTAGAGTTTTGCTCTCACGAGTATATCTTTAAGAGACCTACCTCTTTTGTGTGAAATAAGAGGAGGTTCTTTGTAAATTTCTCTGAGCAATGGTTTTCGTTCTATTAAATGCCGGTTTTCCATTAGTATTTTTTTTAAGTTAGTAACTGATGGGTGGTATTGCGTGACAAAAGGCAAGATTCTTTTGTTTGTGTGACGTTTTTGTTGAAGAGCCTGTTTTCTATTATCAAAGATCACTTCTGAGAGAGTTTTCTGCACTAGATTTTTTGGATAGCCCCTCTCAATAAGTCGTGATTCGAAATGTTTGATTTTTTCTTCAAATGTTGCTTTTGTTGAGTTTGTCCGGAGACGTCTGAGGGCCTCTCCTTTGATGAAACCTCTTTTTACTCATGGTGGGTGACACGAGGAGAAATGTGTGTACTGGAATGTCTCCGTAGCTTTGTAGTGAGTGCGTATATCGAGCACTGATTCGGGAACGGATCTGTTGCCTTTATAAACCACATTGTCCAGGAATGTAGTTTCTGTTTCAGAAATTTCAGCCGTGAATTTGATGGTAGGGTGGTGATTGTTGGCTTGTTCAATGAACTGTTTTAGCTCCTCTCTGCTGATATCCCAGAGGGAGAAGATATCGTCGATATATCGTTTCCAAACGAGCGGTTTGATTTTGCTTCGGCTAAGGAGTTCTGTTTCAACTTTGCCGCCCATAAAAATATTGGCAAAAGCGACTGCCATTTTTGTTCCCATGGCAGTTCCGTGTGTTTGTGGGTAATTTTTACCACAGAACTGGAATGAGTTTTCTTGCAGTATTAGGCCTGGCGCTTTTTCCAAGAACCGCGTGGGGATAGAAGTAAATAATCTAAAAAAAGAGCAAGGCTGATTTCACGGTCAGGGAAGTATATTTTCCAATATTTCGAAAGGCACGGCCTTTCTTCTTCAGGGTATGTTTGAGATACTGAAGTTTTTCCCCGTTTTTCAATGCAAAATGCCGAAGTCACTCACGGATAAATTTTTCTTCTCGAGGTATTTGTTTTTTGACGTCATCAGCGTACACAATGGGAATATGAAGCACGCGCGCGCAATTGAATTTGATTACACGAATTTACCAGCTAGAGCAGTTTCCAAATTGAGTGTCGTAAAACCAAAACAATTACTCTGGCCAATCGCAACAGATGTAAACAACACAACGAACTAATCAGAATTCGAAGCAAATACATGTAACTGGCGTTAAGAGCGGGAAAACGTGTGCGGCGAAAACACTATTGGTTTTGGTTTGGATTCCCATTGGTTGAGAAAGTGGCGCGAGTTTTATTTATAAAATAGCCAGGGTCAAGCAAGCACTGTGATTAGTCAAACTGAGTTCTTTATAACTCCACAATGCACGAAGCATACGTATGGTGCGTGCATTATAATTGTACATATGCACGGAGCACACGTCAGATTTTTTGTCTGTGGAAAATCTGAGAAATTCAGAGACAGTAGTAATGCAAACCAAAGTAAACGCGAATTTATTACGTTTTCCTTTTCAAATTTAAATTTTGTAATCCCAGTGGAGGGCAAAGAACCGGCAATAGTTCTATAAACTGGTATGAGAAAAGAAAAATATGAAGGATTCTGGTAGTTATAGTCAAAAGATGTCCTATTCAGGGTTATCGTGTACGTAATTTCAAATCGGCCGTGCGCGTTGAAATTACTATCCCGATTACTTCCTGAATTGTACTCCACTGATATGATAATCTGATATGATAATCTTTATTTATCCACGGTACAAAATTCGTCAGCTTTAAAAATTCCTAATACTAATATAATAAAAATATCTTACTAAAAAAGCTGCTTTCCACGAATGCCGTGCCTTACAGTTCTTTGAGTAGTCGTTTAAGGTTACAAGGAAGACTGTTCCAGAGAATGGCGCCACTATCGCTGAAGCTGTTTTCGTAACAGTTTGTGCGCGGTAATGGAACGTTGAGTTTATTTTCAGAGTCCCTTAGGTTATATGCGACTTCTCGCGTTTCAAATTTAGAACTAAGATAGTTTGGAGCCAACCCGTGCATAGACTTGTAAACCATCTTAGCTCTCTGAAATTGTTGCTGGCAAGCTAGGTTTTTCCACCGTAGAAGTTTGAAAAGGTGACCAGCATCTACGTCATAGCTTGAGTAGGTCAAAACACGGGCTGCTCTGTTTTGTAGCTTTTGAACCTTATTCCGAAAGGTTATCCCACAGTTTCCCCAAACAATGTTGCAATAATCAAAGTGTGGCTGTATTAAAGCTTGATATATTAGTTGTAAGGTCGCCTGAGGGACAAGGTGCCTTATTCGTTTTATGGCCCCAATACCAGAAGCGACTTTCTTTGTTACTTTCTCGATATGGCCACTCCAATCAAGTCTGTCATCGATGGTCACTCCAAGGGATTTTGCAGTAGTGACCTGGCTAACTTGAAAATCATTAATTGCAAATGTCGGGGACTCTGTGAGAGTACTTAGCCTCTGCCTAAATCCGATAAGCATAAACTCGGTTTTAGTCATATTTAGAGTAAGTTTATTTACTCTCAGCCAATTGTGAACATTTTCTAAATGTTGATTTAGATGCAACTGAATATTGTCTGCATTATCACCTGCGTATGTAAGGTGGGTGTCATCAGCCTGTACATCCTCGGCTCACAATTTGAAAGACAGTTTGGAAGCTCGTTGATGTATATTATAAACAGAAATAGTAATGGACCTAAAATCGTCCCCTGGGGAACACCACAACTTAATAATCAGCTTTGAGAGAGCGATCCGTTGAAGGAGCACATTTAAGTACGATTCTCTAAATATGACTTAAACCATTGGTGCGCGTTACCATATATGCCGTAATTGCTTAATTTTGATAAAAGGATCTCATGGTCAACTGTGTCGAAGGCCTTTTTGAGATCTAAGAAAACAACGGCGTTGATTTTACCGCGGTCAATATTGTACTCCCAAGTGTCTGTGGCCTCAAGGAGAGACGTGACAGTTGAGTGAATACACTCTGTTTTTTTATAAGAACGTCTAATTTTGGAGCTGAGGCTGAACGTTCTTACATTTTATTGCGATTTGAGGCTGAAAACGTTCTTAAAATGTTCTTAAATTACATTGTGTACACTGACCAGGAAACCTATCAAAGTGTATTGCCTGTAGAGATATGGCTTCAAGAACTGCTGATTATGAGAAACCGAGATGTGTGTCACCATTGTTAATGTTATACAAAACATGCATTTAAGTATTTTGGTTAATTTCCATTTGTTACATTGATTTTATATACAGATTAGCAAAATAAAAACGTTCTTAATCGACTCTCAGCCTGGGGAATGTTCTTAATAAGTTCTTAAAATTTTGGTAAATCTCAGCCTCGACGTTCTTATAAAAAAGGTTCTTACAAAAAAAAAAAAAAAAAACAGAGTGTAGCACGAAAGCCTGGGCCCGGTTGTTCGAAAGCCGATTAACGCTAATCCACGATTAAAAGTTAATCAAGGTTTTCATCTCGCTCGTTAAGAATGTTTTTAAAAGCTAAGTTAAAGGTAATGGTAAAGAAAAGTTTAAGGCAAAACTGAAGGACAAAAATCTTTTGGAAGAATTCGTATGGGTTAGTAAATAAGCTCGAATCAAAGTTCACGTTAACCCAGGATTAGCTAAATCAGGCTTTGAACAACTGGACCCTGATTGATATTTACAGATTATATTGTGCTCTTCTAGGTAGGCATATAATTGATCATAGACGATTCTTTCAAAGACCTTGGCCATAACTGAGATCACCGAAATTGGACGATAATTATTTAAGTCGTCCCGATCGCCTTGTTTAAAAAGTGGGGTGACCTTTGCGCATTTCCAGTCATCCGGAAATATGCCTTGACTTATTGACTGGTTAAAAATATCACGGATGGGAATGCAAATGAGATCTGCACATTCCCGAATGAGCGTAGCAGATATCTTGTCAAGGCCAGCTGCCTTTGACTTATTTAGACGATTCAAAAGTGAGAGAACTTTATTTGTACTGGTCGGATGGAGCTCAATCCTTTTTGCCATTACTTATCAATTCCTTGTTCCTAGGCCTAAATATCGTCCCCTTCGGTCAATCCATTTTGGGTCACGTGGTCACTACTTCTCATTAAATTAAGAATTAGTAGCCTCCCACGCAGTCGTTTTTGGAGGACTCGTGTTACCTCCTCCCGGTTTGTGGGAGGTAAGATATTTTAGTGACAATGGGCCACGTGACCCAACTGCAAAGGACCTATTGGTAACAAGTACTACTGAAATGCCACAAGTAGTCGGTGTATTGAATTTCAACCTCGTAATCACTAACAACTCGAAAAGGAAGAAATTTTGACAAAAATGCCGCAGAATCACAGTCACATCCGGGCAGATATTACGTGGATATGTTAACAACATGTATTGGTTCGAATGTGGATTAACGCATACAAAAATATCCTAGACTTCTAATTATAATTCTTTGTCTGAAGATAATTATTTATTTTTCTTTGCACTAATAAACTAATATTGTTATTATCAATAACTTTTAAACACTACATAAATAAACAAAAACCCTTCAGTATTTCATACCTGGTTCGTACAACTTTGAGCGACGTGATGTGAAAGACATTTATAAGGTAGCTCCAGGAAACATTTGTGTGTTAAGACGAACGCCAAATCGCTAGGAGGGGGTGGCCAGTGTGTTATGTATAGAGCTAGGACACCGTGGCAGTTATATTGTAGAGGTTGTTTCCTATAAAGCTTTATATGAATTTACGATTTCCAAGACAGATGATTATGACACATTATTATGATAATGAAATCTACTTTTCGGCTGTGTTCGTGTTGACATCACAAAATGAGGGGAAAAACTCTTATTTTCTGGATTTTAAACTTTTCAAGACAACAGGTCTTTTTTGGGAAATTGTATGAACCATAACTAAAGTGACTCAACCAGAGATAATTTTGACTAAGGGCACCCTCAAAATTATTTACAACTGTAATTTCTCCACATTTCATCCCACATATCCACAATTAATTATATAATCCCATAAAACTACAATATCTTCCTGGGCCACGCTCAAAATAAGAGAGGCATCTTGGATAATGATTTACGGAGACTACAGGGATATTTCAAATCCTAAATTTGAATTAAGTTTTGCCAGCTTTTAAAAGACCAGTAACTACAACAGAACACGAAATGGTTTTGTAAAAACTAATTCAACGACGCATTGGACTTTAAAAAACAAGTTTTCCTGCGGAATGGTTGAAACTTGAGTTGGCCAGACGGCCATCAAAGCTTGATGAAGTTTTGCCATTTGTTTGGTGTTTTTCTATCGCTGCCATCCGGAACAGTAACCCGAGCACGTCTCAGTGGAGTATCTGTCTAAGAGGGGAGTGAGCCTCATTAGAGAACACGGTTTAACAGCGCTTTCGCGGTGACCAAAGATTGCCAGTCGAAAATTTCAAAATGATAAACTTATAAACAGAAAACCATAACATTCACGCCTGTGTGCACAGACGAATTAACCGAGTCTGACTTGTAACACGTCTCGGCAGCAGAATTGACTATTTGTTTTTTACAAAAAACAAACAAAAGAAAACAAAACCCTCAGTATTACCACTTGATTGGTTAGCATAACAATCCGATTACACTATCTCATAATAACAAAGTCCAAATTTTCTAAACGAATAAGAATAGCCATCAAAGTGCAGTAATCACGTGTCAGCCCCATTTTGCAGCCAGGTGCATTGTGGACCAGCTGTACTGTTATTCCACCTCGTTCTCTGCTTCCACTTCTGGAAGTTGGAAACTAACTTGACGGCGAAGAGAAGTGTGGGTAGCGCGCGCCTGAAAAAAGTTTTCAGTGAAACAAATGACAGTAACAAAACTGAACAAACAGAAGATTTGGTAAGATAAGGGACTGAGAGTGAGTACGAAGAGTGTGTCAAGGCTACACCTCCACCGCCCCCCCCCCCCCCCTCTCTCTCCCCTTACAAATTTCTTTCAATTCAGACAAATGTTACAAAGAAACAGAATAACTCATGAACACAGAAAACAAAAACACAAACGAAAAACAGTAATAAAACAAATCAAATAATAAAACAATCAAACAGAAACATGACTGCAACACAAACCTTCGGTAGTTACGTGTGAGAAATTAGTGAGTCTTGATTACTCTAAACAAACAAAACTGGTTAAAACATGCATGATTTAGTTCAGCTTGTGGGTATGACACGTTATATCTCATTACAATAACTGATCACCATCATTATTCTCCTCAGTATACAGCTATTTCAATTAACGTTGTCCGATCAAAGTATAAAGCTGTAATACAAGACCTCAACATTCTGTGGATATTTTTATGAATAAGTGCAACAAAATCAGCTATATGCCTCGTCCGTCCAGTGAAGATATACGATGGCGAGCCATTTGGATGAAAGAAATGTTAGGTTATCAAGTGGTTGAGGTGTCAGGCTCTTTTAAGATGTCTTTAAGCTTTAAGCTTTTATCCGACAACGTTAATTGAAATAGCTGTATCAATAAATAATCAAGCACAAAGGTCACAGCAATTGAGTTTAAAACTGGATAATTGTCGGTAAAGTTCATGTAGCATGGTTAATGTACAGTTATTGAAAAGACATTAATGAGTCAAATTTATATGTTGATGCTGTGGTTAATCAAGAAACAAACTGTCAGTTATAGCCATTTACATTTAAATGGAATTTTAAAATAATATACTCACCATATCCTAAAAGGAATAAAACATAGAAGTAAACTGCTTTTTGACAGTGTAAGGGAAATTTTAAGAGTTTATTTGACACCGATGCTGAGCAGCCAGCTTGCTCTAGGCACCTAAGTACATTTTAATTTTTTTCTTATGTTTGCCAGTTAATCGTTTTCCGGTTTTACTTCAGTTCAAAATTAAGTTATCGCATTTCTGTTATGTTTCTCGGTTTTACTTCAGTTCAAATGAAGTTATTGCATTTCTGTTACGTTTCCAACTTGAAAGTTCTCGGTTTGAACTTGTTATGTTTTACAAAGAATCTATTTATCAAGGCTCGCTGATCTGTAGATTTCACCAACCTTACCAAAAAGCTTACTCAGGTAGATCTAACAAGTTATGATATCGACATAATGGCAGGCCTATGGAAATCAATATGCAGTTTTGATAGTTAATCTGTTAGTAGAATTCTTTAATTCGATTCATTGAAGTTATCAGATGAGTGACTGGGCTCTAGCTTTATGACACTTTAATCAAACTGAAAGTTCTCTAGGCTTGTTTTATCCTCGGCGTTATTTTATAATTTCATCTCTCTAGGCTAACACTGTTTTGTAACTAAAGGGCAAGCTTTCCAACTGTAACTGAATGAATATATATGCATTTGAAAGGATAAAAACAGGTTGATCGCTTGAAGCATACACGTTTCAAAAATGACATGATTGCAAATGACATGGTTAAACAGAAAATTAAACAGTATGCAATACTTTGTTTCTTGGAATGACGAGGACTCTCTTTTCCTACTCTGCAACTGTCAGTGACTCTCAATACACTACCTCTGTTCATTTCATTCAATATGGTAAATCATCAAGCTACCTACACACATCTTAAAGAGTACACGAATATCACTTCATCACTCATTTAAATGAATTCATTTCATTCTCCATCAAGCCTCACATTGTTACCCTTCATTACATTTAACTGTGTTTTCTATCAAACTGCTGCATCTCAGTTTGTTTTTAACAGCCTGCAATGCCACTTTATTTGATTGTACTGACTATCCAAGTTGTCAAAAACAATGATCCCTACAAAATGTAGCCTACATCAGGCGCCATTTCATCTTAAAATCGTAATGAGCTGTTGCAAGAAACTCTTCGTAATACCAAACACCGGAACATTCCTTTGAGGATATATTTTTCTCTTGCAGAAAAAATTTCATTTCCAAAGTGTTACCAAGGACTATAAACAGGCCACCTGTTCAATCTTTTTATTATTGTTACACAGCATATTTCCATCTTATTAACTTCTAACTTTTTGGTAAAATATACTAACTTGTTTTCTGGCATTCAAAAAATACATCGTTCTAATTTTGCAATTGACACATATCGTTTAAACAGTGAATGGACTGAATGTTTGTTTCATTGAAAAGTCAAGCAATCCTATGATGTGACATTTCTCTTATTCTATGTATCATCATTTGTCACAATGTCCGCACTAACGTTTTCTGTGTATAAAATTTGTGGATTATCATCCTCTGTATTTTCTTGCATTGTATTTTCTTTGTCCTCATCTGATGATTCATGATTTGCAGTTGGTGCTGTCGATGCTGGCTGTTCAGCGGTCATGTGATGATTTGATTTGGTATTGTTACTTACAGTCTCCTGTTCAACTGGAGACGTGCTGGCAGCCTGGGTCTCCTGTTTGATCAGAGATGTGCTGGGGGACTGGGTCTCAGTTGAGTTCAATTTCTCCACTACAGACGATGAAGCCTCTTTTGGATCTAACAGGAAAACTTACGGTTACTCAAAATGGTTTACTTATAACTTAGAGGTTCCTATACTAAACCATAAGCCAGTGTTAAAAACAATGCCACTAACACAATTTTTGAGCGAATAAGAACTACTCAGACAAATAATTTTCTGCAGCCCACCAGCACGACAATGGGTCTACAGAGTCCAAGGTGGAACTGATTTTGTGGTCTAATGAAAGCTACTTACCGACAAGCACTACTTTCTTTTCTGTATTGGTATCTTCAGATGCAGTGTGGCTGTCATCTGTAGTAACTGCAGGCCTTTTGACGATTATTTGTTTATCAGATCCCGAGAATGATCTTGGTCTTCCTTTGTCAGATGTAATACTTTCACTAGTTAGTGTTCTTTCCCGCTGAGTTCTGTCATGTTCAGTCATAGATCGAACACGGTTCACAGAACCGCCCACGTTTCGCTTTCGAGGGGATACTTTCGCTGAAAGCACAAAAACAAGAGCTTCAGACACGTAGATCATGACACGCTTAGCAGGAGAAAAGAATAGCAAAGTCAAAATCATCAGACCCACATGTACAGAGCAAAGGGTCACAACAATAATTTGTCATGGAATAAAGGTATGGGCCTGCTATGGGCAATACATAATTTGCAAATAGCATTTATAACTCCCTTCTCATTACTTTGATGGTTCAAGTTTCAAAAGAGGAAACTTGCATTCCAGTCAGCACTATATTACAAAAGATACCTGTCCTGAGTTAACTAAAAGTAGCCTGCCTGCATGTTATACTTCCAACAAGTTGTACAAGGAGTCAAGTAAATTTGGACAGAAGGTGACCTGCCTTGAGTAGCTATAATCAAACAGCTTTTCTAAATTAGGTTACCCTGGGTACCAGAGGTTTTTTCTTGTGCGTGGCAAGAACACTTTTTTGGCTGGAGGCCGAACCCACGAGAAATTGTACAATGCAAGAAAATACAGAGGATGATAATTCACAAAGTTTATGCAAGAACATTAGTGGAGACATTGTGACAAATGATGATGCATAGAATAAGAGAAATGTCACATCATAGGATTGCTTTTTTTGAAACAAAGACTTGACTGACACCGGACACCATGCATGAAAAGTCTCTGGGACCCAGGGTAAAGTTAGGTGGAACTCTTCTGAAAGTTTAAGTAACTGGGTAAAAAAACAAAAAAAAACAAAACAAATAAAAGTACAGTGTGTGTGTTCAGAGTGTTGTACCTGCTGCCTTCTTGAAAACGTGATTGGACATAAATTCTTGAAACCTTGTGCAGTAGAAAGATGGTCTGTGAACTGACACTGTATCCTGCCAAATCAAGATAGCATTTTATTCAAATTTTATTCATGACAGAAAAAGCCACAATGAATGAACAAGAGTTTATAAAAGAGTAATTATGAAGCAAACAGAATGAACAAGAAACAGGCTATTAGGACTATAGATGAGAGACCAGGTCTCTACTGTTATGAAATGTGGCGCTAGTTCAGCTTATATGTTAAGACTGTCTGCATTCTTCAGTGCAGATTTGTAGAGAGTTGAAGGTATATGCACTTCACTCTTGAAAATTTACGGACTGTCCAAATCACTGCACACTAGATTCTTTCACGAAAGGCACCATGTAAATTGTTGTTCTGATTGTGCATAGGAAAGTGCAAGTGTGATACCTAAGGGCTTTCCCTTAGAAGTGTTAGACATCAAGGATATTTTCAAACACCATCTCAATTATTGTTCTTCTCCTTTGTTGCTCAGGATGATCAAGTATGCCTCCTAATCTACTGTTTCGTTTTTGTTATGACCAAGAACAACTGAGATGGTTTGCTGGAATACCCCTCTCTTCCTGCACTAAACCGCTAATGTCAAAAATTAGTCATTACTCACCCCATCATGAACAAGAGACTTCCAACCATGTTCCAATTTCTTCACTATTCTGTTTGCAAAATAGGAAATAAACATATTAATCTGAACATGTACATGTATAGTGCAACAATGATTGAGGACTTTGTTTTTACCCACATAAAAATAATGACCCTGCACAAGTTTGCAACTGGGTTTGACCTGCTCATATTCAATAGACTGTGATTTTCTCCTTACCTGTAACTTTGCAAGATATCTATAATCCCAAGAAACACAAGAAGCCGTTCACCCTTTGCATTACGAGCTGGAATTCCTCCCACCCTGAAACACAAGCACAACAGAGAAACATTCAGCATTTATAAATGGCAGTGAAAATTTACAGTGTACAAATTTTATATTTTTGAACTGTGGATGAGAGAATCACATTTACGTCTGCAACTTGAACACCTTTAAAAAAATTCAGGATTGAGCAGGAATTGAACCCATGACCTCTGTGATACTAGTACAGTGCTCTACCAACTTAGCCATCAAGCCATTTTAGCATTGGTTATTTTTGTACTTTTCAATAGGATTTTTTTTTAACATGTACAACTAAGTCATTCATAATGAAGAAGATAATGATAATACTACTAATAATAATAATAAATAAATAAATAATATTTCTATATTGAAAAATATCCTAAAAGGTCTAAAATGTCATTGTTACACTGTCCAGAAAGCTTAAACAGTAAACAACAATAAAAAACTAGACAGTTAGGACAAGCTGTATAATATACTGGGGTTTAATACTCACGGTCTCTCTTCTGTTTCATCTCCCACAGTAATTGCTTCCCATGCGGAGCTGAATCCTTCCCTTGCTTTCAGACTTCGTGCACGTTTAAGGGGTGATTGTCTATCCTCTGAAGGAAATTAAACTAATTTACACTGTAGCCTGTCACCTACTGTAACCTTGGTATGGCTTGAAAATAACAAAGGTAAAGAAGAAAATGTTTTTGTTTGCCAAATGTCACAGTGCCCTGTGTCTGAAGTGAGAAAACCATTTTCATGTACATCGCACTGATTACTAAGACACAGTTGACAGACAAAATCTAAAAGAAAACTCGGCATTAGGAACTACAATGTACAATGGAAATGAAATTGATCAAAACCTCACAGTTTGAAAATGATAAAGAGACAACTGTTAAGGACACTGTCTCTGTAAACTGCAGTTTTTGACCCTCATTTTTCCTTTTACAGCTAATTTCTTCAAAGATTCATGATGTCCATGGTTATATGTGAAAGATCCTACCTGGACTACCAGCTGTGGTTGCTTGTTGTCCATTGGAAGGTGTTTGTTTGCTGTCAGGGGATGGAGACATGAGACCTGATGGTGAATCAGGTTTCATTGGGTGATCAGTTGATGGCTCACTAAACGACCTTTTGACTCGAGGACGTCCAGTCTCCTCTACCTTGTGAATAGCAACAAGGAGACTGTAATCCATGATCTTGAAACTTTGTAACACCTGGAGGAAACACACCAAGAAAATATTAAGATGCTATTTTATGTATTTTGAGTCTCTGAAGCTTACATATGAATATCTAATCTAGCTGGATTACTGCCAATAGTAAACAAACATACTAATTTGAACATAAACAATGGCAATGTTTGTCTCAGAACAGTCTCTAATAATAATAATAATAATAATAATAATAATAATAATAATAATAACAATAACAATAACAATAACAATAACAATAACAATAATAATAATAATAATAATAATAATAATAATAATAATAATAATAATAATAATAAACCTATTTACAATTCTTGGCGATTAAAAAAAAGAGACTATTTTCAAGTACAATTTTTTTGAAGAAAAAGAAAAAAAAAACAAATCTTATCAAGTTACAATAGTATTCTCATTCGTAATAAAAAATCATATGATCACATCATCACCAAATATATTCGGAAGTTAAAATACGGTCCTTAATGACGAAAAAACAACTCTTATTAAAAGTATAATTGGATTATATCGTCATTAAAAACAACTAAAATTACGAAAATTAAGAAAAGACAGGAAAAAAAAAACCTAAGAAATTCATTCTCATCCTAAAATCTAGCCAGTTGTTTATCGATAATAATCATTGGTCAAAATCATAATAATAATAATAATAATAATAATAATGATAATGATAATAATGATGATAATAATAATAATAACAATAATAATAATATTAATAATAATAATAATATTGTCTAACTCTGATAGCTATATCAAGAGTGGTCCATTAACCTGATACCATCCATGTCAATGGGAACATGTCTACTAAATTGTTGTAAGTTATACATTACATACCCTGCAATCTCTTTGTATTGTCCTCATCACAGCAGTGTACGTATCAGGTTCAAGAAAAAGGCCCTGTAAACAAGAGTAAAGCTTAGTGAGTAGTTCCATCTTTAAACATGTGCCCCTACTTCGAACCAAACCACTTGTAGAGGCAATTCAGTCTGCCTAAAGAGACAAATACAATGACAATGTCACATATTTGCTACATTACACTATTCTTGAATGTATTGCAAGTGTCTGCATGTTAACTGAGGTGTCTTGCCATCATTGTATTTCTGAGAACTGCCATTTTTGGGCCGTTTACATGACAGGTAAAAAATGCTACTGACCCATTGAAAAGTGGTACAGTACTCATAATTTCTGTAAAGAAATAACTGTGCTGTTTTGGGTCCATAGTTGCCTATGGACTTTTCATCAGATCCGTACCATTTTTTACCTGTCGTGTAGCAGCCCTTGTGTGTGAACAGTACATGCTGTAACTTGAACTTTAGTATAATGCACATAGCAGCCCTTAGCTGCAACTTCAGGCTATGTAACGACACCACTCCAAGTACAGTTTAAATACCCCATATCAGACCTGAATAAACTATGTTAACACAAGGAATGTACATTGTATATGTTGTAGGTTAAAATGAATCCCAGGTTAAAATGATTTCAACCTAGGTTGATTTGTATTTTCCTTTGTTTAAAATGTAACTTACCCAACCTTAACAAAGGAAAATACAAATCAACCTAGGTTGAAATCATTTTAACCTGGATTCATTTTAACCTACAACATATACACTGTATGTCAGTGGTATCCACCTCACTATAGCACAAGGGGCTAGAGTTTCAAAAGATTAATATATATATATACAATAATTTTATTATTTGTGTGGTTTAAATACTGGTACTTGTCATGTCAGAGCTACCTCTGGGTGATCATTTAAGAAATCCAAGTCTTTTAATGTGGGTGTTTCCTTTGCTCTTTCAGCTTTAGATGCCTTTCTTTTGTATGTTGATCCCTGCAGATAAAAAATAAATGTACATGTACATAAACATGATGCAGGGATGAATACACATAAAGCCACAATCCTAAAGGTTGAGACTTGATGACATATAGTAATATTGGCCTCTGCCATTTGTCTGATGAATAATCATCTGAGATCTCAATGTGAAAGCACAACTGTGACATGGTTTATACATTTGTACATTGTAAAAGTTAAACATGGAGAGTAGCAAATGAATGCAGAACGCCTGCTAGAGGAGGAAAACAAATACCAAACATTAAACATTATTCTCTTTATTACTACAGCTAAAGTACTGTGGCCAGATCTCACATCTGCTGCCACAGGATATAAAAACATGACTTCCATTATTATAATTGCCTCAAGTACTGCTACAAACAGTCAAAATGCAGCATACAGTTTGTAACTAAATCACGCCAGACTACTAATACAACAACATGTATCCAAATCAAATACTAGTGCTCAGTGGAAGAGGATAACTTTACCTTAAGATCATATTTGAAATGTATTTTGTATTCCCGAGGTAGGAGATTGTTCATCACCACTAATCTTATATTCTTGCCTCCACACTGTTGAGAAAAATAATGAATTTTTCATTAAGAGCTGTTAACAAATGGGAGTTTATGTAATATATATATGTACTGTAACCGGCTCAGGTTTACAGGAAAAGTATATCAACTGAAATTTGTGACAAGGTTCTGCAACAGAAACTCAAACATATTTAGTGATATGCACAATGTCAAGTACTTTAAACAAAGTAATAAGAAAAGGGAAGGAAGGAAAAGAAAAGAGGTTTGCAATAATTATACCATTGAATGGATGAATGAATGAACGAATCAATGAACAAACAAAATAACATAACAAATGGATGAATGGCCTGCTGGCTGGTTGGTTGGATGGATTGATGGATGGATGGTTGGCTGGATTGACAATTTCCATTCTTGACTTATAAACCTGAGTCCAGTTACAGGGACAAAAGTCACAGCTGCAGTGAACAGAAGAGGACTAAAAGCTATTACAAGCTGTTATAAGGTGGTCTCTCTGTGTTTGCTTTAATTAAACTTTCGAACTGGTGTGTTTATTTTTATTATAGGGAGCAATAAAAAACAAATACCTGATAGCAATACAGGCCAAAGTACTTTGGTAACAGCGTTCTCTTGTTCTGGTTCAAATTCTACAAAGATATTAAGATGTATTACTGCAATAATCAGTGAATACTGCTGTATATGTGCTTCATTGTATGGTGTCCTAGTCATCACAAAGGATGCTGTGAAGGTAATCTATTGTTGAAATTAATTTGCACAGCGTACATTTATTTGGGCCATAATTACACTGTGAAAGGCATGGTGAAATCATCATTATTTCCTTGAACTACTTTGAGCAATGCCTTAAATTATTTGCATGTCCCCCTCTGATGCCTAAAATAGTTAAATATTAATTTCTTTTCTGACTGTTAAAGAAGCTTAGTAAATATAAATGTGAGGTGGGTGGGGGAAGGGGGGGGGGGGGGGTCGGGTGGTAATGCCAGTAACCATCAACTGATTATTTTACAATAACTGTCCAAATTCCTGCGCGCTGATTGGCTTCTAGCTATTGTCTATAAGAGTACAGACAATAAAAATGATGCCAGATGTAATGCGCACGCTTTCTCAACGAAAAAAATAGCCAATTCTGCTCGTACTTTTTCCATGTTATTGTAAAAAACAAATCGACCGCAGTTTTCCATGGTGTATACTCTTATAGACCATAAAATGAGGCTATAAAATGTCCAAAACTTGGCAGTGAAACAACTCGCCTGCGGCTCATAGTTCCACTTGAGTTTTGAACATTTTTTGACATCATTTTATGGTCTGTAAGAGTATATATAGACCATAGAAAACTGCCGTTGATTTGTAAAGTGTACAGTATATATACAACACAATAAGCCTTCACTTACTAAGTAGTATCCTGGTAAGAGTTTCTGAAGAAACTCTGCCTCCTTGTGCTGTACAGTTTTGACAACAAACTCATCATCATTTGTAACATAAAATAATGCACCACTCGCTCCTGAATTGGCAAGTTCCACCAGTGGTTCATTACACAGAGCCATCTACAGAAATACATGTACAGAAAAAAAAATCATGTAAATACTGTTGATAGTCAAGCTATGCAAAATTTATCTACAAATTTAATAAAGCAGTTCAAATTTTTTTAAAGTAAGGATAAGTTAAGTCTCATTTTTAGTAAGAAATTAAAAAATGGATTCTTGGAGGAATTCCTTACTTGGTGACGATAGGACACGCACAATGTACATGACTCTATAGAATTCAATCACACCCAGATTCTATTGTCGCTAATTCAAAACATTACGTAAATTTAATTAAATTTATAAAAATAATTAAGCCTAGTTTTCATATGTTGGGAAAATCCCAGATGATCCAGGGATTTCACTGTTTCCTGACCATCCCAGACTTTTTCGACTTATGAAAACTGGAAATCGTAGACATCCCCCATCATCTCGGATGGTCACAGACAAATTAGGAAAATCGGGAGTGTTTCTATTTTCACAACGCATCCCAGATTTCTGTGATGGTCGGTGATCATTTCCGACATATGAAAACTCAAATTTGTACTGTTGGGGATGTCGGCAACAGTTTTAGCTCATTACCAATCCTCTAAATTCCTTCGCTCCAGTTCTTCACTTCCCCCCAACATATAAAAATGGCATCCGTCACTGATGAATACCTCAAATCTGGGACAGACGTCTGGCGACTTCCCGATATCTCGGCAAAATCTGGGACAGTCGGGAAATGGTGAAATCCCTGATTGTCTGGATTTCTCCGACATATGAAAACTAGGCTTTATAGCTGATCACAACCAAAGACTTTGCAATGGGCATCTCAGTTCATTGTAAGAATGCACAACACAAATTACATGACACTAGTATAGATGTGAGAAATGTTATATGCTGGTTTTTATAATTATTATAAGACAGATTTGTTACTTTGCTTGGACAGTTCTGGACAAAAGTCTAAGTTCCATTAGTTAGCTCTGCTTACTTTTACTAACCATAAATTCAGCTGGATTCATTCCAAATAAATCACGAAAATACCTGAAAAGGACAAGATTGTGGAAATTCTAGTAAGTTCAAAGGATAACTAGATAATACTGGGATATTATTGTAGGGTGATGAATCTTGGTGACATGTAATGTAGGTAAACTATAAATGTTAGTATGGAACACATGAGACATAATACATTTTAACAAAAACTTACCTAAAAGCAACAGGTGAATATGTTTTGAATTTAAAATCACTAAAACGATGAGATGGGGTCTCTCTTGTTCCATCACTGTAAAAGATGCAACAAAAAGGAAACCTTGATACAGTTTGCTTTTTATGGCTGTTAGAATTTTTGTTTCTCAAGGTCTATCTGAAATCTTAAAGCCAAATTAATGAGACAGAATTCCTGACTTAATCAAGTGTAACATAAAATATACTACTGGAGATGCTGGGTGCAATACCATGGAAGAGCTGGCCATCTACATCAGCCATCGCATTTTTCTCAAGGAGGCCTGAACCCCTAAGCACAACACCAAATAATTATAACTGTCGAACCTCCCATAAGTGACCACCTAAAATGCCAAGATTGAGTGGTCGCTTACGAGAGGTGGTCGTTTACAAGGCGTCGAACCAGAGGGGGTCTCTTCCAGGAACAGGTCTGACACATGTACTTATACAAAGAGAATTTATATGCATACATTTTCCAAGTTTCAGTATGAGCAATGATAGGTTGTCACTAAAAGTTCCTCGTAAACTCTGAGTAGTGTAGTACATACAGCGGGACGTGGAGATTAAACCATGTGTTAAGTGGTCGCTTCTAAGAGGTTAAAAATGATGAAAAATTGTGATGGCATCACCTCAAAAGGTGGTTGCAGCCGCCTTTGAGAGGTTCCTACTATCTAGGGTTTTGACTGGGCAACATTTGGTGTTTTAGATAGGTT
Source organism: Pavona decussata (assembly GCF_977016875.1). Lineage (NCBI taxonomy): Eukaryota > Metazoa > Cnidaria > Anthozoa > Scleractinia > Agariciidae > Pavona > Pavona decussata. Next base: position 223,089 of record NW_028145718.1, read on the forward strand.
GTTGCACATGGAGACTGTTCAACTACAGGTATTATCTCAATCATAACACAACACAGTACAATTACTACAATACACACTCACAGAATAGCTCCTAGAATCCAATCAATGAAATTCTAAATAATACACAATTTATTTCAGTGTATTCTGGAAACCATTTTACAGGATGTGTAGTAATTTAGTAAACATGTATTCACCTTGGAAATGACACAGTTTCTACTTCAGCAAAATCCTGCATCAGAACATCACGGTCAGGTTTGGCAGATAACCTTCCAACCTTCAAACAATAATAATTATTATGATATGTGTTTCAAATATAATATATACATTATTTTTCAAGTTACTGAAATAATTAATTAAAAATGCTTGTGATGCCTGGCCTGATTGGATATCTGTGGAGATTTTAAGCTTTACATTGTACTGTATAATAGTTTATTGATATAAAAATGCACTTGTTAAAAAGACTTAAAGTTTAGTTAAGAAAAAGTGTAGAGACACTCACTGTAAATCCTATCCCAAGCTGAATTGCTGACATAAGCGCTGATGAGGGAGTCTAAGAAAATTGGCAAAAACAAAAAATAATAATCATTCAACAAAATGATGCATGCATACAGATATACAGCCTTGACTGTATTTTTCCAGGTTGCAAACTTTTAGTGTTAAATTAAAATCAAATGTAGAGCAAACTAAACAATCAAGTTGTTAAAAGTAACCAGTTGTTCTTCAGGCTCTAGCATTCTTCACGCCTCAACCAGGCATGAAGACCTCTTAGCCAATCCAAATACAATCAGCTGAACTTACTGTAATTGGGTCAAACGCCGAACTTCACACGAACTTAGTTGAATTGAGTTTGGCTCATGTGAAGTACTACATTTGACTCAGGTCTACGCCTTTTTTAACAAGATGTCTGCGACTTAAAATCCAAAGCACAGTAGTTGGCTTTTTACCTGGCTGCCGACACTTAGTGAGAACCCAGAAATCCACGAACAGAAATAAATTATTATTATTATCATCATCCACCACCACCACCATCAACAAAATTATTACTTTGAACAAGAAGCATGATAAAGTCAGTTTGTAATGTTGGAGCATGAATCAAGTTCACACCTAACGCTTCCTTCAGTAGGAAAGTGTTTTGAGTGTAGCAAGGCAATAGTTTTGCTTTGCGAATACTTGTGTATTTTGAGGGAAAGAAATGGTTCGGTGAGGTACAGTGTATGACTATGCTCAAGTGTACCATATTTTCTCGATTAAACGCCCCCGGCGTTTATTTAAAATTTGGCAGTTTTGACCCGGCGTTTTTTTGAGGCCGGCGTTTAATCAGGGTCCGGCATTTAATAATGAAATGCGATTTCAGCCATTTTTCCTAGTTGATTTCTTATTACCGATCCCCGGAAATCTAGGGGCAGTTTGTCAGTGCTGGACGATTTTTCCCTGGATTATCCGAAGTTACAGTATTATGGTACAGTACATACGGCACCATTTGGGCTCTATCCTAATACGCTACTATACGAATAGAAAATCAAAGAACCAAGGAAACATTTGAAATTGATTGCTGTGTGCGGGGGTACCAGGTTACCGAAAAACACTGGAAAGATATCACGATCGGTGAAGGTCTTACTGTATGCCATGAAGAAAACAAGTAGGACCCATGTGCAGTGGCTGTTTATCGTGAGCATGAACCTGGTAATGAAAGGATAAATGTCGGGCATATACCTATCGAGCTGTCATCGACTCTTCTCTTCTTCATCAAACATGGAGGGAATATTTGAGGTAAAGTGAGACAGAAAAACTATCGAGCAAGCAATTTGGACAAGGTGGCGTTGAAGTCCCTATTACTGGGCAATGCGCGATTTCCACCCAGAAAGAACAACTCATGAAAAGACTGAAACAACTTATAAACAAACGCTGGAGGGATCCTCGCAATTCAAACGACAGTGAGCACTACAACACAAGAAAGAAAGTGCGTTAATAATACAACACGAACACGGATTCATTGCTATATCTTATTTCGCTGTGCAGCAACTATCCCAGTTATGTTATGCCGGTATTTTTCCTTTGAACGTTTATTAAAATACCAAAACAGCATACCGTACTTGGTATGTCGTAACAGTGCCATTCAAGAGGTTACTATTTACTTGTAATCGGTCCTTGACCTCGACCCCTAATAAATGCTGGGACCCCGATCAAACGCCGCGGCCCCGATTAAACGCCCCCGGCATTTATTTAAAAATTGGCAGTTTTGACCCGGCGTTTAAACGAAGCCGGCGTTAAATCGGGGTCCGGCGTTTAATCGAGAAAATACGGTAATCTCAAGGTGTATAGAGTTATTTTGAAGAATTCACAGCTGGTGTTCTTTGGTTGATTGGCTTGGCTTTCCACTAACCTTTTTGTATGTTGTTTCTCCAGTCTCATCCACCCTACGATGACCCAGCTTTGCTCGTGGAGTTGAAGGATTCTTGTCTCTGTCTTTGTCAGCTGATGTAAAGGACTGTGTGCGAGACATCTTGAAAAAGAAAGCAACACGTATAAATGAACAACAGGTTTATCACAAATCTAAATAGTTAATTTTAGTTATATACGACACCTTTAAGTTTGAGTTTCAGCAATTTTGTGGAGTACATGGAGAAGCGAGGGGGCATAATGTAGGGGGTAACCACATTGTGTAAGTTCTTCCTTAGTATTCATTTCTGTTGTGCTGAAGCAAGAGAAGAAATTCGTGATCAATGGACTTTGGAATTCTACAACAAAGTTTTCAGAAAATTTGTATGTCAAGGAAATCATTTTCTTATGTGATGTTGGAAAACTGCATCACGCAGACACATTAATCGCAAGAAATGTCTCGCCCATGAAGGAGCCTCCAACCAACCAACCTATGTCACTGCATGATATTATAAAAGAAAATACAGGGAGATGTAAAGAATCAACCATAAGAGGACACTGAAAAAATCTGAGCCCCAGATTCAAACCCACGGCCCTCTGTGTTCTAGATCGGATGCTCTAACCTCTGAGCTACTGAGGACTCGTTGGCGAACAAGGGTCATTTTTGTGGGTTACGAACCGCATCACGCAGTCATGCAGTCACGTGATGCAGTTCGTAAGTCCAACCCACAAAAATGACTCTTGCTTGCCAACAAGTCCTCAGTAGCTCAGAGATTAGAGCATCCGATCTAGATGTTGGAAACACAGCTCAGCAGAAGGAACCCCTTATACCGCATGACCTACCCAGCATGCCATGGGTCAAGCTCGGAGTCGACATATTTGAACACCATTCCCACCACTACCTACTGGTTGCAGATTATTTCAGCAAATTTCCTATTGTGAAGAAACTGTCTAATCAGACGTCAGGTCACGTAATTAATCTCCTCAAGACAATATTTGCAGAATATGGGATTTCAGCAGTAGTGTACACAGATCAAGGAACTCAATTTGCATCTGAGGAGTTCAGAGCATTCGCTGTTCAATACAGGTTCCAGGTGCAGCACTCAAGCCCAAGGTACCCTCAGTCGAATGGTTTCATTGAAGCCATGGTCAAAACGGCAAAGAACATCATGTAAAAGGCAGAAGAGTCAGGTTCTGATCCACACCTTGCAAGCTGATATACAGATCCACGCCAATCAGACCGGGTCAACTAAGTCCAGCAGAACTGCTCACCCAGCGCAAGTATAGAGCACTACTTCCCATTCATCAATATCTACATCCTAATCTGGAGAAGAGCAGAGAAGCGCAGATAGCACAGAAACAGACCCAAGCAGATTACTACAATCAGAAAGCCAAGCAGCTTCAGGATCTGAAGCAATACCAGAGTGTTCGCGTGCAATTGGATCCTAATAAGCCAGTCTGGCAGAAAGCCACAGTGATTCAGCAACCCACTGACAGGTCACCCAGACGTTATCAAGTGCAGACCGAATCTGGAGCGAAATATTTCAGAAACCGTCGACACTTGCGTCCTGCAATTCAGAGCGACCAATCAGAAGAGCTAATAGGGCAGCCTGCCCTTCCGCCAGAGTCAGTTGCGCCAGCATCACCACCGACGAAAACCGTCAGCCAGACATTGCCGACGCAGTGTGCGCAAGACCACACCCATCCCAGCATTGCAGCCTCTAGACCAAGACGAACTGTTAGACAACCAAAAAGACTGATCGCAGAAGTGTAGCTGTAGGAACACTAAAAAAAAAACTTTGAGGAACTTTCAGTTGATTTTGTTCAGTTGTTTTATTTTTTTTAATAAGAAAGGGGGATGTTGTAATACTAGATGCGTGCAGAATGTGTGAAGCACTCAGAATAATTAAGCTATGAATAATGCGTGCAGAATGTGTGAACCACTAGGGATATTTAAGCTATTCATTATTATTCAAGTTCAGTTGAGTTCAACCGTCGTTCGGTTATAATAAAAATCTTTGTGTCAGTCGCTTCGCGTTCGAGTAAGTAAAACCTAGAGAGTCAAATAGCATGAGGAAATATCAATCAATGGTACCTCAAACAGTCCTTTTCAGGACTCCACTCATCCAGATAATCACAATTTACCACCTTATGACCATAATATGCAGTTATGCATAGCTTTCCATGCTACCATAGGCTAATAAGACATCATAATCTCCACATCCTGACATTTGTCCTCTCCTTAGTTGAAACCAACCTCTCACAGGAGATCACACACATGTAGTAGGCTTCAAATTTGGTTGGTTGCTTAAGGGAGGGTCAAGTGTAGCTACATTGACACAAGCTTTTTAAAGTACAGCTGATGAGTAGAAAATGTACATAGAAAACAATTTCATAATACCTGTGCACATGGTACTACTCTGGGTGCCCGAGGTTAATTTTTCGTTTGAAAGAGGGAGATTACGCGGCGAAGCCACGGAAGCGAGACGCAAAGCACCAAGAGGAAAAAATAACGTCTGGTTGCACAAATACTGAACCTCATTTCCATGCTGTTTCATGTATCAGATATCCCACCAAACCAGTTTTCGATTGGCGGGGAGACATGGTGCCTGGTTGTTATCATTTTTGACATTTCTGACATCCGATCGCGATAAACAATCGCACCTGCTGCAGCAAACCGTGAAATTATAGGTACGCTGGAAAAATGTTGAGGAACATTATTACGCCAATTAAAATTGTTCGCTCATCTGTCGACGATTTTGGCAGGGTTTGTAACACGAGTTTGATAATTTATGGCTACGGGAAACTAAATTTATTTTATGCCGAAAATGCAAAGAAGCTAAATGTTGTGGCGCGATTATCCTCTGTTTTGGGATTTCCTGTTTGTAAACAAGATGATGCCTCTTCACGGTTGTGTATGAAATGCAGAAGAGAGTTGGAAAAGTTAGAAAACCTAAATGGAGCCTTGGAAATTTTCAGAAATCAAGCACATCAGACATTTCAGATGCAAAGAGAACTAGTCGAAAACAGCATGCAAACACGAACAAAGAGTTGCCATGGAAATTCTCCACAAAGTCCGATCGCAAAGAAGGCTGCTCCGAAATCACCTTTCCGTCCTGCTGGCCGAAGACAAATTTTGACTCCCGTCACTACTCAAAATGTAGCTAGGAGCAAATTGCTGGAGCAAGTTGAAAGATTAAGGATTTACCACAACTCCTTGGTAAAACAGCCAACACATCCTTCTGTTTTAGGAAAGCCAACAACGCTTCTTCTTGCACTGGTTTTAATGCAGCAATATCAGAAAATGTGGACCACAGAGCTACCTGAACAGCACTTCCAAATGCACAAAAGAATTCACGATCGTCAAAAGCAGCCGCCATATTGATGCTTACATTTTCTATCTAAATCGGTTCGTCAGCTGGGAAACCACACTTTTCTTAAGCTTGCCAATCAGAGTTGTTGTTTTATCTGAGGAACCAATCAGCGAACTAGGACAAATTCTGTCCCAATTTGATGATATGGAAATGAATATCTCAGCTCGTGCGACCAGAGGCCCGTCGCCTTCTATTTTGGTTTTTCAGGGATAATTTATTTTTATCAATGGGCCTCTGGTGGTACAGCTGATGAATAGAAAATGTACATAGATAACAATTTTATAATACCCATGCACATGGCACAGCTGATGTGTAGAAAATGTACATAGATAACAATTTTATAATACCCATGCACATGGTATAATTTGTAGTTTAGTCTCTAAGCTTGATTAACTAAAATAAATTATAGAGGCCTCATTTTTATTCCTTCTTAGAAATTCCAAACAAAGTTGAGAACAAGCATCAAAGAAGAAAGCAGGGCTACTTAATTCTCCACTCCGTCAAGGGATGGGAAGTGAAGGAATGAACTAACAAACAAATGAATGATACGGTATTTTAATTTGAGACAGTGATAACTAGTTATTATTATTATAAATTATTATCCTAACAACTTGAAACAAAACAGGAAAGATTTCCACACAACCCCATACATTAAATATTACATGCACTACTATAGTCAGAAAATGTATGCATACTAATTATAACTGGGGCTGCCAAATAAATTTCACTTCAATAAAGACAAAAAATCTTTGTGATATGATAAGCTTACAGGAGTTTGAAACAAAAATTTTAATATCAGCTCCAAATTGCATCTCAAGTGTCTTCCAAATATTATCTGTTCATTTGCTTTAAAACACACAGTGATTGAATGAACTCTCCCAAAAAGCTGTTATCTAAATAGACCTTTGATAATTGCTCCAACATACTGCCGCTGCTGCCGATTTTCAGCTGCTATATATACAGTTTATATTTTGGCTGATCCAATGAACCCTGAATGCTATTCCTGGAATTCTAACAGCATGACGTTCATTCATTCCTTTTCACATTACGGTTTTTTTTACTTACGTCTAAAGGCGCAGGCTTGCTCTTTGGCTTGGCTGATGTGCTGCCTATCGATACCTTATAAGAGGTTGTCCCTTTCGCTACAAAATAAAAATATTTTTGCTAAGTCAATATAAAGTCGGCATACAGCAAGCAAATGCTCGCAGCATCGATCTTCAACGAAGCAATCTTCCCACAAAAGTCTTCCGAAGTTCTTTTCCACCCAAATAAAGAATTAAAGAAAAGAATGAATTCCAAACAAATAAATAAATAAATAAATAAATAAATAAATAATACTCTCTGCATGATCCTACCTGGTTCTAAATTCAGGCTCAACCCTGTCGCCATAAGCCTAACCTTTCTCACATTGGAGGCAAAATACTGCCAACAAATAATTACCTTCCGCACTCAACGACATGCATGGCATACAGTTTAGACGAAACACCATAAAATTGGGAAATCTGAAAATTTTCTCACTGTGTTATTTCAAGAGGAGGTAAGATCAGGCGATAAATAACATAATTTATAGAAAAACACTACATCCACCACCTCAAAGCAAAACAGCAAGTTCATAGCTTTTACCGGCACAGCCTCTTGGGTAAAACCACTCCAATAAAATCAATAACTTGTCGGTTAGATCTCGGCAAAACTCGCCAGTTCCGACAATTTTCGAGTGACCGCGTTGTTTCGACCAGTCTTTCGTGACTATTCGGTTACCGTCGCGTCGTCGGACGCTTTGGTTCTCGTCAAGATGGCGGGCTGAGGAAAACATTTACCATTATGATAAATTTTGTAAGATCTTTGTCAACTAGAAAGGGAAACTGTAAGCCTCCATGGAAAGTTTTGTTTTTTGGAACAGATCGATTTGCAGTACACCCATTGAAGGCGTTGATTGAAAATAACAGGTGAGCTGTTGGCAAAATACCGTAGCTATTGGATGGTCCATGTAAATACCACCATGATAAGCTTATGATGAATGGAATAGCTCTCGCAGATTTAACATATAAAGGTGGTCGGTGGCTTACTACAGTTTTCTGGAGTGAAAGAAGGCCTTAAATCAACAGGAATTTTCGCGGAGATTTTTTCTAGTACAATAAATACAATAGAGATAATCTTGAGTCAGAAATTAAATTTGGAATGCTCAAAAAGTGTTTTAAAAATACAAAAGAATGAGTCGTAGTGGGGGCCTGGAAACTACACCTTTTAGAGTTGTCTGGCTCTAAATCTAGCCGTACGACCTTCAGGATTTGGAAAGTGGGCAAAATAAGTATTTACAGGGAAGAACACATGAAATTACATGTATCTTTTGGCTCATTTCGTGTGGTGTAGTTCAATTCTGAGGTTTTTATAGCAAAAAATCCCATCTTACTAATAACCTTCACAAACTTGAATAAAGTCATTCATTTGGAGTGGATTTGGTGAATTTTGGTTTACTTTTTTGAATTACCATTTTCAAAGCTTTTGGTTGTGAAAACTATTGTGATTGAACAGCTGTGTAAAGGCACCTTAATTAACACATGACAAACAAAATATGAGAACTAGAGTTGGCATGTCTGAACTCCAAACCAATAGTTGGCCAGTTGGCAAACTGTAGCGACAAACAGAACTTGTTTGAAGTTTGAAGGTTATTTGCCTTTCTTTCTAATATATTTACAATTTATTGAGTGGTTAATGTATGGCGAGGTGACCTCTAGAAACCACCAGGCTTATAGTTGAGGCCACCTCGTACCTAAAAAATATATGCTTATATAGTTTGTGCAACAAGTGTGCGGCTTTGCCAATTCAGTGTGATTATTTTATTAAAAACTCTAGCAGTTTATACTTAAAGTTGGGAAAACTTGTCAGAGAAGTGATTGTAACAGGAAGGGAATTCCAGATCTTTGGACCTTGGTAAAGAATTGTGAATTTTTTCAGATTAGTTCAGCAATGATGCACGCGATAGTTGTTGGCAGTTCTGGTGCTATAGCCATGAATTTGACTGTTTGTCAAAAACAAGTTGAAAAACATTTAAGGAGGCAAAAGGTTGTTATGATAACAGTACATAAATTTCGCTATTAGAAACGTATTGATTTGATAAATATCTAAAATTTTTAATTTGGAGAATAAAGGAGCAGAATGTGCTCTATAGTCTGAATTGGTAATAGCTCGCACAGCCCGTTTTTGCAAACAATAAATTCTATTTAAGTTAGTTATGTATGTAGATGACCATGTAGAATTACAATAGGTAATATAAGGATAAATTAGCGAGAAGTACAACTTAAGTAAGTTAAGCTTTTGAGGATAGATAGAAGCGGGACCTGAATAACATTCCATTATTGATTTAGAGATTTGTTTACATAGATAGCTGATATGATCTTTCCAAGTAAGGTGCTCATCAATATATACCCGAGAAATTTAGTAGCGTTGGTTCGTGTTAAAAGTTGGCCACCAAGGGAGAAGGAAAAGGAAAAACTTGCCTTCATTCTCACCAACTTTTCTCTGTTGGCAAAATGCATAATTTATTTGATGTGCAAACAACTCACACGCAAGTTGTTCACTGCTAAACCAATCAAATGTTGTGCTCTCTTCGCATTTGTGATGAACTACACAAGATAGCAGCTGAACACGAGAGAACAGCTATGTTCAAGTTTATCCTATTTTTTAATCTGCATTTGTGATCTCACAAGTTTTAAAAGCTTGTAAAAACAAGTTTAAAGTTCAATTTTGAAATAACTTCTGAATAATGAAGCATCTTCAGCTTGGAGTTATTGGATAATCTATTATTATGTGCCAAGGGAGAGATTTCTTGAAATATAGGACTTTGTCCACACCCTTATGTTTTGTTTTGCCCATGAAGAATATACCAGTAACAATCATGGATCCATAATTCTTCTTGCATGTCATTGCAACATGATGCTTGCATTAGACGCCATGCCACTTATTATGTTTGTGAAAGTTTTTGACGTGCCATAGCAAAAATTTGTCAACTCGAATTTGTCGACTTTTGTTTGCTGTGTGAAGGCAGCGTTTATCACATGGGTTTTTCATGTTGGCCAGAAAGGGAGGAGGGATTCAAAGACATTCCAGCATGCTAATTGGATATGGTTTGGAATCTGATTTTTTATGTTCATCTATCTTTCCCTCCTGCTTCCTGCAAATGACTATTAAGTTACAAGTAGTTTAATGACCTTGCAATATTTTCCTTTTAGAACTTCAGGTTCTATCATAAAACTAATCCATGTGGTCTGTCCTCCTGAAAGAAGAAGAGTGATCAAGGTATGTCAATAAATATTAGAGCTTCGCTAATAATAATAATAACCAAAAAAAAGGTTTCATTTTCAGGATCAAAAATTTTCGATCCTAAAAACGAAACCTTTTTGTTTGATATAATATGGCAGGATCAAGGAACAATTTTTTTCTCTAACAATAACAACTATAAAGTTTCAAAATTGGTTATAATAATGATAGTAATAGTAGCCAGGCTACAACAACAGGAAGTGAACATCACATCCAGTAACAGTATCGGACGTTCTAGTATGGCTTTTCTGCTGTAGACTGAGCCGTGGTCTGCTAACTAAAGGCAAGGTGCTCAGTTTGTCGTACTCTTTACTATTAGTGAATAGAAGCTGACAATGTTCTTTTCTTTCTGTTATAATGGATATATTTTTAAATATATTGATAATTGGGCTACTTAAAACAGATAAATACTTGTTATTTTGATGTAGAAACCTCAGAATGGTCAATCCCTGGACACAGTAAGAGAATTTTCCTTAAAACACAACATTCCAATTTACTTCTGGCTTGGTAAGGAAGGATGGGAACCTCATGAGGCGTAAGTTCAATCAAATGTCTATTTATTTGTTCAGCATTTTTTGGTAAACTTGAGAGCATTTTAAGATAATAGTTTTATAATGATCAAAATTGAGATGTCTATAATTTGTATATCAAGTTGACTGTACATGTACACTGTCAGTTGTCATTTAGAAAGAAAAAATAATTTACTTTTAAAAAAATATTAGCCAACTTTCCTAAGGACTTACTGTTCAAATAAGGCATGAAACAAGTACAAATGTGAAGCAATATTTGTATGGTAAATGTATTTGTGCTGTAAAAACAACAGTTTGGTGGTTTTTTGTACAGTAAAAACTGGTTTTCCAACGCATGCCACTCATCTTGTTTCAATTTTTTCTTACGGTTTTCTTTGCTACTTATTAGAAAAGCTTAAGTTGGATATTAAATCTCTTATTAGACATTTTGGTGTATAGTATCACTGTATATTTTTACACATTGTTTGTATTTTCACTCACGCAGCAAGACTACACACTAAAACATCTAATAAGATATTATGTAATAAATACATCTTATTCGATGGTTTTACATATAATACGCGCGGATATTTTGCGAGTTGCGTAGTATTTTTCCGAGCCCCGAAGGGGCGAGGAAAAATACGAGCAATGAGCAAAATGTCCGCGAGTATTTTATGTAAAACCATCGAATAAGAGATTTATTATTCCACTACAAAAAGATTTTGTTTTTTTGGCTTCTGTGTTTTGGTAACAGTTTTGAAATACACCCGGCATTAACTGTCCATCGGTGTATGGCGCGTACGAATGACGTAAACAATACAGAAAGCCAGTTAAATGTCTTTAATTTGATTGGATAAAATGAAAAGATAAATGACAAGTGATTGACATGCTAAAAACTTGTTTTCGAGCTTGCATCGTTCTAAACTATTCTTCGTCCAGTCTGGCCATTGTTGCTCCTTTTTTCTGCCTTTTCCGTCCGTATTCGCTCTGTTGTAAACCGGTCAAACCGGGACATTACAGTGTATTACGGTCTCATATTTTGCGCGTTCTCTTGACCTTATTTGGTGAAATGACATAATAGTGGAATAATAATATACCGTAAACTGCTGCTTATAGACCCCCTCCCCCCCCCCCCCGCCCCGTTTATTAGCACCTCTGGTTATAGGCCCACCTTCAGTGTACCTGTAAACCAAAAAATAAGCCCTCTGGATATAAGCCCCCCTCTAGCTTTCCTTGTTTTGAGTGATGTAAGTACTTTCACAGAACTCTGTACTCCTTCAAACAGAAAATAATTTTTCCAATTATTGGAAAAATTATTGCGGAACAATAAGTTTATTACTCCCTTGTTATTATCTACTCTTTATTTAACTTAACTGTATAACTTTACTGTAAAAACCGTAACTTTTGAATAAAAATACCAGTTTCATTTGTGTTGTTAGTTTTAATTTTGTTCCAAATATAAAAGCCAGCAAATGAAAAACGTATTGCGATCAACACTGGCAGCTATAGCTTGTTTCAAAATGTTTTTTTTCGTTCCAGTTATAACCCCATCGAATATTAAAAAGCCCCTCTGTGTATAAGCCCATCTAAAACCCAAGGGTTATAAGCAGCAGTTTACAGTATGTTTAAGTTAGCACTCTCTTTCTTTCCAGACCAACAAGCTCGTATGACATTGGGATTGTTGCATCATTTGGTTACCTGATTCCAAACCATGTCTTGGATATGTTTCCATGGTATGAGCTTCTGCGATGTTATAATCAATGCATCTTATTATGAGAAAATAACTGATTTCCATAAATTATCAATCGGATTTTTATGTAACAAGATTACTTGAGGTGATCATTTGTGGCTAATACAAAACTGGTTGGGTTGTCAATTAAAGCAGTTTGAAATGTGAAACAGTTAAAACTGCAGTTAATCCATGGGAGTTACATGACTGTATAATTGGGAGGGTCTATTAATGAGAGAGATTTTAAAGTCTGAGATTTTTTTTTTTGGGGGGGGGGGGGGGGGCTTGTATTCAGGTGTGTTTTAGATGCCTTATCTTCAGTATATAATTTGTTTACATAGGATGAGAAAAAACTAAAGTTAAGTTAACTTTATGATATCTCAAGTAGGTTTTTATGAACGCAGGCAAGTTATTCTAGAGCTGCAGCATTACGGAAGTACTGCAAATAAAAGTATGACACCTTGCACCTCATTAAATTTCGTCAGCGCATCCAGTCAATTGTGGTGCACAAATTTTGCCAGGAAATCCTATCTTAATATCTCAAGCTACAATAAGGTTAATTTTAGCAGTTGAATAGCTTTTTCTAAAAATTTGTTTCACCATTACCTGCAAACAGGTACACTGTGAATTCAAGCTACCACTGAAGCCAAATAGTATTACCAGTAATTTAAATTTTACACTACCTTTGTTTTGCCATTATTTTAATCTAAAGCTATGAATGAGAACTTCAGATATCCTGGGCTCTTTTTAGTGGCCTGCTTGGTCCTTGTGACTAACCCATACTTAGATACTAGGTTAAACTGATGATAACATTAAACACAAGTTAGCCAATGCCTTACAAAGCAGTCTTTTCATTCTAGTGTCCAAAAGACTCCACAAGTTGTATGTCCCATGCTTCAATAATTCTCCCCTCCTCCCCACAATTCTTATAAACACAGCCTTGATGCCATGGTATTTTTCTTTAGTGGTTCCATCAATATTCATCCATCTCTACTGCCTCAGTGGAAGGGTGCTGCACCCATGTCACATGCAATATTGAGCGGAGTAAAGGAAACAGGAGTATCCATAGTTGAAGTCTCCAGAGACAGGTGATCAATTAGGCATTTTACAATAACTGTCCAAATTTCCGCGCGCTGATTGGCTCGTAGCTATTGTCTATAAGAGTACGGACAATAAAAATGACGTCAGATGTAACGCGCGCGCTTTCTCAACGAAAAAAATTGCCAATTCCGCTCGTACTTTTTCCATGTTATTGTAAAAAACAAATCGATGGCAGTTTTCTATGGTCATAAAATGACGCCATAAAAAGTCCAAAACTTGGCAGTGAAACCACTCGCCTGCGGCTCGTGGTTCCACTTGAGTTTTGAACATTTTTTGACGTCATTTCATGGTCTATAAGAGTATAGACCATAGAAAACTGCCGTCGATTTGTTAAATGGAAAGCTAAACCCAGTGTCCAGTCTAATAGATGGATTGAGTGAACCAGGAGGATGCTCTGTACCATTGCTTAGCACCCCCCAGTCTCTATTGATAATGCCCCTTCCCCCACCCCGTCCCCCCTTTAAAAGAAATACTTCATACCAGTGGTCAAAACACCAGTCAGTTTGTCCATAGGAAAACTTGGTATTCAATGTTAAAAATTATTGTGATACACATCCCTTTTCTGATACTTGTTATTAGCTCCAAGGAAAACATTTCAGAAAAAATTAATCTGAATAACTTTTGCCACGATTTGAAATATGCCTCCTTTCTATTAAGCTCCCACACCCATTTATCACGGACTGAAAATATATATTTATCCTCCCAGGAGCTTAAAGCTTTTACTGTATAAGGGGGCTTACACAACAGGACAGCTGAAGTAGGAGGATGGTAAACTTTCCAAGTACAAGCATGACTGTATAATAATTACAACATGCTGAAATAGTCAATAGGACTTGAACTACCGTAGCATCAATCCACTACTGTGTCTCTGTACTAAGCAAAACACAGTTAGGGCCGTGACAGACTAGAGAAAACGTTGTCGACAACTTTGTGTATTTGACAACTATTAGTGCTCCTTTAGAGGGCTATGAGTATATGAGCCATTCTACCACGCCCGAGAGATACGATACAATACTTTATTTAACATGAGATTTACGCTAAGCTTAATCAGCTAGTTTACAGCTAATCCACAGCCAAGTATATAGCAACCATTAAATTGTCTTTTGGTTGTTCTTGCAAATCGAAGTCAGCAAGATCTAGCAATATTCCATAAACAATTATTCCAATCACGCTTGTTGGATATGGGATCATTATAGCCAACTCGGCGCTACTCTCCTCGTTGGCTATCTATCATCTCATATCCAACATAAATGTTTGACAATATTTGTTCTTCTTGTCGTTAGATTTGATGCTGGACAGAGTCTGCTGCAAGAGAAATACAAGGTTTGAAATTAACTTTTTCTTTCTTTCAACTTTTTCTTTACTGAGTGTATGTGGTTATATACAGAATCAAAAAAGCCAATTTTTTTTTCAAAGGTTCCTGAGGATATTTTGTATGATGACCTTTCCGATCAGCTTGCAATTCTTGGTACTAAAATGGTGAGTTATTTTTAAAGCAATAATTAAATGCAAAACCAGTGTTTCTAAATACACTGACAATAATATTTGTTTTTGATGCTTGAGCAAGTGTAACGGCTTACCGTTCTGTAAGGGGATTCTTGAAATATTATTATTGTTATTATTATTATTATTATTATTATTATTGGTGTTTATTTATTATTATTATTATTATTATTATTATTATTATTATTTTAATTATTATCATTTTTTGTTTCTTTGAGAATTTTGATTTGACCCTGATTTTTAGCGTAAGACTACTCTCCTCACCCCTTTCCCCGACCGACCCCACGATGGGATGTGTCGCATGCTGAGAGACATATGAAGTACAGTTTCTTGTGAATTCAAAGAGCAACCAAGCCTCAAGCCACCGACGCTCCAATCTTCTCATGTAAATCCGATTGAAAGGCCAACGCGCTTCGAACGGTATTGGAGGCGAATAAAATTGCAATTTACAATATACACGAAGTAGACAAAAATGTGCATGTACATGTTTAACCAGTAGGGAGACCGAGCACAAAATAAAACAATTAATTTTTTTTTTTTTTTTTTGTATTTTAGCTGATGTACACCCTTGAAAATTTGGAATTATTAAGGAAAAATCCAGTTATACAATATCCAGAACGAAAAGCAAGTTGGGGTTAGTACACGGTTGCAATGTTTCAGGCTCTAGTGGACTGTTTAGTCGGCAAAAGTTATATATCTAATAGAGAATGCCTGACAACTGATTATCCTTTGTGTCATTAATTTTATTGTAGCTCGACGCCTTACAAAAGAGGTTGGCTACATTGACTGGACGCATCACACTTGTTCGTACATCAGGAGGAGATGGAATGCGCTCTCATCCAGAGTAAGTCAGCTTGTGTCCACACATAAAAACTAAACACGTGAAGATTTTCAAACACGCTCGCCAGTTGGATATCATTAAATTTTTTTAAGTGGAAATTTATCATTTCCTTTTGTGTGAAATCAAAAACGAAAAAAAAAAAACGCACGTTTTAAAAAACTGACGACGTAGTCAAATCATTTTCTGTCTACCAGATAGTCGTATTCTAAAATATTGGACGACCCACGTGGAGGTTATCGTCTGAAAATAGGGGTTATTCAGTTTACGCTCAGTAACTCGGGAGTAACTGTTGGCTATGTAGCGTTGAATTAAATACATACTGAGCAAGAACTGCGCTGAAAGCCGATTCAAAGCCAGGGAGTCAACCAATTATTTTAAGGGGTAAGGTAAAGGTAAGGTAAAATCTTCATTTAGACACGGTGTTTCCTTCAGGACTATACAATATTTACTGAATTCAAATAAATCTAACTACCTAACTAAATTAATGTTGTAAATAACTACTACAATAAGAGAAATGATAAAAACCTGCTTTACAAGGAAGCCGTGTATAAAAACAAAATAAAATTTATATAAGACCTCTGTCAAAATCACAATTCTTCAACTTAGATTAAATTCATTAAGAGACAGCGACTTTCGAATATTCAAGGGCAGACTATTCCACAGTACAACTCCGCTGTAAGACAAACTTCTTTTACAATAATTAGTGCGGGGCTCAGTGTGGGATAGCAAGCGTACCATTACTATCTCTTAGGTTATAAGTTAAAGTATCAGAACGAAGTTTAACCCAGTTTACCATCCGCAACAATTCATCAGTACTACGATCGTAATTTGAAAACGTTACGACGCGTGTTGAGCGATTTTGTAATTTTTGTAACTTTTGAGAAAGACTCTTAGAACAAGATCCCCACACCGAACTGCAGTAATGGAGATGAGGTTGGACCAATGAATTGTAAATGGAAAGTAAAGTCTTATATGGGATCAAATACCTAATACGTTTAATGGCGCTAATACCAGAAGCAATCTTTTGTCAATTGGCGTGGTTCTCTCCAAATCTTTTTTAAGTTTACAATTTAATTTGCCGGGCCAGGAAGCCAGATTTCTCGGGGTTTTGACCTGAGATCCCTCTCTTTTCTGGAACACTGTGTAATGAAAATGGGAGGGAGGGGGGGGGGGGGATGTGGGGGGACTGGATCATCACTTGCTTGTCTGATATAGTAACGTCTTTACCTTGCTCTGGTTTCTTTCGCAGATTTTGGTGTAATGTAAATATTTTTTTTATTATAAGATTGGAGTTCAGACCAGCTGGGAAGGGAAAAAAGTCAAATTGATAAAGATATCCAAGGAGTTCCTTAGCCGTAAGTACTCTGCAACTCTCACTGTAATTGTAAATGTGATTTTCAGTTGACTAGTGGTAGTTATTACCAGATCGCAAGAAACGTTCTTCAGTTCCTTACCAATCGCATTTAGCTTTGCACCCCGGTTTTACAGTCTTGTTAAGTTAGTTTTAGATCAGAATTTCGCTTAACCCGCGTAAAAGATCCGGTTTCAAGAGAGTATCATTCGCTTATCGTGTACAAAATTTCGTGTGAACGCTGAAGGTTAGGTGTATGTTGGCGAAACCAAGTGACGCTCTCCGAACAGCTCTTCGCCTGCAGGATTCCGAGACACCCTTGCCGCAACTCTTGTTTTCCAATTTTATTGTATCTCAGTTGATACGCGCAGTGTGATTGGTCAATTTCGCGGGCTGTATTTCAATGTATGGCCCGCTAGATTTGAAAGTTTTTCCTTTCGATTAACCTCAGAGATATAATAAATATCTTACTAACTTCGTTTTCTCGCGAACGGGCAATAAATCAACGGGAAGAAAACGACGATCTGTAACTTACAGTACAGACCGAGAAAAAGAGGTTAGTAAGGGGTATAGATTGCTTTCAATTAGTAGATTCTGTTGCCACTACGTTTGGACTCAAACTTACAGAAGCCATGCACATGAACTGGGGAAAACCTCTCCTGTTTAGAGTAGCCTGTGAACATGCTCCCAAGTGGGGTATAGGGCGAAAAAAAATGGGCGAGTAGGGTGATTTTTGTCTTCGCCCTATACCCCACTTCGGAGCATGTTCAAGGGCTAGTTAAATTGCACTTTATTGTAGCTAGAACATAATTTGAACTAAATGTATATACAAGCGGGTGCTTAACGCTGTTATTATTTTAATGAATACCTAATAAGTCTAAGCGGCCTTTCCAAACGAAAGGTACACGAAATGTTTTACGTGATGTCGCATACGATGTTGCACCGTTTGGCCGCCCTTGATTTGAAAAGTTGCATTTCACTTCGGATTTCAGAGAAGCTCACAAAACATGTGCTAGTGAAACCAAACATTTTGTTTTATAGAGGTTTTCAATTGAGCCAAAAATGTTTTCGCATTTGCCTAGATTTTGCTTTACTCTGCTCCATGATTCGTTAAACAACTCGGGACACTTTGTCGTTTGTTAGAGTGATTACTTTGGCTTTGATTTTACGTCACCCAACTGAAAACAGCTTGCCCCACCAAACATCAATACTTTGCGTAGCTTAGAGGTTTCCTGCGTTTAGCACCAGTTGTAAGTTTTCCCGTCCTTAATTCGCAAGCTGACTTGACGGTGATTGCAAAAACTATACCAGTAGACTGTATATGGTATTGACACAATTGTTTAGTTCAGTTCTTTTCACTTCTCAGTCAGCCCTGAAGAGAAGCTGTCTACAGTCCCAGGAGAAGTAAAATTTGACAGAGACCGCGATATTCTCTTAATCAGGTGTCAGGTAAATACGTCAGTGGCATGTTATAGCCCTTATGTTCACCCCATTTACTCTTTGTGGCTGGGGTTTTTACTTTAAACTCGGCATTCTCTTCTAATTTCCGTGTTTACTTACTGCATTCCGTATTCGATTTTTTGCGAGCTTGTCTTTTGTATTCGTGTTTTATTTACCGTCCTATCTTTCCAGTAATTCGGTGTGGATCCAAATGTCAATCTTAAAAATTCATTAGTCTATACACTTGTAAATCACGACACGAACCCGAAGAGTGTGATTGAATTAATATCACAAAGAGAAACGACATATGCCTTGGGAGGAAAGGACATTCTGACAATGCCAAAGGCTAACACCACTAGGTTTGGACTTAAATCCTGGCGTTATCAGGCGCCCAAACTTTGGAACAGCTTTCCTGATGTTGTTAGGGCGTCATCGGATTTTAAAACTTTTAGAAAACTTTTAGCGAACGAATCAATACTTTGATGATGTAGCATCCATAAGTTGCTTTTTATCCTGTATTTAATAATTTTTATCAATTTTCTCTTATTCTATTTTATTTATTTATTCATTTTTATCGTGGCATGTCCGTAAACCAGCTGGTGTAGTTTTTGAACTAAACCATTTAGCTAAGCGCATGTTTTTCCACGTTAGATAAAGTTCAGTTCAGTATTAAGTCGACGCCTGCTTTACGGACTCCCCTTTGTTACGAATAGTTTTGTTTGTTCCTGCCGCGGAAACTCATTACTACGGACATCGGACAGTTTTCGAAGTCCAGACTGAAACATTCTTAAACAAAACGACCCTCGTTGAAATTAAGAGCGACAAATTGTCCAATTCTAAGCATTAAATTCTTGCAAAATGCACGACGCCCGACAGTTTCGCATACAAGTACTGTCACTTTCATTGAAAGCAAATTGAATGTCCTTGTGTTGTTGTATTTTTTTCAGTGTCTTACTACTTAATTAAGTTTGTATAAAAAGGAGATCGAACGCTTCGAAGTCCAATTTTCTCGTTTTTACTACTTTCAACGAGTATTGAAATTACAACAATTGTTTCTGTCACATCACAAAGAGGTTATGATTCACCACTACATGATGCAATCATTGAACTTAAACTTGGACACAAAATCACGATATAATTCCGTCATCTGCCAACATCCTTACAAGTTTTCAGCGCAATCGTCTTCAGAAGTCCAGATAAGTGAAGGTTAAGGAGTGAACACCAACCACAGAAATTTGGCTTTTGTATTTATTCAAAGGCAAGGTTCCTACGCGACCTTAAAGCTAGACTGCAAGCAGTCCCTTTCTGGTCAGTCGAGAGTGTGCGCTCATAGCGCAGCGAGAGTGGAGCGAGGTTTGCTCCAGTTTTTTCGCGCTCGGCTATTTCGCGCGATCTCTCGACTATCCAGAAAGGGACTGCTTGCAGTCTACCTCTAAGCAATACATTCAAGTTGGCCTTAAATATAAAATCTAACAAAGGTGGCAGGCAAGACTGCCATGTTGCCGCCATTTATGCAATCATCTTTGCTGTTACGTTTTGTTTTGACGTAGGATGGCTGGGTAGGAGTCACGGAGATACAGTTTGAAGCCAAAAGTGTCATCACTGCTCGCGATTTTGCCAACTCGTACCTCCAAATCAGCGCTTTAAAAGGTTCTACAAATAAACGTTTTGAAAACCTGCCGTGGAAGGAGAGATGACAGAAACCTTTGCCGGCGCTGGCCGCTGAATGCACTCCTAATACACCACGACGAGCCTATCATCCTCAAATGAGTTCTTTGGAAAATTGAACATGAATAAGAATTTGCAATTGATGTGTTTATATATATTAACGGGTTTTGTATTCCCGCGCAATAGGAAAACTATAAATTGATAATGAAAATAAATCAGTTTGATTAAGCTGCACCTTGTACACTAGCCAAAGACCGTCATTTAGTGAAAAAGTTAAGGTATTTCCAATGTCTCCACAGTGCCATTACTTATTTTAAGAAAACAAACGTTTGTCCTTTCCAGTTTCTGCTTACTGGAAAGGCTTAGAGTGGACTCATCTGTTGGCCTTACTGCTTGTAGTCGATGAACTGATAGAGCACGCAAGGTATCATGGTGCGTTTGTCCAGCAACACGTGATCTGGGACATGGTTTTGTTTTTCCAGTTCACAAGCTTGCCCCAGGCTTTCTTGAACAAAGAGCGGCGCAGGCAACACGTTCCGTAAATAATAGGATCAAGAAAGCTCATGAATAACACGGGAAAGTTGGCGATGAAGGAATAAACTGCTTGATTTTCAAACGCTTCATACCGACCGCTTCCATACTCCACCCACAAACAAACGACATTCAGCGGAGCGGTACAAACAGCAAACACGACCACCATGAGGGCAAATGCTTTGCACACCCGGATGTTTTGTAGGCGTGTAGCTTCGTGGTTAAACGAGTTGCTTTTGGTGTTTGGCATTCGCGATCTTCTGAGAACCACTCCAGCCTGGATATAACAAACTGATATAAAAACCAGTGGAAAGACGAATTGCAGGGCAGCTTTGATGGAGTAGAAAACAGTGCGATACAGGCGACTGAGCCTCCCATCCCCACAGGACAGCGGACCAAATGTAGCATCCCACAGAACTGGGGCGGTAAACACCGCTGACAGGAGCCAGCACAGACTCAGCATGATAGCAATACTGCTTTTGCTGAAGCGAGGCTTGAGCGGGGTCGAAATCGAGCGCCTTCTTTCAACAGCAATGACAACCTGTGTGAACACGCGAAGGTATGGGTAAAACAGCACCATGGGATACATCACATGACAGGCAAAAAATGACGTGTATCTGGCGTCAACTTCGACGTAGTAAACTGAGGGTGTTAATGTAAGCAGAATAAGAATGTCTACCACCGCCAGGTGTGCCATCAAAAGCTGGTTTGTCGTCATTTTATGGTTTCTTTTCTTCCGACTGATCTCGTAGAACACAGAGGCATTTTTCAGGATTCCGATGACGAAAAACACACCATAAAAGACTTGTAAAATAGTGAGAGCAGAGTCATTGCCCTTCCATGTACCGCTTGGGGAATTCACAGACATGTCTTGGAAAATATCACAAAGTAGAGTGATATGTTCTAGTTCTGTAAACTGTGTGAAAGGAAAGGAAAAGTAAGACAAAATTACTTATTAGCGTGAAGATTACACAACGCGGGAATTTCAGTCCACTTCGCCTTCTATAAAAGGTTTTCTTGGCTTTTATCGCAGACATCCATTAGTAAAAAATGCCTTTTCGACAAAAGATGGAGGCGGAAACATAAAAAAAGCAATCCACCCAAACGTATTATTTAGTCTTGAATAATCAATATTTACCCAAGAGTTTCCTATACATGGTAAATAGAAAGGTCGAAATAAATTTTTCAAAAGCTCATTGAAGTAAAATTATGTCAACCGAGGTATGAAGACAAGATGTTCCGAAATGAATTAGTCGAATTAAATTTTTTTGGTGGTAAACTACCCCAAGAAAGGCTGAATTGCGATAAAAGAAAGATTTTAAGGTATGTTTGGTGAAAAGAAGGACTTGCCCCATGTTGCAAACCAATATGAAGTTTTCCCTTTCCAAGCTTTTGATCAAAACACTTTGTTTGACGTGTCAGTTTCCCGCAGATAAGCCATCAGGTATCAATTGAGCTCTGTGGAGGCTAAACTGAGATACAAAAGCCGAAAACTGTACTGATCAAAATTGAGGCCGTGTTTAAAGGAAGTGTCCAGTCGCGCTTTTCTTTCCATGTAGGTAACTGATGTTTTTCCCTTCATGTCCCTTACTTGATAATGCAAAGGTTGGAAGTCCTTGGATAAATTTTACAGCCAAATTGGACACTTGGTAGGCTCCATTCCTCAAACCTTTGCTTAGTATAAGCGACCGGCGTAATTTCCACATTCGGCAAATCGGGACATAATACCCTTCATATAGTTTATGTTTTCTACACTCTAACACCTGCAGTGCTTAGCTGCTATACTGTTGAATTAAAAAAATAGTAGGAACCGTCAAAATCTGCACATTAAAAAGACACATAGCCCTGATAACTTCCATTTACTTTAAGGCTTTTTGCGGGGGTAAATTTCCGACACAACCCAAGTCAATAAAAGTGGCTTAAAAAGCAACGATTGTATTATGAAAATATTTTTAATAATTCAAGTTTTTCACGCGTTAATTTTGTGCTCAGCAATCTAATTTAACCCACGTCTCGAACTTAAAAACTAAAAGCCCCATAACAGTGCGAACAGTAGCTCACTTCTTTTTTCTTCATTTATCGGTTTCTTATTTCGGTTTTCCTGACAGAAGAGAGAGGGAAAGAAAATGGTAGAAAAATCTCCCTCAGCGACAACAAATTAATCATAATCCCGCAGCAAAACGTAAGTAATAAGCTCGTCGGTTAATGAAAATACTGAGCCGAGTGTGGTGGAAAAGTAAAACAAAAATGAAATGTACCTTGATATTCTCAGTTTCAAATCTTTCTTTGCTGTTTAACTTAGATCATGTTCGTGGTTTTCATTTCATTCATAGTTCTCGTTATTTCGCGGTACGAGCGCTGACAATAATCAGTGAATAATGTAACTCTTATAACTTTCCTCGAACACTCATTTCACCCAACCAGAGTAACCCACCCGTGTGTTTTCATCAGTATTTTAAAGTTGAATATATCATTAATTCACAGCAGCTACTTACCGTGCTCAGAGTTCTATATCTTCAAAGCTTGTCTGCTAATTATTATTGAAACAGCCTGTTTTTCTTTTATAAGTAACAAAGCAATCACATGGAAAAATAATTAAATCTCACACAGCTGTCAACACTAGCCAATCAGCTTTCAATATGGGGACGTGATTTCTGTAACTTAACGAATCATACAGTGCAACCTAGACCGCACTTAGGTTCAGGAGGAAATCAACAAGCAAAGGAACAAACATATCAATTAGTTGGAGATGTTGGATCTGTCGTACACATGAATTACTAAAGCCATGAAAAATGTTTCTGGAAATGCGAACTGTGAATTCCCCACGTTGATTTAAAGTTGATGTACTTCTTATTACGCGAGATCGAATCGGATGCACATTCTTCGCGAATGCGCATAAAAACAGCATTTACTATGATAAACTCAACTCAACAGTAGAGGTGGTATCAATAGTGTGAATAAAACTGTTTTTTCTAGTTAATTTGCTTTGAATTTTTATGCATAATTTTACTGATAAAATACAACAATCTTAATTTGCAAATGCGCACGCGTGAAGGACGATTATATTTTGAGCAGGAAGCATCTTGTATGTAGATGAACTAAATTGAGTCATTGCCAAAACTCAGATCACGAATCTTCAAATCTAGATTTAGTTTTCATCGGAATAAAAAGGAAATTTGTTTTGGGGTTGAGGAATCTGGATTCCGATTTTCCCAAAGCAAAGCGCCAAAAATCAAATACTAAACAATTGAACGTTGTTTCCGAACTAGTGACATCAGCAGCTTGTCGTGGAAAAATCCCGCCGAGGGATGAGTGGAGGGGGGTGGGGGCTGGGTGATCCCTTTAATGGACTAACAGGGCGGCTCCGACCGAAAGGGGTACCTTTTTCAGGATGGAAGTATATAAAAGGGTAGGGACTTTGATGAGACGGAAGTATAAAAAAGGGGAGCCAAAACTGTCATTTAAGTATTTAAAGAGGCCTTTCAAAACATCTCGAAGAGACCCAACGAAAAATAGATAGAATGTTTCTATTGTACGTACGTGATAGACTAGGTTTACTCAGTTTCGAAAGGAAGGGTTTCCTTCCCTGTCAAAAATGCTATATACAAGGGTAAGGGTTTGGACGTCGAGATGAATACCCCCTAGGGGTGGGGTGGGCCGAAGAAATGCAAAGATATTCCTTTCTGGGGTGAATTCGAATGTAATATGTCAGAGATGGCACATCCTCGCAGAAATTTTCACCAATCACAGAGCTGTACGAGGACAAGAGAGAGGAGCAAACAAGTTGAACTGAATAACGACGAGAATTGCACGTTTGTACTACTGAGCTATCTGGCTATTTATATGGAACGGACACTTTCTAAAACCCAAGCTATTAAAAAACTACTCCCTGTTGCTAAAGCCTACGCACAGCGGTTAGCACCTTATGTAAAACCACTTGTATTGTCCTCAACTATACAGTTAATGTCACTCTTTACCTACTTTACGTAATAGAGCCTATTTTACTTATACCCCTGCCCAGTGAACTTTACTTGCTCGGCGTGCTTTACTTGCTTGGCGTACTTCCCTTGCTTGGTATACTTCACTTGCTTGGTGTGCTTTACTTACTTGGTGTGCTTTACTTACTTGGTGTACTTTTTCTTGCTTGGTACACCTTGCGTGCTTAGTATACTTTACTCGCTTGATGCTCTTTACTTGTTTCGCTTAGTTTACTTGCTTGGTGTACTTAACTTGCTTGGCTTACTTTACTCGCTTGGCTTACTTTACTTGCCTGGTGTACTTTACTTGCTTGGTATACTTTACTTGCTTCATCATCACCATCATCATCATCATCATCATCATCATCATCATCATCATCATCATCATCATCATCATCATCATCATCAATTCTCCGCGCGCCACTGGGCGCATAAGGCCGACACATTCTCTAACCAACACTCTCTGTTCCGTGCCGCAGCCTTGGTTACATTCCAACACTTCCACCCTGCCTTTTTTCTCTCCCTCTCAGTCAACAGTCCTTCTCCAAGTGGTCTCCCTCTCGCCCTTCGTCCTTCTGGAGTCCACCCCAATGCTGTAAAACAGTCGTTTTCATCCTCTCTCCTGAGTACATGTCCTAGCCAGTTCCGTCTTCTTCGTCGTACTTTACTTGCTTGATCTACTTTACATGCTTAGTGTACTTTACTTGCCTGGAGATGAACTCACTGAAGCGTCAAATGTCAATTGGGCGTTTTTCAAAGTTGTGCGGTTTCCCCTCCCCCCTTCTCCGTTTTTTGTTTTTGTTTGTTTGTTTGGTTTTGTTGTTGTTGTTGTTTTTCGCTTCTTCAGCGAAAAACGCACAAAACCCTAGGGAAACGCTTGCCACGCAGGCTATGTGTAAATAGGCCTGGGAATCGACATCCTCGGAGACACAGGGGCAGTCAGTCGGGGGCGGGACGCTCCGAGGATGGCAAGGTCTGGGAAGGAGTCCCATCATTCCTAACGGCCTAAAACCAAGATGGCGGTAAGTTTGCTGGAATTGTCAAAACTACAATTTCTTAATTTTCATTTTCTTTGACTATGAATGGCCATTTATTTCACAGACGGACAGGAAGAAAAAGGAGAGTATCTTTGAATTATCAAAGTTTCTGGATAAAACAGTCCGAGTGAAATTTCAAGGTGGGCGAGAAGGTAAGTCGTAACTTGTGTTCGACCTCAACTTTGAGGAACTTCGTCAGAAAGCGTGCATTGAGCTCCATGTTTGCATAATTTGTTGTTAGCTTTTCGGGTAGCCATAAAGTAGTCTCGAATTTCCCCTGTAGTCTGTACTTGGTCAGGTTACCCAAACAGTTTTATTTCCCGATCAATACCCATCGCTGAAACTACTCGAACTGTTCGGTTATCGAACATGATGGAACGATTGGGTTCGATTGAGTTCGGTAATCGAACCAAACAAACTGTGTGAGAGGTCGATTGCGTTCGATTTCCGAACCCAATCGAACTTAATTGAACGTTCTAAACCAACAACAAAGAATTAGGTGAAACGAACAATAGATTGATGTAGCTTTACTATAACATCATTTTATGATCCACTACTGTTATTGTCCTTAAGGCCTAGGGCAAACGTCGAATCTTAGTCGAACTTAATTCGTCGAACCTATTAATTTTGAAATAGGCGCATGAATGGTGCGACGTTTGCGCAATTAAGTTCGACTCAAATTAATTGGTTCGACTCCAGCATAAGTTCGACTTGCCAAGTCGGATAATGCGACAGTGGTTCGGCGTTACAGCAAACACCGTTCTAAACACGCGCTGAACTCAATTCATAAATTATGCAAATTACAAAATAATTGATTCAAATGTGATGGACTGCGCAAAAGTCACAAAAATACCGACTCCCCCATCTGCCAAACGCTATTTCCCCCCCTGACGAGCATGCGCTGTACAAAGACAATTTCGCGACCAGAAATGGCGAGTTATCGAAAGTCATTGCTGACATCGCACAGCGTGATGGAAATGTGTTTTTCGTGTTTCATGAACACTAAATATAAATGATTGAAATGCGAATTGCCTATTTGCAATAAATGCTCAGTGTTTGAGTGTTTTTTTTTCTATTTTTCGCAATTAATTGCCAAAGAAAAGCCCGATGAGCACTGTATTTCGGCATTTCGCTAGCAAGTCCTAGCAATAACTA